>NC_047086.1:216557807-216861461 GCF_902459505.1 Geotrypetes seraphini
TTTTTTTAAAAAAATAAATAATTAAATTATGTCAGTTTTTTGTAAATATATTAGAATTACATCTATTAAAATTTACTTTTTCCCCCTTTTTCTTCTTTCCCCATTTTCCCCTTCTTTTCCTTCCCTTTCTCTCTTTTCTCCTTTCCCTTTCCTTTTTCTCCCCTTTCTCCTTAAATGTATAAATTGGCAATATGAATATAACTAATATTAATTCATTGAAATCTGTCAAATTTATATAAGTATAGTAAACTAAAAATATTAAAATCAGAGAATAATCAACACTCTCACTCATTCAATCAGTTAATCCTCATTCATACCCGCCCCTATTATCCACTCAACTTTCCAACCTTCCAATTACCACTACCACCCATTTCATCCATTCATACTTTTCCAAGCTGCTCTCGCTATAATAATCATTTAACATAGCCAAGTCAGATATAGGGGCAGGCATCAGAAAATGCAGTTGCAGCGCTCTATCAGTTCTTCTCAAGTGAATAGCAATGAGTCATCAACTTCACCATTTAGGTTAAACTCGACCACCAAATCTGTTCTCCGACAATCCTCCCAACTGTGCTCTGGTAATCAATCCACCCTCTTCTCAGAGGACCTGCTCATAATCCATGCATGGATCTGGAGATTCACCAGCACAGAGTTATTTATTGAAAGTTCTTTAAGCTATGTATGGGTAATTGTTTTGTTTTGTTTTTTTAATCTTTATTCATTTTAAAACCAGCATAAAGTGCAACATATTATCAATCAATTAACTCAATAGACAGCACTCAATTCCTTCTAATGATACAATAAATACATAACACCCTCTCCATCCCTCCCCATCCTTCCTAAAAGTGTAAAAACATTTAATATAATGCAAATGAACAAGATAAACATCCTTGCAATCCAATAATAAATTAATTACAGACACCCCCCCCCCTCCCTTCCACCCACCCTGAATGCATATAATCAAAGGGCTAAATCCAATAATCAATCTTTACAAAATTTTATCAATGGGTCCCAAACATCCTTAAAAAATAAATCTGAGAGTGATTTTTTTTTTATTTTAGTTTTTTAAGCTATATGTATGGGTAATTGTAACAATGGTGAAACTAAGGTACATAGAATAATCAATGCAATAAATATGCTTGTTTTTGAGTGCAAATTAACTCAAAACGTGGCTCGATAGTCGACAAGCAAATATGCATTTCATCATCTACCATCTGCAGTCATTCTCTTTTTTCTATTTCATTTCTAGCAGAGCTAAAAATCCAAGTTCGGCAAAGATAAGAAGATTCAAATAGGAACAAAACCTTGATTGCTTTGTTGCTCAAGTTAGGATAACTACTACATAAAAAATAAAACTAAAATTACTTGCCATAATGTTTTCAAGGACCAGTCACATCAAAGAATGATACATATCTGGGTGTTTATATCCAATGTACATATCATCTATTCTAGTGTATATTTATGAAGAGAATTTTTTTTAAATACAGTAAAATTCTGGAATCTCTCATGGCACAGCACACCCAGAATCTCTATCTGGCACACAGTTTAAGAGACACTGCCATCAGGCAGGATTAATTCATCGAGGGCCCCTAGACACACAAGTACACTGGGCCTCCTGCCCCGCCCCACCCCACCATGCGCCCAGGTGGAAACAGGAAGCTACATCAGAGGGAAGCTTTGGGCAAGAAGCACTGCTTGCAAAATTACCGTTCCCATTGCCTTTCTTACCTGCGTTGCTTGCTTGTCTTACTTTCCGTCAATGGGGGGGGGGCCGCGTTGCCGATCGGTGGGGCCCATGTTGCCGATCGGGGGGGTCCGCATTGCCAATCGATGCTGGAGGGGCCCATCGCCGATTGGAAAAAAACAATGTTGATGCTCTCCTTCATCGGGCCCCCCCTGACCATTTCGGGCCCTAAGCACATGCCTACTTGGCCTATTGGTTAATCCTGCCCTGACTGCCATAGGCACTACCTATGCTGTTCTAACTTCTCATCCACCCACCCCTACTTCCAATCCTTCCCTTTAGCTGTCCTTTCACTTCTATACTTCTCACCATACTCTGACTGCACATCTGGAGCATGGAGATGAAGCATGTATATACAGCAATAATAGTATGCAGCTGCTAAAGACCAAAAAAAAACCTTCCAATGTTTTCCTTCTTGTCAGTCCATGAGCCATTAAAAAACAAAAAAGCCCACTACCTCTCTCCCAGTTGTCATCACTCATTCCATGTCAAAAATACCTTCTAACCTAGTAGACACCCTCCCTCCACCCCTATCAATGTTCCTTCTAAGCTGAGTGGGAATCTTCCAACTGCATTGCAACCAGTGGAAAGTGGTGCTTCAATATTGTGTTTTCATTCACTGGGGACAGACAGGTTCCCTGGAGTCCTGCAGAGATTGCCTGTACCTCACTTGAAAATGTGATAATGAAATAGCAACCTTCACTCAGGGCTGGCGTTGCTCTGGGCCCCAAGGCTCTAGGGGGCCCCTGTGAGCTGGCATATCCTCCCCCTTGAAGGACCTACCGGCTCTGCTCCAGAAGAAGTAAGGGGAGGATTGGCAGCTGCAGTAATCACGGGACCTTGCTGCATGGCATTGGTTTGGAGGGAGAAAGAAAGGAGCATAGTAGGGTGGTGGTGCTTTAGGGGACATGCATCGCTGTTTTTGTGGTGTTGCATTGTATGCAGAGTCCAGCTTCTTGGTAGTTCAATTTAACCTTTGTCTACGTATTTCTATTTTATCCCCCCTTTTACAAAACTGTAGAGTGTTTTTTTAGCACCGGCTGTAGTGGTAACAGCTCTGATGCTCAGAATTCTATGAGCATCTGAGCTGTTTCCACCGAGGCTAAAATCTTCACTACAGTTTTGTAAAAGGGGGAGGAGTTAGTTTGTGATTACATATTTCATACTAGGCAAAGGTGTTTTCTGTGTTCTGTGTGTTCGAAAGACATGGTTTTCTGTTAGGATTGACTGTGCAGGATTGATCTGTACTAGTCTGGCTTGTTTAGTTTTACAATGGGTGTACAGTACTCCCCCGAAATTCGTGGGGGTTACGTTCCAGGAACCCCCGCAAATTTTGAAAAACAGTGAATACGATTTTTAGGCAGGGGAGACAGGAGAGGGCAGCTGGAGAAGCATGAGAGTGCAGCCGGAGTATCGGCGGGTGAAAAAAATCACTTGCTGTATGTTCCGACCGCCTCTTCCTGTACTAAAGTCGGGCCTCACCAATCAGGAGCTGCTGTGGCACGCATCTCCTGTTTGGTAAGGCCCAACTTTAGTACAGGAAGAGGGGGTCGGAGCATACAGCGAATGATTTCCTTCACTCACCGGTGCTCCGGCTGTCCTCTCCTGCCCGGTCATTCGCGGTCAGAAAATACCGCGAATGACCGGGACCACCAACCATGAATTTGCAGGGGAGCACTGTATTGATGTTGTATTGCTCACTGCAGTATGTAAGATGCTACCTTTTCTTAGGTACACTCTTGTGTGACATGTGGATTGTTACTAAAAATCATGTTTTTCCATACAGATGAGGGGGGGGTCAAAAAAATGATGGGCCCCAGGCGTCACATATGTGTGAAGAAGTAATTTAAAATTGTTTTGTTTTGTTTTTTATTCAAATTTTACATTTTAAACAAGCACTTCAACTTGAATATGGATTAGAATTACAATATAAGAAACAATAGATGGTGACCCCCCAACCAAAGCAAACTTATGTTAATCCCAGGCCTGGATAGGTCTGGGGCATTCAGCAGAGATTCAGGTTTCTAACATTGTAGTTGGCTAACATTATTAGAGTTTCTTTGTTAATGACACCTGGTCTCAGTGAAGGTAGGGGTGATTTTTAGGGTATGTGTATTTGTACTTATTTATTATTTATACATCGCTTATAGTTGGCTCCTATACACTGCTTTCTATTTTTCAGGGCTCTGGGGTCTAGTGAACAATGCTGGAATTGCTGATCCTTCATGCCCCAATGAATGGCTGACAAAAGATGACTTCGTGAAGATACTGAATGTGAACCTGGTGGGGCTGATCGATGTGACCCTCAGTCTGCTCCCCCTGATTAGAAAAGCCAAGGGCAGGATTGTCAACGTTGCCAGTATATGTGGGAGGCTAACTCTTTTTGGAGGCGGATACTGCATTTCTAAATATGGAGTGGAGGCTTTCTCAGACAGTCTCAGGTGAACATAATGGACATTTCATGGATATTTAGAGCAGTATATTGAATTTTGAGGTGTTGTTTTGCTTCTGAGTGAATCAATGAAAAGAGAAGCTAGAAAAGGAAAGTACTCTAAGGACTAGATTTACTAGAAGAAGCTGCCTCATTAATAGATAACGCATATTTACCCAAAGTCCTATTTTATGTCATGGGACATATTTAACCTACTAATAACATAAAATAAGGGTATTACCTCTTGGTAAATCTAGCCGTAAATCAGCCAAACAAACAAAGTAGAACCATTACATATTACATTACATTACATTAGTGATTTCTATTCCGCCATTACCTTACTGTTCAAGGCGGATTACATAAGAATTTCATGATATTGCTAAATACATAAGGCAGTTTACATAAGAATTGTCAAGGTGGTTCAAGGCGGATTAAATAAGAATTGTCATGATATTTCTAAAAGATCATATGCTGGATTATATTAGAGTTGTCATGATATTTGGAAATATATAAGGCAGGGATGTCAAAGTCCCTCCTTGAGGGCCGCAATCCAGTCGGGTTTTCAGGATTTCCCCAATGAATATGCATGAGATCTATTAGCATACAATGAAAGCAGTGCATGCAAATAGATCTCATGCATATTCATTGGAGAAATCCTGAAAACCCAACTGGATTGCGGCCCTCGAGAAGGGACTTTGACACCCCTGATATAAGGGGTTAAGTGAACAATTTTTGATTTGCTAAGATAATCTGATTGTGTTATATAGGTTTTATGTATCTTTTGAAGAGTAGGGTTTTTATTTCTTTTTTGAAGGTTTTGTAGTCTGTGGTCAAGGACAGCAGATTGGTGAGTTGTCTGTCCAGTTTTGCTGCTCTGGTGGCCAGTAGGTTGTCATATAGTTTTCTCCGTTTGATATTTTTGGTTGGCGGATGTATGAATAGTGTGTGCGTTCTCCTGTGTCTGGTTGAGGTGGATTGAGTTAGTCGGTTGTTCCAGTAGGTTGGGCTGTCTCTGTTTATAGCCTTAAATAATAGGCAATTGAATTTGAATTATACTCTTGCTTGTATTGGGAGCCAGTTTGAGTCGTGGTATGCCTCTGTGATATGGTCGTATTTTTTCAATGAGTAGATGAGTCTTAGGGCTGTGTTTTGTATTGTTTGTAGTTGTTTTATCGTGGTTGCTGGGCAGGGGAGATATAATATGTTACAATAGTCTATTAGGCCTAGGATTAGAGATTGTACCAAAAGTTGGATTGTTTTATGTCGAAAAATTTTCGAACTTGACTTAGGTTTCTCATAGTTGTGAATTATGTTTTTATTATTTTGTTGATTTGTAGTTGCATGGTACAGCCTCTGTCAATCAGTACTCCTAGGAGTTTTAGCATGGGTTGTATGGGATATGAGATCGAGTTTATTATTAGGTTTGTTAAGGTTGGGGTTTTGCTGTTTTCTAGGAGGATGAAGTTTGTTTTGTCCGGGTAGTTTTAGTTTGTGTTCTGTCATCCATGTTGCTACAGTTTCAAGTGTTCTGTGTATTATGCCTATTATGGTGGGTGCTGGTTGGTCGAATGGGAGGAGAATGGTGATGCCATCTGCATAGCTGTAGGAGGTTAGGCCTTGTTTGTCTAGGCAAGAGCTGAGGGTAGCAATGTATAGGTTGAAGAGTGTGGATGATAGAGGTGATCCTTGGGGTACTCCGCAGGGGTTAGACCATGGTTCTGATTTTTCTTTGTTTGTTTTGACTCTGTAATTTCTGTATTGTAGGAAGCCTTTAAACCATGATAGTACCTTGCCTGAGATTCCTATTGAGTCTAATGTCTATAGAAGGATGTCATGGTCTACCAAGTTGAATACTGCGGAGAGGTCTAGCTGTATGATCAGCATTTTCTTGCTTGTGCTGAGGTGTTGTCTGGTGGTGTCCATGAGTGTTCCTAGTAGAGTCTCAGTGCTGTAGTTGGTTCTGAAACCCAATTGAGTGGGGTGGAGTAAGTTGTGGTTTTCTAAGTATAAGGTTAGGGTTTTAGATACGAGTCCTTCCATTAGCTTGACGTAGAATGGGATTGAGGAAATGGGTCTGTAGTTGGATGGTTGGTCCGTTGTTCCTTTGAGGTCTTTTAGGATCAGTGTTATAATGATTTCGCTGAGGTCTTGTAGGAAGAGGCCATCTGTGATTAAAGTTTGTATCCATTGTAGGAACAGGGAGCGGAAGAGTGTGCTTGAAGTTTTCAATAGGTATGGGGGGCAGTGGTTAAGGTCACAGGCTGTGTGGCTATATTTGTTATATAGTTTGTTGAAGTCTGACCATTATATGGGTGAAAAGTGGGATCAGGTTCTGTCTGATGCAATTGATTCTTTCTCTGTGGGGGGATTTGAGATCTCTTCTAGGTGCGTGGGTGTTCCATTGAATGTGGCTCTGATAGTTGCAATCTTGTTTTTGTAGAATGTGGCTAAGAGGGTGGCTGAGGGTGGGGAGGAATTGTTATTGGTCAAGTAGGGTGTGGTGTCTATGAGTTCTTTTAGTAGCTGGAATAGCTTTTTTGTGCCTTGGGATCCTTCTCCTATTTGCTTTGTGTAATATGCCTTTCTTTTTTCTTTCAGTTTTTGTGGGGTTTTTTGGTTCAGTAGTCTCCATGCTGACTTTGTGAAATCTTGGTAACTTTTTCTCCATTTTCTTTCTAGTTGTCTGCATTGTTGTTTGAATAGGAGGAGTTCGTTGTCGAACCATTTGTCTGATTTTTCTATGGATTCTGGTTTTGAGTTGTTCTGGGGCTAGCTCATCTAGGGTGGTTGCACTTAGATGACTCCATTGTGAGATGAAGTCTTTGGTGTTGTAGTCTTGGATTATGGTGTCTGCATTATACTATACAAATGACTTAAGTATAAAACAGCTTTTATGTGCCATATAGTAAAATGTTCTTTAATGTACATAATTGCAAGACCAAATTGGATATGGAAAGGCTATTGCTAGCACTGTATTACTTAAACAAAAACACAAACTACATAAGCCAATTCAAAACAAAAAACTAAAGAGGAATTAATCTTCATTACCACTTAACAAGCAACACATTCAACAATTAAGACATTATATCAAAACAAATATAGAGGACAATGCCACTAAGGGCCGGTTTCTTTATAGGAAGCCCAGTCTCAGAAGCCGCCTATGCAGCTTTTGAGAATCGCACACGGGTGTCCTATAGAGAATCATGTCCCCCACCTAATAACCTGATTCTCTAGCCGGCGTCCATGTCACAGGCCGGTTAGAGAATCGGGTTGCCGCTGAGCTTAACACGGCAAGGGATCTCCCTGCCGTAATAAGCTTAGCGGCATCCCGTCCCGTCCTCCCGCAAAGACTACAAGCAGGAGAGATGCCCAGTTCTTCCTGCCAGAACTCCCTACCCCCGTACAACACCAGCAGGAGGGATGCCCAGTCCCTCCTGCCAGAACTCCCCTCACCCCCACATACATCGCTGGCAGGAGGGGTACCGAATCCTTCCTTCCGGACCCACCTCCCTCCACCCCTCTGGACCCCCAGCTCCCCCCAGAAACCTCCCCCCCTCCTTAAAACGTTGGCTGGCCGTAGGTATCCTTCCTTCCTCCAGCTATCTGGCCCGCCTTCTCACAAATGGCGGGCCTGCCCCTTCCCAGTGCATTGTGGGATGCACCGGGGAGGGGCTTTAGACCCCGTTTGGTCCAGGTGCTTGGGAGGGGCCTTCGGCACCTGGGTCAACTGAAATCATAGGCCCCATTCACAGTGCATTCTGGGTTGCACTGGGAGCAGCCTAAGATTCCGATTGACCAGATCCCTTTACCGGAAATAAATTTAGATAACTGTTGAGGCTCAAAAAGGCATATCTTATCTCAGAATAAGTAACTACACATTTGAATGGGTATCTCAGAATAAATGTAGCTCCCAACTGCACTACCTGAAGTCTCAATAACAAAAATTGTTTCTTCTCATCTGGGTTGACCTAGATACGCCTGGATACATTCTTATTTTATGTTTCATAAACAAGGTATCTCTATGTTTAAAAATAAACCATTTTCTGTTCATATCAGGTCATATTTCTGTCTGGAGAATGCATCCTGATGTAGTTCTTGAGATCATCAGGATTAGTAAATGACTATGTGTTGTTGAGGTGCATTACCTTTAAAATGGCGGTATAAAATAAGCTGTATTTAGCTCCCATTTGCTTAAGAGGTGGATGAAGTGCATGAAATTGCTTGCAAATTTGTGCAGTGTGGGGAGCGAAATCTTGAACAATCATTATCTTATTTCCATTCCATCAGCTGAAAGCAAAGGCAAAACCAAAACCACTGCCACCTCCTCCGCCACGAGCTCCACCCTCCCACCATCCATAGGCCCTCCCTAGGCCTACTTTTAGAACCTGTGATGATCTAGTGGCCTCATCGGGGCAGAGGTGATCCCCAGTTGCTCCTGCTGGCTCCGATCTCAAAGTGACTGTCACACTCTCCCATGGCATAGTTTCCATGATTCTGCACAATTCACAGAAGTCATCTCTGAAGCTGGAGCCCAGACAGCTCTTGTTTGTTTGTTTTTTTACTTCTCTTCAATGTTTAACTGCTGACATCTCCCCCAGATCTAAGGAGCATCTGCTGAGAAAATCCACTTCCACATTCAACTCTCTGGCAATGTGAGCCGCTGACAAACAAAGCAGATATGTCTCAGCCCAGGTCATCAGTTGATTGGCCTCCAGTGTTATCTGCCGGCTGCAGGTCCCCCTTGTTTGTTGATACATACAACTGCTGTCACATTTCCCCAAAATACTCTCACTGGGGTATTCCGCAGGAGGGGAGTGAATGCAAATAACACTCTGAACTGGCCACAACTCTAGGTGATTGATTGGCCGGCCAGCCTCTACTGTCAATCCAAGTCCCCTGTGCCAGGTGGGACTTGTAATGTGCACCCCAGCCCAAAAGACTGGTATCTGTGGTCATGATCTCCCACTGGGCAATGGGGAAAGGCATCCCGACTGAAAGATTCTTCTGTACCAACCACCACTGTAGACTTTGTCGAGCCTCCATGGTTCAAGGAAGCTGGAAACTGTAATTCTGGGACACTGGTAACCAACAACTCAATAACATTTCATGCAGGGGACAAAGATGGGCTCTTGCTAAGGCATGACCTCCATGGCTGCATCATTGAGCCTAGCACATGTACACAATCCCAGACCCTTGCCGGACTTGTACTCTCAGTGATTGGATCTGCTGCTACAGTTTCAGACATCTGTGTTCTGTCAAGAAGACCCTCTCTGCTCTTGTGTCAAAGAGAACTCCCAAATAGAGAATGACACGGTGACCCGTTCCTGCAGTAAACCACAGTAAAACTGCAGGAATGGGTAAAAATTTGGACTGTTTACCACAAGTGTGGGAACGGTCCAACTGGTTTCCCTCCTTCCCTGCTGCTGGCACACACCTTGAAGAGCGAGCCAATCTCTATACACGCCTGATCAACGTTGCTTACGGCCTTTCCTCTGCTGGGCCTCTCCTTGTAATGCAGCATCCACTTTTCACAAAGACAGGAAGTTGCATCATAAGGAGAAACCCAGCAGAGGGTTCCCCAAAGATCTGTGCTGGGACCGATGCTTTTTAACATATATATCAATGATCTAGAGATGGGAATAACTAGTGAGATAATTAAGTTTGCTGATGACACAAAGTTGTTCTAAGTTGTTAAATCGCAAGAGAATTGTGAAAAATTGCAAGAGGACCTTGTGAGACTGGAAGACTGGGCATCAAAATGGCAGATAACATTTAATGTGAGCAAGTGCAAAGTGATGCATGTGGGAAAGAGGAACCCAAACTATAGTTACATGATGCTGGGTTCTGTGTTAGGAGTCCAGCCTGTTTTTAAGTACTGAGTGTTACTAGACACAAGCTGGCTGATTTGCAAATTAACTAGCCGGGAACAGTCACCAACTAGTTATCTCACTTATTGCCAATTATCCAGACATTTTCAGCAGCACAATTTTTTTCACTTAAAATAACTGGTTAGTACCAAAGTGCAAGTTGGCTATGTCAGGGGCATTTTGGGGGCAGAGTCCAGTTAGCTCCCAATAGTCAGAGCTAACTGGCCATATAAATAAGACTGCATAAATAGCTGTACTATCTTTCTGTGTAAATGCATGGATGGTTAGCTCTGAATACAGAGTTAACCAGGAATGCATTAGCTAGCTTTTAAAAAAATGGATATTCAATGCCTGCGACTGGCTATAGCCCAGCATTGACTATCCGGGTTCAGTGCTGCCAGTGAACATTAACGGTGTTGTCCACCACCGGCTGAATATCGGGGGCGTGATGTTTCACTTAGTATCAGCACTTTTCAAATGGTCTTCTGTTTTCTGGTACACCACAGCACTTGTATGAGGTAAAGGAAGCTATGGTGAGAGAGGGGGAAAGGCGTGAATCAGTATAATTTACCTGCTTAATTTGGGAAGCAAAGAGTAAGGAAGTTGTAGTAGTGGGGAAAGGAAAACCAATTCAGTATCAGTACCTCCCCCCAACTATACCTTTAGAGATGGGATAGATTAATTGGAATCCTAAAATTTTAAGGAGAAAGAAAACAGTAATTCTTGCATTGCAGGCGTGAGCTGTGTTCCTTTGGAGTGAAGGTCTGCATCATCGAGCCTGGTTTTTTCAAAACCTTCATCACAGACTCCAAGTACATGGAGAAGAGTATCGAGCAGATATGGAACCACTTGCCAGCAGAGACCAAGGAAGCCTACAGACAGGGCATATATGACAAGAGTGAGTTTTCTGCTTTATTTGCAAAGGATAAGGAAAGGTTGAACACTGATACATCTGGGGAAGGAATCTGTTATTGTATTAGTGTCATTTGTGGGGATGTTAAGGCAAAGAGAGTTGGTAAAAAAAAAAAAAATTTCCAGCTATGGTTACATGACTTTGGGGAGGGATGTGAAGTTGCTTTCCAATTAAAAAGTTTACTTGCAACTGGTGACATTATTCTGCTTCTGTATTCTTTCACAGTTTTCATAACGTTACGAAATATGGAAAAGATCTGCAGTTCCAAACTGACTCTAGTGACAGACTGCATGGAGCACGCTTTGACCGCAGTGCACCCTCACACACGTTACTCTGCTGGCTGGGATTCTAAACTCTTCTATCTCCCACTCTCCTACTTACCAACTGCTCTAGTAGACTTCCTGCTGAGATTGAAGTAGTGTACCAGCAGGATGAGCCTAGAAGAAATGCCTCTGAAACAAGTTTGGTACAATTGGTCTAAATACAGTTTATTTAAAGACAATTGGTCTAAGAGTACAGTTTGGCTAACAGACAATGGGTCTAATAGGACAAATGGGCTAATATACAGTTTGTCTAATAACAATTAGTCAAATTCCATCAGAATTGTCCAAAGGAATAATAGTTTGTTATCCTGGGAAAAGCAGGCAGCATATTCTCACATATGGGTGTTGTCATCCACGGAGCCCGGTATGGACAGTGTTAAAAGTGAACTGCCACTTTAAGTTTTAAGAAACTTCGTGACTGCCCACACCACGTATGCATAAGTGCCTTCCCGCCCGACATTGACTCGTGGTTCCTCAGTTCTTAAAATGCTTTGTCTGGACTTCGTCCAATCTGTGTTGCCTTCAACCCGTAACTTAGATTGGAGTTCCTTTGAGGTTCCAGATTGGAACAACTTTTTCCATCTATACAACAGATATGCGAAATCATATTGTATTTTGGACTCCTGTCCTCCAGCAATAATGAAAACTACACCTTTAGAATTTAAATCGCAACTGTTGGATTACTTGGCTTATTGCCTAAAGATAGGTAAATTCCTTTCAAATATGGGACACATTATAATCACTCCAATTGTTAAGAATCCAAAATAATCTACAGCAATAGTAACAAATTATAGGACAATTGCTTCAATTCCTTTTTTTTGTGAAGATAATGGAGGGCCTAGTTCAAATCCAACTGCTAGAATACCTAAATCAATACTCTCTCTTTCATGATTCCCAGTCAGGTTTTAGACCTCTGTACAGCACTGAGACTGTGATTACTGCTATTTTGGACTAGTTACACAATCTGTTTAGTAAAGGATTTAATGCTTTGGTGTTGCAGTTTGACATGAGCTCTGCCTTTGATTTGGTTGATCATAACAAAATACTGGAGTGCTTAGATGCCATTGGAATTCATGGAAGAGTGCTGAAATGGTTCTGTGGTTTTCTTATAACCTGAACCTATCAAGTTTATTTTGATGACACCCTCTCAGGCAGCTGGAGTAATCCATGTGGTGTCCCCTCTACTTTTTAATATCTATCTGTCTTCACTAGGAGATATGCTAATGCATCTGGGAATAAAGTTGTTTAGTTATGCAGGTGACATAACCATCATTATTCCTATATCAGATTCTCTCTCTCAAGTCACTTACATAGGAGTTAAGGTACTTAGATTAATGGAACAATGGATGATTGAATTTCGACTGAAATTAAATTCAGAGAAAACTAAATTTTTCGTTGCCTCCCCACGTCACAATAATTTGGAAACATCTTTGACTATAAACAACAAAATCTATTCAATTGACCCCGTTATAGAGATCTTAGGCATAATCCTGGACCAGAATCTGACAATGAGGAATCAGGTGGATGCCCTAGTGAGGGGATTCCACACACTATGGAAGCTCCAATCAATCAGAGCATATTTTCATGTTAATTCATTTAGACTTTTGGTTCAGTCTTTAGTAATGAGCCAATTAGATTACTGTAATATTGTTTATTTGACAGGAACACAGAAAAATCTGCAGAGGTTGCGCATTGTTCTGAACGCAGCGGGCAGGCTGATTTTCAAACTGAAGAGTATGATCATGTCACTGCCTTCTTCTAAGAATTGCATTGGTTGCCAGTGAAGGCTCGGATTAAATTTAAGTTTGGATGCTTTTGTTACAAAATCCTGTTTGGACTTTCTCCCAATTATCTTAGGAATTCATTCTCATTCACCACTAATAAACATACTAGATGTTCATTACTAGATAAACATACTAGATGCCAGTTTTATTTTTTCATCTATAAGAGGATGCAAATTCAAAAAGTACCATCATCATCTTTTGTCTTACCAGGCAGTGTCCTGGGATAAAGATTTAAATACCTTAATTATGACTTCAAACACTTACTTGGATCTTAGGAGGCATCTAAAAAATTATTTGTTTACCAAATACTTAGGTCATTAAGTTAATTCATCTCATTGTTCAATTTCTTTTGTAAAATGTAATGTAATGGCCATTTTTCTTCACTTTTACTTTAATTTTCTTATTCTTAGTTAAAAAAAAAACTAAGAACTAAAAAATAATCATATCATATAATTTTCTTTTCGCCACTTGGGCCTTCAGTCTTCGTGTTTTCTCGGTGGGCTTTTCTATTTTCTCATCATTGAGTTTAATTTTGCCACCACAGTTTTTCCATCCATGTCGAAACCGTTGATTGGTTTTCGAAAGTGCTGTCATTGCCAGCGGCCTATCTCAATCACTGACCCACATAGTTGGTGTTTGCAGTGTTTAGGCTCTGAGCATCGTGTTGACACCTGCACACAATGGGGTCCTTTTACTAAGGCGTGTTAACCGATGTAGCACGCGCTAAATGCTAAGGCTCCCATTATATTCTATGGGCGCCTTAGCATTTATTGCGCGCTAATCGTTAGTGCACACTACATCAATTAGCACACGCTAAATCGGTTACCGTGCGCTAAATCGGTTAGTATGCCTTAGTAAAAGGACCCCAATGTTCCACTTTACAAAAGCACTCACTAAAGACTCGTTGCATTCAACAAAAGAAGCTCTTTGGTTCAGCCATGGACACCAGAAAACACTCTGAGCCTGCAGTACCGGTGGTACCGACATCAGCGTCTATTAGACCAATTGTATTTTAGACCTATTGTGATTAGACCAATTGTGTACTAGACGAACTGTGGTTAGACCAAATTGTCAGGATTCCCTCTGAAATTATCCATGTTTATCCATGATAACTGGGACCCTGCTTAAGAGAAAGGAGTTTATCGTTGCCACTTAGATCACTCAAGGAGAAATTGTGCCTTATTCAATAAAATTGCCCCATTCCACTGAATATTATGGGAGATCATTTTCTAACAGCATTCAGTGCATAGAACAGGCTTTGCAGCCGATAGCACGCACTCTTAATAAATAACCTTCCTGTATGTGAAAATTGTTATCAAAATCTAAACTGATAATCTGTGTCTAGTGCTCTGAAACCCAACAGAAAACTGTAGCTAACAGAAGATAAGGACTACCGTATTTTCACGTAGATAACGCGCACCCGTGTAAAATGCACAAACGGGTATAGTGCGCGGGGAACACAAATTTATGTAATAAAATGTTAATATAGCGCGCACACGCGTATACCGCACATGCTAAAACCTCCTCCCGCCTACTCCGAACTGGCATCCTCCCCCCCGCTCGCGTCACCCCCCCCTCCCCCTCTGATCCGAGATAATCTGATCCGGCATTCCTCCTGCGAACCAGCATCCTCTCCCCCCCCCCCCGCTCGCGTCACCCCCCCCCTCCCCCGCGATCCTACATCCCCCCAGCACCGCAAATACAACTCTTACCCGATTGGGCACCGGCACCAGCACCAATGCACAGCATGTGCCAATGCCAGTGCCCGAAGATCCTCCCTTGTTGGTTTGGGCTGGGCTGGGCCGGGCGGTGCGAGAGAGATCCTCCTTCTTCCTCTGCCGGGCTGGACTAGGCTTTGAGCATTTGCGCATGCTCAAAGCCTTCTGGTCTCGCTCTTTCCGTGATTATCTTGGAGAGAGCGAGACCAGAAGGCTTTGAGCATGCGCAAATGCTCAAAGCCTAGTCCAGCCTGGCAGAGGAAGAAGGAGGATCTCTCTCGCACCGCCCGGCCCAGCCCAGCCCAGCCCAGCCCAAACCAACGAGGGAGGATCTTCGGGCACTGGCACTGGCACATGCTGTGCATTGGTGCTGGTGCCGGTGCCCAATCGGGTAAGAGTTGTATTTGCGGTGCTGGGGGGGATGTAGGATCGCAGGGGAGGGGGGGTGACGCGACGGGGGGGGACGATGCCGGTTCGCAGGGGGAATGCCGGATCAGAATGTAAAAAAAAAATTGTAAAACGCGCTCACACGTATAACGCGCATGGTTATGCACGGTTAGTAAAATCGTGTATAACGCGCGCGTTATATGTGTGAAAATACAGTACTTGACATACCCACTCTGCCTAGTGTTTTCATCTCATGTATGGCTTTAGTTAAGGTTATCACCCAGCTGACAGTTATACATGTTTGACTAACTGCAGATAACTGCTTTTTATTAGAGGTGGGCATCGGTTATAAATTTTGATTGAACCTGATCGTGTGACTAAAACTATTTACTACATGGCTACGTGCTAATTTTCAGGCACAGAGAAATTGAATTTTGTTAAATTGATTAGAAAAAAATTAAAGGTTAACATTCCATGAGTCCCCTGTAAGTAGTTTTCTACAAATTATTTTCTAATTGAGAAAGTGCTTTTAATCACAGTACTGTACTGAAGTCACATATGGACAATTCTGTACATTGGCTCCTCGGTTTATGTGCCCCTGTTCACTGTATTTCAAATTAAACCCCCCCCCCTCTCATTTTACAAAACTGCACAAGAGGTTTATCCTTTGACAAGCAGAGCAGGCAACATAGGGGTCCTTTTATTAAGGCGCACTAACCGATTTAGTGCACGCTAAAGATTAGGGCACGCTAAATGCTAAGGCAACCATTATATTCTAGCGCACCTTGATAAAAGGACCCCATAGTCTTACATATGTGGGGTGACGTCATCCATGGAGCCCGGCCCAGACAGTGGTAAAGTGCACTGTCACTTCAAGCTCTCCTTTTCAGTTGAAGATGAGGCTGCTTTCTGCAAATACCTTTGCATACCCACTTTGTTTTCCTTCCCTATGAGGATATTCCCCATTTCCATTCCCCGTTAGCCACGTTGACTTTAGAAAAGTACTGAAGACACGTCTGTTTGACAAGTTCTAAATCTCTAATCATGTTCCTCCGATCTCATTATCAATTCCCAACAGCCGTCCACATCTTAATTACGCCACTGTTCCAACTTTTAGATTTTAGATTTAACTGTTGTACTCTTTCAACTGTAATTGTATTTCAGATTGAATATTTTTACCTTGTTTCTCAATCACTGACTGTATGTATCTCTGTTGTAAACCACTTTGAACTTCTGGTATAGCGGTATATAAGAAATAAAATTATTATTATTATTTCTATACTAAACTTCTTTGCTGGTTTCCCTTTCTTCCAGCATATCTCTTGAGAAGTACTGCTTCTCTTTGGAGGTCTTTGTGTAACCCCACCCACTCTGGCCCAAGTGTTGCAGCTCCTTTTTTCAATAAATCTGTAGTCGTGGTATATGCAGGGCCAGCCAAAGACTCAGACAGAGGAGGAAGGAGTTCAGACAAATAACACTAGCCACTCCTAAATTGATAAATTATTTAGGATAACCTGGATAGGATTGAGAATCAGGTCAGATGTTACAAGCTTAGTGAGTTGAATTAATAATTTTTTTTTTTTTTTTAAGTATATATACAGTGGTACCTCGGTTTACGAGTGCACCGGTTTGCGAGTGTTTTGCAAGACGAGCAAAACATTCACAAAATCGGCGCCTCGGAAACCAAGCGCGCTTTGATTTGCGAGCGCCCCCCCCCCCCACGAACCGGCACCCTCCCCCTGCGATCTGCACCCCCACGCCGCCATCGGGCACCCCCCCCCCGCTGCGAGCTGAGGTCCCCTCAACCCACCCGAACCCTCTTCTTACTTTGCTGTAGCCTCCGCACCGGCACCGGCACCAGCATGTCCTGTGCATGGTGCCGGTGCCTGAAGATCTGCTTCCTGTGCTGGGCCTTGAGCATGTGCGCATGCTCAAGGCCTGAGAGTTCACGTCGAACGTGAACTCTCACGTAGAACGTGAACTCTCAAGGCCCAGCACAGGAAGCAGATCTGCAGGCACCGGCACCACGCACAGGACATGCTGGTGCCGGTGCTGCTGCGGAGGCTACAGCAAAGTAAGAAGAGGGTTTGGGTGGGTTGGGGGGACCTCAGGTTGCGGCGGGGGGGGTGCCTGATGGCGGCGGGGGGGGGTGCGGATCGCGGGGGGGAGGGTGCCGGTTCGCAGGGGAGGGCCTTCGGGGGGAGCAGCGCTGCTGGCCTTGGGGGGGGGAATCTATCAAAGCGAGTTTCCATTATTTCCTATGGGGAAACTCACTTTAATAAACAAGCATTTTGGATTACGAGCATGCTCCTGGAACGGATTATGCTCGTAATCCAAGGTACCACTGTATATATAAACTAGTATTTTAGCCCGTTACATTAACGGGTGCTAGAAGTCTGGTCAGCTCTCGTAGTCCCTTGCCGCTGCCCCCCCTTCCCTTCCCGCGGTCCCGACTCCAATCCTGCCGACTCCAGCAGCGTCTGCAGCACTGTACACACGCTGCTTTGGGGCCTTCTACGGCCCCGATGCAGCGTGTGTAGAGTGATGCAGACACTGCTGGAGTCGGCAGGTTTGGAGTCGGGACCACGGGAAGGGAAAGGGGGGGCAGCAAGGCGAAGAACTTACTTTTACCAGAGCAGGGAGTCCAGCGCTGGTGGCCAGTCCTGCCGGCGAGTGTAGTTAGGTGCTGTAAAACTGGGGACCCGCGCATGCGCATTCCTGCCACCACGGACCTACATCTCACGGAACAGCAAAAATGGAACACACAGGTAGGAGTGCGCATGCACGGCTAGGGTTTTATTATATAGGATATATTGCACTTATCCAATAAATAGTATTTAAAGCATTAAAAACTTTTAAAAATCATATTTAAAAATGTTCAATAAGTTATAAAGTGTAATTGAAACTGGATCCAGTTACTAATCTACAGAAAAATTTTACAAGAGTTTCTTACAAACTTCAAAATTCCAAAATTCTCAATAAATTACAAATTTTCTTAGGATTTTCTCTAAAGCATTTGGAAATATGCTTATTCTGTGTAAAAAAAAATAATAGTTAATTAGATAACCAACCCTTAAGGTAATTATTTAATGTAGGTACCATATTTTTCATTCCATAAGATGTACTTTTTCCCCCAAAAGTGGGTGGAAATAAGGGTGCATCTTTTATGCAGCGAATACCACGCCCCCATCCTCCCCATATCTTGATGTAATCCTGGCGGTCCAGCACTGCATTGGCAGGCTCCCCTGCTGGACAGCCACCCACGTCCCCATCTGCCGTGGCAGTGACAGGCAGGCGCGAGCCTCGAGTACGCCTGCTTGATCCCGTGCCGCTGCCTGAATGGTGTCATCAGCTCAGTTCAGAGCTGCATCGGCAGGCTCCCCCAAGTGAAAGGCAGGTGCGAGCTCCAAGCGTGCCTGCCTGGTCCTGTGCCATTGCCCAAATGGTGCCATTGGTTCTCGCGAGACTCACGGGAGCTGACAGCACCATTCAAGTGGTGGCACGGGACCAGGCAGGTGCACTTCTGGGGCAGATGGGGGAGCCTGCCGATGCAGCGCTGGACTGAGCTGACTGCACCATTCAGGCGGCGGCGCGGGACCAGGCAGGCATACTCAGGGCTCACGCCTGCCTCTCACTAACGTGACAGATGGGGACTCGGGCGGCTGTCCAGTAGGGAAGGCTGCTGATGCAGCGCTGGACTGCCAGAATTGCATAAAGATACCGGGGGGGAGGGGTCCTGCAGAAAGGTACCAGGGTAGGGGGCCCTCCTACCGGAATTAAATTAATCAGGAGGCTTCCCAGCCCTGTAGAAAGATACCGGGGAAGGGGGCCCTCCTGCTGCAATTGCAGTAAATTAATCATTAATTTAAATTTACAACAAATGTACAGCTGAAGCAAGAGGCCTTGTGCTGGACATGTGAATTGCTTTAAAAAAATTAAAAAGAGGAAGTAAAAATGTAAAGGTATTAGAGATGTGCATTTTCCAAAGCTGAGCAGGAAACAGAAAGACTTCCCTGCCTGCCCTGTGCCCTGTCCCTACCTGCCTGCCAGCCTCTAGGCACTGCCCTGTGCCCTGTCCCCGCCTGCCCTGTGCCCTGTCTCGGGCTACCACTAGACCACAAGAGGGGGGACAGGGAGCCTGGCAAGGAGGGGGACAGGGTGCAGAGCCTGGCAGGGAGAATTTGGTTCAGAATAGGTTTTTTCTTGTTTTCCTCTACTAAATCTAGGGTGTGTCTTGTGGTCAGGTGCGTTTTATGGCACGAAAAATACGGTAAGTGTCTCAGATAGTCTCAGTTTCCTTATTTAAGGAAGTTATAAATGTTTGTTTTCCTTGTCCACTTATCTTTCTTCAGGTCTCTTTGATTCTTCAGACTTCCGTGTTGTTCTTCTCCCTAAACTTCTCTAAAAATGGCAACAAAAGGAGAGAAACCTTTCTCCCTGGGTGTGTGGTTTTTTAAAAATGTGCCTGTCTGAATACAAATACAAAAAGAAATACAAATATTTTATTATTTAACTGCAGAACTGTCTGTGCTATGTTTTATTTCCCTACTCTATTAGAGAGCAGGATTCCTCTTCAGCCTTCTGTAATTTCTTTCAGTTGTCATATGATTCAAACATAATGCATCCTGCTCACAATCATACCAACCTCTCCAAACAAAATCTAAGAATAAATCTGAAATAGAATTTAAATACTTAGGAGGAAAACTAGAAGAATGATTAGATTCACTGAACAGGTTTACATTTCAATCTGGCTAACCCTTTTAGAGCCTATAACACAAGCAGATAAACTGCTCAGCACTCTTGAGGAAATAAAAATCAAGATTTCTTTTTAAATCTGAAGAATTATATTTTCAGCAGCTCTTTCAGAAAATATAACCGGCTGCTTTGAAAAAAATAGACCTTTCTTAGTCTACAAAACAAGGAAGACCACCTCAGTTACTTCCTTAATAAATACATTATCAATTTTCTCAAACTTTCCCATTTTTTCCTCACAACAAGCTCACACACACAGAGCAAACATAAACAGTTCCTCCTTCCATAAGATCTTTAGTTGCTCTCTCAACTACCACCACTCAGCCAGCATCCTGACCTGTTCCAGCCAATCAACTTCATGCATTGATATTCTATGGAAATGCCTGCACAACCTTTGCTGGATACTAGAAAGTTAAGGGGCTCATAATAATAATAATTTTTAAAAAAGGATTCAAAAAGTGGCCTGAGTCGGTACTTGGACAATCAAAAAGACAGATCGTCCAAGTACTGATATTCAAAGCTGGTTTTAAACATTTAAAACCAGCTTAGGCCCTTACCCTGCCTCTGAACACCTAGAGCAAAAAGAGGCGTTTTTGGAGGAGGGGAAAGGGCGGGAGGTAGGCTGACCTAGACTTAATTGTCTGGCAACCATAACCAAAAAGGGTTGACAGGTCGCCAGATGGAACTTATATGTTTTGACTTAAATCAAGTCGAAACAGTTATAAGTTCCACCCCCCACTGCAACGATCACGATTCCCCCCCCCCCCCGAACTGCCACGAACCGGCAGGAGAGATGCCCAATCTCTCCTATTGGCACCCCTTCCCCCACCCCCCGTGAATACTGGCAGGAGGGAGCCCAGGCCCTCCTGCTGAAGGCGCACCCCCACCTCCCACCTCCCACAAATACTGGCAGGAGGGATCCCAAGCCCTTCTTCCGAAGGTGCACCCTACCCCCACAAACCCCCAAATGCCCCCCACTACCTTGACCCCCCCTACCCTGACCCCCTCCTATGGGCGGGCCTTAGGCACCTGGCCCAATCAGACCCTAGGCCCCTCCACAGTGAATCCCACAATGCTCCGGGAAGGGGAAGGCCTGCAATTCCGAGGATGGTGGGCCTGCAGGATGGATAGCAAGAGGACCCATCTGTCCAGCCAACTTTAAGGTTAGTGGGGGAGTGTCCAGGGTAGGGGGGGGTTGGGGGTTTCAGGGGATTAGCAGTGATGGGGGTGCACCTTCGGCAGGTGGGCTTGGGATCCCTCCTGCCGGTATTCACAGGGGTATTTGCAATGGGGGGTGTGGGGGTGCACCTTCTGCAGTAGGGCCTGGGCTCCCTCCTGCCGGTATTCGCGGGGGTGGGGTATCGGCAGGAGGGCTTGGGATCCCTCCTGCCAGTTTGCAGTTTTTTTGGGGGGGGGGCCTGCAGGAGAGCTTAGGCATCTCTCCTGCCGCAATTGTGGGAGGGGTCCCAGGATTCTGTAACTGGCCCCTCCTTTGCCTAAAAGGTCTTGTTTTGGGCGTTTGGGACTTGGGTGATGTATTGGTTGGGAATGTGGTTTAAGGATAGACATAGTGGTGGTCTGGGCAATTAAACTGCTGAACATAGTTTTTTTGAGAATGGACATTTCCCTGCTGCCTACTTTCAGCGTTTAGGGATTTAGGCCTCAAGGGGACTTAGATTTTTTTATTATTTTATTATGCCCCTCTAAGGGCTCTTTTTACTAAGGTGCGGTAACATTTTTAGCGCCCCCCCCCCCCCCCCCCCCCGCGCTATGCATAAAAACTAACGCCAGCTCAATGATGGTGTTAGCATCTAGTGCACGTGGCAATGCAGCGCACGCTAAAACTGCTAGCACAGCTTAGTAAAAGGAGCCCTAAGTCTTTTAAAAACTTTCAAGTCTTTCCTACAGCAGGCCAGCTATAAAATATATATTTATTTGTAACCAAAGGTTATACTTGCACTGGCTCTTTTCATTTTTCAAGACATACTAGAGCTCTTTCACAGCCCTCAAAGGGATCATTTTTAACATGTGACTTTCTCTCCAATATGCAACTATGTCTTTCCATTTACTTTCTATACTCCAAAGTAATGATTTTCTTTCCTTACTACAATAGATTTTTCCCGTTTCCTATGAAGCTATTCTATTTAACAGCAACCATGCTTTAATTTTACTTGGCAAAATTCCCTATCTGTGTCTGTGTCTGCCTGAGACACAACTGGTTATTACTTATTTTTAGTTTATCAGGTACTTTAGCTAGATTGTGAGCCTTCGGGAGAGATAGGATAGTTTTTCTTTTTTTTTTTTTTGTAATTGTTTATTTATAACAAAGAATCGCACAACATCACAGCAATACTGTGCCAAAGCAGAACAATCAGTCAATCAACAGAGTAGCAACCCCCCCCCCGGACTCCCCCCCCCCACCCCCCCCCCCCCCGTAACAGCATACAGCACCCCTCATCTCCTATAAGCCAGAAATCCCCCCCACGAGCATCTCAGCTCCCGAGGAAAGGAAGGAGAAAAAAAAAAGAGAAAAAAAAATACATAGGTGACATAGAAAAACACAAAACCAGATCAAAACAGACCCCCAAAACCCAAATCCATATGAGATCCAGCAGGTCAGCTGACAACAGAGGTCTCCAGATCCAATTCCTCCACAGCCAGGTATCTTCCCCAAAGATCATAATATTGCTGCCAACGTCTAGTCAGCAGAGCCGAAAGCCTATAGCGATCACAAACCCAGCCCAATTTAGCTCTCATAAGAGGTAACGTGGGTATGATCGTGCTTCGCCAATGGCGAGCCACAGTCAATCTAGCAGCCGTGAACGCCAGCTGTACCAGCCTATCCTGTGAAGCATCAACCCCCCCCCCCCCCCCCCCGCAGGAAACCCCAATAAGGCTACTTCCGCTCTTTCAGGTAGGGACACCTGGAGGAGAGCCCCCACATAGTGAAACACCTGTCTCCAGAATTCTTGAAGTGACTGGCAGCTCCACCACATATGAAGAAAAGTTCCCCGCTGCCCACATCCCCTCCAGCACAAATCTGATCCCTGGGCAGATATTTTGCTCAGATGAACCGGGGTCATGTACCAGCGGACCAGCATCTTAAGAGCATTCTCCACTAGCACCGGAGCCACCGCTAAACGGTGTATCCGAAGCGATATAGTTTCCCACAAGGCCTCATCGAACTCCTGCTCTAAATCCCTTTCCCAAGCATCAAGGTACTTAGGTTTCCGGGCCCCATCTGTATGCACCCATTTATACAATAGGGAAATGCAGCCTCTGCTCACTGGGGAACCCAACATCCGCTCAAAGGCCGAACAGGTATACACTGCGGCATCAGCCCGCTTAGCTGTTTGCAAATAACTTTTCACCTGGAGATATGGGAAAAGGTCCCTAGATTCTAGCTGATAAAGGGCCTGGAGCACCGGAAAAGCCCGAAGAGTCTCACCCTCCAAGAATTGGCCAAAGTACTGCAACCCATTCCTTGCCCACCTCACAAATATCCCCCCATCTCTCCCCGGTACAAAATCAGAGGCAAAGCGCAATGGAAGAAAGTGCACCCCCTTGCTCTTACCCAACAGTTTGCGCGCTACTGCTTTCCAAAACCGCAATGTCCAGGAAGTGAATGGATTAGAAACGGTCCCCAGCTCCCTGACCCCCAAATCCCCCCACAGTAGCGACCCCAGGGTCCTAGTCCCCCCCGATTCATCCAGCAATCCCTGTTCCACCTGCACCCATAACTTCACTGAGGGCGCATGCCACTCCACACCCGCTCTTAACTGGGCCGCTTGATAATAATGCTCCAGATGAGGGATCCCCAGACCCCCCTCTGCCTTAAACTTAAACATGGCCCACTGAGCCACCCGGGGCCGTCTGCCTCCCCACACAAACCTTAAGAGGCTGCGCTGCCAACGAATAAAATACTTCCGAGGAATTTCGATAGGCAAAACTTGAAAAACATACAAGAAACTAGGTAACACCAACATCCGAGATACCTCCATGCGTCCCATCCAAGACACATACAATTTATCCCACCGATCCATATCCCGGGTCAGAGACGCCACCAGGGGAATATAATTAAGTTGAAATAAGGACGTCCAATCCACCCCCAGCTGGATACCCAAATATTTAATAGGGCCCTTAACCCACCGAAAGGGCACCACCCGCTTTATACCAGGAATATCAGATTCCGGGACTGATAAATTAAGGATCTCCGTTTTATCCATGTTAGCCTTAAAACCGGATAAAGCCCCATAGGTTACCATAAGTTCCTGAAGGGAACGAAGGGACTCCACAGACCCCTCTACAATTGCCAAGATATCATCAGCGAATAAGGACAACTTGTGTTCCCTCCCCTGAACCGTCACACCCCGCACCCTAGCGGTCAGTTGAATCTTTTGTGCCAGAGGCTCAATCACCAAAGCAAATAGCAAGGGCGATAAGGGACAACCTTGCCTCGTCCCCCGCCGTAATTCAAAGGGAGAAGAGTAGACCCCATTAATTTTCACACACGCCATGGGTCCATTATACAAAGAGAGAATCCAGGACACATAGCGGGGCCCCAGGCCAACATGGCGCAGGACCGCCTCCATAAACCGCCAATCCACCCGGTCAAACGCCTTTTCGGCATCCACCGCCACCGCCACCCAGGAACCGCCTGAACGGCGGGCCTGCCAAACCAAGTTCAAAACTTTACGGATCCCATCCGCCGCCTGCCGACCCCCTATGAACCCCACCTGGTCGGGGTGAATAAGTGTCGGTAGATGAGACGCCAATCTATCAGCAAGCACCCGAGCTAAAATTTTCTTGTCAATACCCAGCAGGGAAATCGGCCTATAACTCCCACACTGGGTAGCGTCCTTCCCCGGCTTCGGCAAAATTGTGATCCCCGCCAACCGCATAAAGAAAGGTAATTGAGCTCCGTCTCTCAAGTCATTATATAAGCGCGCCAACAGCGGCACCACCAAGGAAGACAACTTCTTATAAAACAACCCCGTGAACCCATCTAAACCCGGAGATTTCCCCGGTTTCAACTGGCTGATCACATTATGCACTTCCTCCAAAGAAATATCAGCGTCCAGCCCTTGCATCACCGAAGCCGGAAGGGACTCCAAGCCCAAATCCTGTAGATAAGTCCGAATCTCCTCCTCTGATCATTGACTCTCTGGTGTATAAAGCTGCTGATAGAATTCACAGAAGCGCGCATGTATAGCTCCTTCAGCTGTCAATGTCTGACCCGAACCATCCTTAATAGCCATAATATTAGATTGCGTCTGCCTAAGTCGTAGACGATGAGCCAACAATTTCCCCGCTCTATTACCAGATTCAAAAAACCGTAGACGAAGGCGTTCAAGATTGAATTTGATCTCCTCATCCTCCAACTTCCCCAAGTCCGCCCGCACCTCACGAATCCGGAGCCCCAAGGCTGCCCCTCCCTGACCCCGCTTATGTTGATCAACTAGTTGCCTTAGAGTCTCTCTCAGGCTCCGTTCCCGCTGCAAATTAAGCCGCTTTTTATACGCAGCCATCGAGATAAGCTCCCCCCGTAGCACCACTTTCAAACTTTCCCAGATTGTCATTGGAGAGTATTGGTCAACATCATTATGCTCCAAAAAGTCCAAAATAACCCGCTCCACCTTACGGAGTAGCAACGGATCCTTCAATAAACTATCATTCAATTTCCAATATCGGTCCCCCACGCGTGAAGCCCCCCATCGGATATCCATCCAAATGGGAGCATGATCCGACCACCCAATGTCCTCGATGCGCGTGTCAAGCAAACTACCCCCCCACCCCTTATCCATATACAACATATCAATTCTAGTATACACCGAATGTACGGGGGAGTAATAAGAATAATCCTTACCCATCCAGTGCTGAGAACGCCAACCATCTACCACGTTGAGAACATCAACAAAATGCTTAAGACGCTTCCTATCGGCCTTATGCCTATCTCCCCCAGCCCCAGTAGAGTCCCAACGGGGGTCAACCACCAGATTGAAGTCCCCGCCCACCAGCAACGATCCCTTTTTAACCAACAGTACCTTGGCCAATACCTCATCAAAGAAGGAACCCTGTTGAGCATTCGGGGCATACAAATTCACTAACGTAACCACTTCCCCATTAATTTGACCCACCCACATAACCCAACGCCCTCCCTCATCCCTCCATTCCTGTTCAGGGACCACTTTAAGATGTCTAGCAAACAAAATGCCCACCCCCGCCTTCTTCCTCTCCTTCCTATTAGAGGCCCAAACCCTATCCGGATATTCTTTATATTGTATCAGCTTTTCCCCAGTTTTCAAAAAATTTCTCTAAGTAATTGGTAAGTTGACCAGCTACAATTAATTCTAAAATTTTTGTCAATAAAGGTATATTTGCAATTGGGCAATAATGAGAAGGAATTGTAAGGTCTAAATCTACTTTTTTTTAGAAGAGGAATAAGTGTTATTTGTCCCATAGAATGTGAAAAGTAACCATTTTCCAAAGAGAAATTCAATAAAGCAGTTAACCACATTATAGCTTGAGGAGAACTATTAAGAAATAAGTAAGATGGAAAAGGGTCCAATAAGCATTTACACTTTCTCATCCTTTCACACAGTCTAGAAACTTGAAGTTCAGATACTGGAATGAATGAATGCCAATAGTGATCAGTTGTTATTTCTTATATACAATATTTAAAATGTATAGGGAGATATTCAATTTTGCTTGTAGGAAAGGATTGTCTAAATAAGATAGATTTTATCTTGAAAAAAGCAAGATAAAGTTTCAGCAGAAGGAGATGAGAGATGATCAGTTTTAGAAATAATATTGATCAAGGAACGCCAGAACTTAAAAAGGTTACCACTTTGATTATTAGACTTAACTATTTTACAGCCATAATAAGATTTTCTCGCTTTCCTAAGTTCAAGATTATAAAATCTGATTGCACATTTCCAATTTGATTTATCCAGATCAGAGCGAAAGGGTCCAGAGAATGGCGACTAAAATGGTTAAGGGGCTGGAGGAGTTGTCGTACAGCGAGAGATTAGAGAAACTGGGCCTCTTCTCCCTTGAAAAGAGGACACTGAGAGGGGACATGATTGAAACGTTCAAGATAATGAAGGGAATAGACTTAGTAGATAAAGACAGGTTGTTCACCCTCTCCAAGGTAGAGAGAACGAGAGGGCATTCTCTAAAGTTAGAAGGGGATAAATTCCGTACAAGCATAAGGAAGTCCTTGTTCACCCAAAGAGTGGTGGAAAACTGGAACGCTCTTCCGGAGGCCGTCATAGGGGAAAACACCCTCCAGAGATTCAAAACAAAGTTAGACAAGTTCCTGCTAGACCAGAACGTATGCAGGTAAGGCTAGACTCAGTTAGAGCTCTGGTCCTTTACCTAAGGGCCGCAACGGGAACGGACTGCTGGGCACGATGGACCACTGGTCTGACCTAGCAGCGGCAATTCTTATGTTCTTATGTAATCCAAAGCACTCGTATATCAAAGCGAATTTCCCCACAGGAAATAATGGAAACTTGGATGATTCGTTTCACATCCCAAAAACTTTAATAGAAAATACAGTACTGTACATACTTGTATTGCAAGATCTCACTCGTTTCGAACAGTCACTACACTGCGGGTGAATTGGAAGTGATGCTTTTATTACGTTCAACCACGCTTAGTGTGAGATGTGCGTATGTTGTGCGCGCTTGAACTGCAGGTGCATGTATTGCGATCAGTGACATGACACGCATATATTGTGTGTATTTAACGTGATGCAAAGATATGTGCTTTTACTGCAAGACAATGCTCTTTTATCGAGTTAAAATTTAAGAAAATGTTTTGCTCATTTTGCAAAACACTCATAAACCACGTTACTCACTATCCAAGATTTGACTGTACAGTAAAACCTTGGTTTGTGAGCATAATTCGTTCCAGAAGCATGCTTGTAATCCAAAGTACTCATATATCAAAGCTAATTTCCCCATAGGAAATAATGGAAACTCAGACGATTCATTCCACAACCCAAAAACTTTAATGCAAAATACTATACATACTTGTATTGAAAGACCTCGCTCATTTAGAACAGTCACTACACTCCTGCAATGTCAGAGAGAGAAGAACTATCGTCTCAGTTGTGATGTGTGTATACTGTATGTACTTGCATTGCAAGACATTGCTTGTATATCAAGTCAAAATTTAATAAAATGGTTTGCTTGTCTTGCAAAACACTTGCAAACCAAGTTACTTGCAATCCAAGGTTTTGCTGGGAGGAGAGAAGCTGATATGCACGGACGGGGAGAGGGACCTCGGGGTGATAGTGTCCGAAGATCTAAAGGCGAAAAAACAGTGTGACAAGGCAGTGGCTGCTGCCAGAAGGATTCTGGGCTGTATAAAGAGAGGCGTAGTCAGTAGAAGAAAGAAGGTGTTGATGCCCCTGTACAGGTCATTGGTGAGGCCCCACTTGGAGTATTGTGTTCAGTTTTGGAGACCGTATCTGGCGAAAGACGTAAGAAGACTTGAGGCGGTCCAGAGGAGGGCGACGAAAATGATAGGAGGCTTGCACCAGAAGACATATGAGGAGAGACTGGAAGCCCTGAATATGTATACCCTAGAGGAAAGGAGAGACAGGGGAGATATGATTCAGACGTTCAAATACTTAAAGGGTATTAACGTAGAACAAAATCTTTTCCAGAGAAAGGAAAATGGTAAAACCAGAGGACATAATTTGAGGTTGAGGGGTGGTAGATTCAGGGGCAATGTTAGGAAATTCTACTTTACGGAGAGGGTGGTGGATGCCTGGAATGCGCTCCCGGGAGAGGTGGTGGAGAGTAAAACTGTGACTGAGTTCAAAGAAGCGTGGGATGAACACAGAAGATTTAGAATCAGAAAATAATATTAAAGATTGAACTAGGCCAGTTACTGGGCAGACTTGTACGGTCTGTGTCTGTGTATGGCCGTTTGGAGGAGGATGGGCAGGGGAGGGCTTCAATGGCTGGGAGGGTGTAGATGGGCTGGAGTAAGTCTTAACAGAGATTTCGGCAGTTGGAACCCAAGCACAGTACCGGGTAAAGCTTTGGATTCTCGCCCAGAAATAGCTAAGAAAAAAAAAAAAAAATTTTTTAAATTGAATCAGGTTGGGCAGACTGGATGGACCATTCGGGTCTTTATCTGCCGTCATCTACTATGTTACTATGTTACTGTATTTGTAATAACTAAATTGTAATGTAATTACATCACATCACCACTAGGAGGTTCTACACTGACGTTTTTGCAGAGCAGAAAAGGTGAGTCTTTTCTTTCTGATCTGCTGTTACTATTGCTGGGTTTACACACAGTTTTGTACAGGACCTTCATGTTCTTTGAATGAAGTAAGTGGTCTCTACTTGTTGGAGGAATATATAAGGTGGTAAGAGCAATAGAGAAAGGAAAGCATTTATAGATATACTTTACCAATAAGATAGATAGATAGATAGATTTATTTTTTTTTTTATAAATCTTTATTGATTTTTCAAGCTACAATTGTACAACAAATGAATCACAAATATCGGTTTTACAAACCAAGCACAACAAATGTATAACATTAATGCTCTATTATTTTTATCCCCTCACTCCCACCCAATACAAATATATTAAAATCTTCATGAAACTATTCATAAATTCCTATATCAATACCATTTCCATTTCCATTCCCCCACTCCCCACCCCCACCCCGGATGTACATGTTTACATGTCCACAAAATGAAAAATTATTCCTCTTTACAATATTTAGCCAATGGCTCCCAAACATCCATAAAATTCTTAAATCGTCCCTATTATATGGCCAAACAACGTTCCATTTTATAAGTAAAACATAGGGTTTCCCACCAAAATGAATAACAAAATCTATCCCAGTTTTTCCAATTTCTCAAAATAAGCTGCATAGAAACCCATGTCATTACTAATAGAAGCTTGTTATTACTCGTAGATAGTTGACTTTAGCTCTCATAAGAGTACCAAATAAAATAGTATCATAAGATAAAGCCACTGGATTTTCTAATATATTATTTTCTTGATCCCAAATAGACCTCCAAAATTCCAATATCAAGGGACAATAGTATACTAAATGATCTAAAGTTCCTGCTGCAAGATGACAATGCCAGCATCTATTAGACTTGGAAGTACAGTATCTAATTTAAGTAAGCGAACTGGGGTCCAAAAAACTCTATGCAATAAAAAGAACCAAGTTTGTCTCACAGATGCTGACATCATACATCTCATCCTTCAAATCCATATTTGTGGCCATTGAGATGCAGTAATCTGTTGCTTTATCTCAATGCTCCAAATGTCACAAAGACCAGTTTTTGGTTTCTTATTCAAAAATCCAGATATCAATTTATACCACTGAGCGGCCTGGTGCCCCAGAAAGTCCGCCTGAAAACATAAGATCGGCAAGTTATATTGATTTTTAAGATTTTTCCATTCAGGGAACCCTTCCTGAATGGCCTGCTTCAACTGCAACCATCTATATTTTTATGAATTATTAAAACCAAATTTATGTTGCAATCGTGAAAATTCAAACAGCTTTCCATCGGTGGTGTACCCAGGGGGGAGCGGGGGGGGATGTGCGGTCCGCCCTGGGTGCATGCCCCAAGGGGGTGCACAGCCGACCACCCTCCCTATTCTGCCGCTGCTCCGTCTAACCACTGCATCCCGGCACCGGCTCCCCCGCAGAGTCACTGGGACGACAACCAGCACATCCATTTTAGATAAAATTGCCCCTAAACGTAATAGCAAAAACAGTGCAAATAAATATAACAAATGGTTTGACACCGAACTTCTAAAAGCGAAACAACTAGCTAGACAGATGGAAAGAATTTGGAAAAAAACAGGAGAATTAGCAGACCGTAACAAATGGAGAGCTAACATAAAAATCTACAAACAACTGATAAAAGACAAATGTAAAGCATTCTACTCTACTAAAATCAACTTATCTTGCAATGGTTCACAAGGAATCAATACAAAAGAGCTGTTCAACCTGATCACGAATTTATTTGACACCACTCGTTACACCATTCCCACACACAACACTAAGTTACCCTTTGCAAATGATTTAGCACTGCACTTCGATTCAAAAATTAAGAACCTAAGAAACAACTGCTCAACAAATGACCCTAGTGATCATATAAGGAAATGAAATACCAGCAGACATGATCTGGAGTTCCTTTCAAGACTTAGAATGGAATAATTATATCAAACTATATAACAAATACTCTAAATCTTATTGCGTTCTGGACTCAGGCCCCCCCGAAATTATGAAAGTGGCGCCTTTAGAATTTAAACTATCGTTGCTGCAATACTTAGCCATAACCTAAAAAATGGGAAGTTCCTCACTAACAATGGTCACATAATAATAACCCCAATCCTAAAAAAATAGTAAAGAATCTTCAGCCCTAGTAACCAACTACAGACCAGTATCATCCATTCCAATTATTGTAAAAATCATGGAGGGATTGGTACACACCCAATTGATGGAATATCTTGATCAGTTTTATCTCCTACATGAAACTCAATCCGGTTTTAGACCCTTTTTCAGTACGGAGACAGCAATTGCAGCTATTTTAGATAATCTGCGTCTATTGTTTAGCAAAGGCCTCAATGACTTGGTCATGCAATTTGATATGAGCTCCGCCTTTGATCTGGTAGACCATGAGAAAATGCTACAATGCCTGGACGCTACTGATATCAGGGATGAGGTGTTGAACTGGTTTCGTGGCTTCCTTATATCCCGTACCTATCAAGTATGTTTCAATTATGATCTCTCCAAAACCTGGAGCAATCCATCCAGCCGCAGGGGTCACCATTATCCCCACTGCTTTTCAATGTCTACATGTCCTCACTGGGCATGCAATTAACCCAGCTAAGGATAAAATTATTCAGTTATGCAGATGACTTTACGATTATCATCCCATTTGCTGACTCTATCTTGGAAACTATTCCCAAAGCTTCAGAAGCTATAAAAAGCACTGGTCGCCATACATGAAGAAGTACACGATACTACTCGAAAGGATCCAGAGAAGAGCGACAAAGATGGTTAAGGGGTTGGAGAAGCTGCTGTACAGCAAAAGATTAGAGAAATTGGGCCTCTTCTCCCTCAAACAGAGGAGATTGAGAGGGGACGTGATCGAAACATTCAAGGTACTAAAGGGGATAGACTTAGTAGATAAGGACAGGTTGTTCACCCTCTCCAAGTTTAAGAGAACAAGAGGGCACTATCTAAAATAAAAAGGGGATAGATTCCATACAAATGTAAGAAAGTTATTTTCACCCAGAGAGTTGTAGAAAACTGGAATGCTCTTCCAGAGTCTGTCATAGAGGAAAACACCCTCCAGGGATTCAAGACAAAATTAGACAAGTTCCTGCTAAATAAGGGCATTCGCTGGTAGGGCTAATCTCAGTTAGGGCACTGGTCTTTGACCAGAGGGCTGCCACTTGAGCGGACTGCTGGGTGTGATGGACCACTGGTCTGACCCAGCAGCGGCAACTCTTATGTTCCATTCCATTCAACTTCTTCCTCCTTATACAATTCATGAGTGTAACCAATATAAAAGCAGTCATATCATATCAATATAATTTTCCTCTTATAATTATTAATTGATTGAGATAATAAATTTTAAAACCAGCCAGTTTATTTATCAAAGGATTTTAAAAATCAAATTATTTACCAAATCTATAAAAAGGGTTTCAGGTCATCACATTTTGTTGTTGATAAAATCAAGCAGAGCCTCTGGGGAATCGTAGTGAGTAGTTTATTGTTAAATTAACCCGCATCGTGTTCGGGTATAACAGACCATATTTTGCTCCCAGCTGTTGAAGTTGTGGTCTGAGTGAGAGAAACTGTTTTCTCAGGGCTGCAGTGTATTTAGCAAAATCCGGCACTTTAAGTTTTTAATTTGTTTGGCTGATGTAAGGATTTCCATAGTTTGATTGAATCTGAGAAGCTTAAAAAGTAAAGGGCTGGGACCTTTTTAGTTAATTGGTATGTGAGATGGTATAGGATAGCAACGTTCTATCTCTAACGGCTGCTTGAATTTAAGGGAAAGCAGTTTAGGTAGAAATTCCTCCAGAAATTCCCAGAAGACCCAGAAGGCGGATATTGTTCCTCCTACTCCTGTTATTTGCATCTTTTAGCTCTTTAGTGAGTCTAATTACAGTTTTGTGATCAGACTGGCATTGAAATAAAGTATCTTCTGTCCTTGACATTCTATACTCCAACTGCTCCATTCTTACATTAGAAACTGCCATTTGCTGAGATAGGTTTGAAACATCTGACTGTACCTTAGAGAGTTTATCAGTGTTATCTTGGATTAAGATTTTAATTGTCCGCAGTTCTGTCATTATCTGGTCCAGTATTTCTGTTGAATTTTTCGGGAGTGGTACTTTTGAAGGAGTAGGAGGATCAGGCTTAGATCGTTTTGCCCCTCTTACAGCTGCAAATGCTGAATCCAGTCTTGTTTGTCTGGTAGTTGTCATCTTTAAGCTTTAAATATGCTCCTTTAGTTAGTTAGTTAGTTGAAAGGGAAAACTTATTTTAAAAAATGCTGATAAATATTTTTAAAGTGCTGGGAGGGAGAGAGCCAACGATCCAAGCTCTGCCCCCCGCTTTGTGTTTTTTTAAACTTTATTGTTGGTAGATCTTTTTGACTTGGTCATTTTAAAAGTAGCTCGCAAGCCAAAAAAGTGTGGGCACCCCAGCACTAGGGGCTAGATGCACTAAAGATAGTAACTAGATCGTTGTTGGCTGATTCTCTGGCTGATTCTCCAACAGCGATCGAAGCGCTATCAAGTTTGCATGCAAATGATTTGCACGGACCAATCAATTGCTCAGTGAGCGACTGACACATGCACAGAGCCCTAACAGCATTAACAGTGGAAGCAGCCTCCTCTCATTGCTGTTAGGGCTTCTGGGTTGTTGTTTTTTAATGGCACAGATTTTTTAATCTACTGCATTAAAAAAAAAAAAAGAACCCTCCCAGCTCCAGGAATCCCACAGCCACTGTCCCCCAACCCAAAAAAATGCCAGTAGGGATACTGCCACCGTAAGCCCCCCCCCACCCCTTGAACCCCAAAATATGGCAGAAGGGATGCCCACTCCTTCCAGTCACCAGATACCACCCCACCCCCACCCCCCAATAATGGCAGGAGGGATGCCTCCCCCTGAACCTCCCCCCCCCCCAGACTTTATTAAAACATTGGAAGCAGGAAGCCTGCTTCTTGCCCACCAGTCTAAATGTGATGCACGGGGAGGGGCCTAAGGCATCTAGTGCATCTAGCCCCAAATCCAGGATGCTTGAGAGTAAAGTTTCAAAATTAGTGCCTGCTGTTCTTGCAGCTGCTGAAATGTACAGGATGAGCTATTGATGGGAGGTACTTGGCAAGAGGGAGGGGCTGTAGTGCAGATCTCACCTTGATTACGGTAGTTGCTGTTTCTGCCTTATTCTATCTTGTGAAGGTAGTGAGGGAAAGATTTAGTTGCCGCTGAATTGTTATTGTGAGCAGTCATCACTTCTGACCAGGTAATCTGTGCTGTGCTGTTCAAAACTGGGCATTTGGTAACCCTGGCTGCTGCTGCCTCCTAAGGGTAAGGAGCTTCCCACTCTCCTTGGCTTTCTCTGGGAGCAAAGGGGCCAGAAATGATCTGTGTGCACCTTGGGCTCAGCTCTGTTTCCATGTGAGAATAGGAACTGAATTGGCTTTGCACCGCTTCTGTGGTGAAGTAGACATAGTTTCAGACTCTGCTGTTTCCTTGGGGGTTGGGGAAAAATTAGTGAAATGTCATTCTGGGTTTTTTGCATGAAATTTTGTCTTGTGGATAAAAGCACAAAAGTAGTTGAAGTGCCATGTATAAGAGAAATTTGTGCTAATTTACTAACATTTTAGGTTAGTTCTTTGTGCTGTAGTTGGGGTACATCCTCTCAATTAGGGACTGTGTCTTCTGCACAGTTTCGCTTTTCAGCTGCTATTAGTTTAAGCAAATGAGGCCCCATATCCCTCTGAATCCCCATGGGCCATCCCTGGCTATATTGCCTGCTTCTGGAGCAGGGTAGGAAGGACAGAAGGAGGGGGTTTAGATTAGGGGAAAGAAATATCTGTTTTCTGATCTGTCTGCTCTTGGGTCAAACCCCCTCCCCATCCCCCCTCTTAAACATGACCAGCTCCTTATCTTTCCTCCTAAACCTGCCTCTCCTGTTCTCTATTTCTGTGGACAATGTCCTCATCATTCCTGTCTCATTAGCTGGTAACCTCAGGTTAATCTTTCATTCATCTCTCTACTTCTCTTCACATATCCAACAAACCACCAAAACCTGTTGTTTCTTTCTCTACAGCCGGGGTGTCAAACTCAATCACATAAGGAACAAAATCTAAAACACAGGCTAAGTAGCGGGCCAAATTTTTTATTAAGCTACTTATACCCCCTTTTATTAAACTGTGCTAGCAGTTTTTAGCACGGGGAGCCACGCTAAATGGCCCGTGCTGCTCCCGACGTTCATTGAATTCCTGTGAACGTCAGTGAAGGTACCTTTTAGGATAAGGCCCTCCGTTAGTAGTGCAGAGACTTGAGCCAGAGACTGAAGAGATGTAAAAAGGCTTTTATTAAACAAGCATATATGCTGGACTTCTGGGCAGAACTGGCTGCATAAACAGAAGACCCTGAGGATCTCGGACACAAAAGTTATATAGTGTCCTAACCAGTTCAAACCAGTTCTAATCAGCTCTGACCAAAAGGTAACAGCAGAGAGAAAAACAAAACCATAAATCCATCCTATAATCTATACAGCAGCATCCTGTTGCCTCCTAGCCGTGCCAGGCACTAAGACAGATACATAGAACAGGCCTGTATGTATACGTGATTTCTCAGAGCAATAAAATGGAGTCACAGGTTGCTGTTTTTAGTTTTACTACCCACTGATCTAAGATGGAGTTTTTCATATACACCGTGACCCAGGTATGTCAGCTAGCTAGGGATCCTTCATTCCCAACTTTTCTTCTGTAGGCTAGCTGACTAGCTGGGTTATGGGAGGTCAGGGCCATCTGTATCAGAGGTGGGGACTGGGTGATAGGAGGAAAGGGCCAGGACTAGGGCGGTGGTACTTTTGTCAATCGTAGTCCTAATAGTATGGTTAAGGGTTTTTAATAAACATGGTAACAGGCAAGGAAGAACACAAAATATGACAGAGAATACCAGGAAAATTATGGTGAGGGCTTTAAAGAGTCCTGGTTTGGAGGCCCAATCAGTCAGTGAGTTGAGTCCAAACATATCATCATCAGCCCAAGTAGCAGGACCGTAGACAGCAATGATGCGCTCCGGGGGCCAAGTGTCTCCCCATTTACCAATCTCCAGGCTTCTTTCAGAACGGGCCCGTTGATCGAATACTGGGACAGCCAGATGTTCTCCTTCGGATAACGGGAGGAGGAAGAAGGCTGATTTGATAGTGCCCAGAAAACAAGTGCCAGTCCAATTTGAGGGTAGAGTGGGGTATGCCATTTTCCCACAGATCCAGTAGTATCCTTCCGGTGCAGCCCAAGGGGCAGAAGCAGGCAGGTTGAGGTAGACATTTAATGTGGTAGCATTGCCAGTAGTATTCCATCGTCTGGGTATTTTTAACTTAGGATCTCCGGTCCAATAAGTCCATCCGGGCTGAGAGGTGCTATTTTTAGTCCATAAGGATTGGCACTGCAGGTGTCCAACACGAGTGGTAAAGGATGGTCCGAGGCGCTGTATGCAGTGTTTTGCCAGAATGGAGTTTTTCAGAGGCCAGCTGGGTGCCCCCGCAGACATAACAGTTTGTCAGATTTAAGGTGGCTCCTATGGTTTCAGCGAACTGTATGAAAAGGTTGCGAGTGGTGGCAGAGGGCACAAAGTCTTGTTGGTCAAGTTTCATATGTTCATAAAAGTCAGGAAACACAATGCTGTGTTGTTCAGGGATCCGATGTCTCTCAATGAGTTTGATGTGCAAGACAGTACCAGGGTCTGTGCCCTTACCGTATATCTGTAGGCCCACAAGATAGCGAGCTTTCCGGAGGCTATCATCGAGGTTCCATTTAAACGGCTGTAGGATAGTGAAGTTAAGTGGATTACAGTTCTGGAGGCCACAGTCAGAGGTAGTCACCCCTTTGGATAATATGGCTCGGGTGGTAGGCAGTCGGGTCATACCCCAAGTAGCCCAGGATACACATTTCCAGTAGTTACAGTAGTAGTGTTCGGAAGACCCTTCACAGTGGGACGGCTTCTGTCCCGCCAGGCACATGTATTTATCGTTGTGCATATATTCCCTCCTCCATGCTAGGGCACCACAACGTCCAAGGAAGGTGGGGTTCTGGTCCATGGCATGGCAAGCATCAAAGAGGACTGAGGCCGGGACATGGGGATTAGTGACCAGGGTTTGTTGAATCAGGGGGCCCTGATCCCAGACTGACCTGACCTCTATCCAAGTATCCCTATTAGTTGCTTTGGGGTCAAAACAGATCTGTGAATCTCCATTATTACATATAGAATATTCAACCTTGTTATATATACATACAGGGGTCACTAGTTGACCCTTACACTCATAATTAGTTTGAAATCTAATAACATTTTCCGTTTTGCCCCCATTGTCCACTAGTGCCACACAAGGGGCACACCCAGGCGTGGGAGGGGTAGGGGACATGGACAATGTTGGCAAGACGTAAATCACAAGCAGTAAATATACAACAGAGTTCATATTAAATATCTTGTCAGATCTCCGGATCAGACGTGCGTGATTACTCTTCCAGAGTGTGGAGCAGCCGCGTGATTTTCAGTTGAAGGTCAGTAGGCCCTTTTTCACAAATATACTCAGCAGCGGGCTTCACACGGCTGTAGTGAATCCAAGACTCGTAGCGGGACAATTTGACAGCTGTGGGGGAAGCAAGTAAGACAGTGAAAGGCCCTGTCCAAAGGGGTTTCAGTGGTTCTTTCTTCCATACTTTCAGCCACACTTGATCCCCAGGTTTGTAGAGGTGAACAGGGGTTGTAATTGGTAGCGGGGCTCTAGAAATGACCCAGTTCTGTAATTTCATAATGGTCTTTCCTAGCTGCTTTATCTCTGCGTCTGTGATAGCGTTCCCTATCTGTTCAAGAGACTCAGGGTCTGGGCTGACTATCGGCGGGGGTCGGCCATACATGAGCTCAAATGGGGACAACCGATTGCGTTTACCTGGGGTACAGCGGATGCGAAATAGAACAGAAGGAATCAGTTTGGGCCATGGCAGGCGGCTTTCTTCTGCCGCTTTGCCGAGGAGGGTTTTAATAGTTCTATTGATGCGTTCAACTTGGCCAGAGCTCTGGGGGTGATAGGCCGCATGTAATTTCCAGGTGATTTGCAGAGCCCGAGAGACAGGCGGGGCCATTATCGCTGCCAATCACTAGGGGCAGGCCATAGCGAGGGATGATGTCATGGAGTAAAACCTTTACTATTTCCCTACTTTTCTCTGTGCACACTGGGTAGGCCTCTGGCCACCCAGTGTGGGAGGGGGGCAAGTGGGTAAAATCTGTAGAGAGGACTTGCATGGGATGTGAACCGATAGGCTGGTGGCCAGGAACGGGGGGTCTGACAGAAGAGGGGTTGTGTCGGAGGCAAATGACACAGCGGAGCAGAACATGGGAGATGAGTTGAGAGAGATTCGGGATATAGAAATTCTGTCGGAGAAGGGTGCGGAGGGCTGGGTTACCGGCATGAGAAAAATCGTGTGCACGTTGGACAACAGTGAGGGCCAGGAGTTGAGGGACGTACAGGAGGGGGGTGGATGTGTGGGAGGAAGGTATAGTAATCCATCCGGATGGGAGGGTGCAATGGCCAGATTGCTGCGTGGCCCACTTGCGCTCGGGGTCAGTGTACTGGGGGGAAAGGGAATGAAGGAAAGGTTGAAGGGAGGAAAGGGATAACAGAAGAGGGGGTGTGGGCGGACCTTGGAGGGCCGCCTGGCGAGCCGAGCGGTCAGCCAAGGCATTACCGCGGCTGATGAAATCACGGAGGCGACGGTGGGCCCAGCAGTGCATGATAGAAACTTTGGAGGGTAACAAGATAGCATCCAAAAGGTCCAGGATGAGCTGGTGGTGTTGGATAGGGGATCCAGAGGAGGTGAGGAAGGAGCGCTGGCGCCAGAGGGCAGCGTGGGCGTGAACAGCTAGAAAGGCAATTTAGATAGGAAAAAAAAACAAAAATGCAAAAAGGGAGAGAAAAATCTCCAAAAATGGCCAATGGTATAGTTGGTTTCCTTGGGGCACCCCACAAACCAAACAGATAGACAACACAAAGATTACAGGGCATAAACAAACATAGAAAACAGAAAAGGCGTGGAACTTTTCTTCCAGCTGGCAAGGATTCAGAGCTGAACTTAGATCTGCAGAGAAATGCACAGTTATACAAAAACAAACGTCCATCATAGCACGAATCATAATTGTGTGCACACAGTGGCAAAGTAAAGTGCGATATAACACATGGCATAATAATCACATAATCATAAAAGGCATCTATTAATGGTTACTGGAACATCCGAAAGAGAAAACGTAAGAATGTGATCACTCTGGCTTGGTGCCCTGCCAATTACATTCATAAGGCAGACAGGGACGCAACTGCTAGGGTGAGCTTCAATCTTGAAAAATAAGCAAAACTTACTAGGTACAGTGTACAATGTTAAATATAGAGGTATTCTGAAGTATGGCAATGTCAATTCAAAGGGGAAAAAAAGAAACATGTTAAATGTTAAGTGCAAGGTCATTTCAAGGTTACTGAAAGCAGAACATTGTCCTCCTTCTCTGGGTAGAAAAAGGCTCATTGTAACAGGTCCAGAACAGCTCTGTATGTATGACTGCGAAGGAAAAGAAGAGACATTTTAACGTGACACCACCCCTGAGGTCACTTAGCCATGTTCCCTGCAGGCAGACCTGGAACCCTTGTCTGCCACCTGGGTCCCGCTACACTCTGAGGAGTGGGCACTGCTGCAGACTAGATGTAGCTACTTTAGTCTGCACTGTTCTTACATAATAACTACCCCCTTCCTCTGGAGTTTGAGCTACCAAGTTTATTTGAAAGGTATTTCTGTTTCCAATTGTATTTAGAATCTGATTGATAATAACACTTTATACAAACATGCATGGGAAGAAAGAATTCATAAAGAACACCAGGATAAAGACACAATACGGGAAAGCAAGGGAGACTGTTAGCACAAAAGAAGTAATCTCAATCCATCCGTTATCAATAAAACTCATTCATAAAGGAAAAAAAAAAAAAAAAAAAAAGTTGACCACATTACACCGCTATTGATTAAGTCCCATTGGCTACCTATTAGCCACCGAATTACTTTTAAGATATTATTCTTGGTTTTTAAAGTTCTAGCTTTCAATGAGCCTCAATTCATGTCTAGAATGATCATTCCTTATTATGCCCCTCGTTCTCTACGATCATCATCACAAGATTTATTAACTGTCCCTTCCTTAAAAATTGTGGGTACAAGAAGAAATGACATGTTTTCTGTTACAGCGCCACAAACGTGGAATGCACTGCTACTGTACATCAGAAAAGAAAAAGATCTTATCTCTTTTATAAAACTCTTAAAAACTTTGTTATTTAACTTTGTACTTGTGTCTTAAAATTGTTTGTCCTCTAAAATGTTTTTTTTTTTTTTTTTTTTTTGTTCAGCGCTTAGAATGTTTGTATAGGCGATTCATCAAATAATAATAAAACTTGAAACTTGAACTTGAATTATCAAGCCCATGTTTAGCAAATATTTCAATTTTCAGAAAAATATGGATACTTAACCTCTATCATTGTTAGTCTTGTACTTTAAATCCCCCAACACTGGAATACAAAGGCAGGGATGTGCCCAACACAAACCCCACATGTCTGACAAACGGTCGCTTTTTTTTTCTTTTTTTATTACCAGCAGACACACTTTGACAACTGCGAGAACACGTAAACTATCTGGCTCAACTTTCTTTAAATTACTCACTGTCTGTAACAAATCCACTGCACGCAACATATATCTAAAATCACAGTCCTTATTCTCGTTCATCAGTGCGAACTCACATTCTTAATTCTGTCTTGATCCACATGCATTTTACCCTGTTAAGCAACTTACACTATCCTGTCTGCAACTTTCGGCAAAACAATCATGCTGGCTTGCTTTACCAACTTTTCCCAGGTTTCCAACCTAAATGCTATTTCCATCTCCCCGGGTAATTTCTCAACATCACCAATTTCTTGTTCTCTGTGTCTTGTCAGGTGTCCCCAGAGCTTTTGTTTTTTTAATTTGACAAGTATGACAAAAAGTTGATTATATTCCAAATACTAAGCCTTTGACAACAATAAAAATAAGGATGAAGAAAACAATAAAAAATCTTAGGGTCGCCATAATCGCCAGAAAAGGCAGTTGTAAAATATTTAAGCATGATCTGAAGGGGCTCGATGGTGTTCTGACCCATATTATACAATCTATATATGCACCCAACAAAAGTTCCAATTTCCAGAAACCAGAATCCTATATACCTCTCTGTGCTTCACAACTGATTAAGAAGTTACTAGACAGAAGAGATAGAGACAGGATAGAGAAGGAATCAACTTCTCACTTACCAAGACAGGTCCGGTACCGGCACAACAAAACCAGGAGCCAGAAATCTCCACCGATTCGTTCCTTCTCGAGGTGCAATCCGTTGTCTTCGACGAGAAACCGTTCCTGGTCAACCACCAGGTTAATGCCGGCTATTACGGGTCTCGTAGGAGGCAAGGTTTGAAATCCTCCGAGGGAGACGATCGTGCCAAACAGGCTCAAGTCTGTAGATCAAGTCCCTGTTCGGCTGCGCCAAATGAAGGTACCTTTTAGGATAAGGCCCTCCGTTAGTAGTGCAGAGACTTGAGCCAGAGACTGAAGAGATGTAAAAAGGCTTTTATTAAACAAGCATATATGCTGGACTTCTGGGCAGAACTGGCTGCATAAACAGAAGACCCTGAGGATCTCGGACACAAAAGTTATATAGTGTCCTAACCAGTTCAAACCAGTTCTAATCAGCTCTGACCAAAAGGTAACAGCAGAGAGAAAAACAAAACCATAAATCCATCCTATAATCTATACAGCAGCATCCTGTTGCCTCCTAGCCGTGCCAGGCACTAAGACAGATACATAGAACAGGCCTGTATGTATACGTGATTTCTCAGAGCAATAAAATGGAGTCACAGGTTGCTGTTTTTAGTTTTACTACCCACTGATCTAAGATGGAGTTTTTCATATACACCGTGACCCAGGTATGTCAGCTAGCTAGGGATCCTTCAGTCAGGAACAGCATGGGCCATTCAGCGCGGCTCCCCACGCTAAAAACTGCTAGCACAGTTTAATAAAAGGGGGGTATGTCTTAGTAGAAGTATAGGGTTACAACCTCTCCAACCCCATGCTGGCTCTGTGGTGTAAACAAAAAAAATTAAAAAAAAGATTTTTCCTCTCTCTCTTTTAGGTCCTAGTTCATGCTTGCTGTCTAACACCAGTTCTGACAGGATACAAATTTCAAATCCAACATATTGTAATCACAAAATAGAAAATAAAATTATTTTTTTCTACCTTTTGTTGTCTGGTCATTTTGTTTTTCCATCATCTTGGTCCCGTTTTTCTTTCTGCTTTTTTTTTGTCTATCTTCTGCTAATTCTGTTTTCAGAGTCTGCTGTGCATTTTTTCTCCTCTCTTGTTCCATTTACTTCTTATGCCTGTCTCCAACGTATTGATTTTTACCATTCAGCTTTCTTAACTTCTTTTCTTTTTTGCCTCTGTCCACTCAAATCTTGCCCTTCTTCTTATTAAATTTTCAGCTACCTCTCAATTCTCCATCTTCTCTCAGTTCCTAGCTCTCCCATTTCCCATCTCAGTCCTTTCCCATCCTCCTATTTCCTCCCCATTACCTCATCTCTCCTCTCTCTCCATGGTCCAACATTTTGCTCCAGCTCTTTTCTGTTGTTGTTCTTCTTTCCTTCCTCCCCCTTGATGCTGAACAATGAGAAGGAAGGAAAACAAAGAGATGCTGCATCTCTCTCCCTTCCACTCCCAGGCCTAACATTTCTCCCTCCCTTCCATCCGCAGATCCAACTTCTCTCTCTTTCTCTTCCTAACTGCCCCCATCCCATCTCTACCATTAAGTGCCTGCCTCCCTCCCCCAAGGTCCACAATTTCTCCTTTTCTCTTCCCAACAGTTCTCCCTTCAAGTATCTCTTTCCCTCTTCCTCTACACCAACCCCAGATCTAACTTCTTTCCCTTCAGACCATCTCCCTCTCTCTCTCTCTGTCCTCTGTTTCTGGCCCCATAAGCTCTCCTCCCCACGCCCAATCTGGTGCTGTTTTAAATATCCCCCCTTCGTACTTAAAAAAAACAAAAAAACAGTTAGTCCAGGAGGCTTCCTTGGTCCAGCATGTCCTCCCCCTTCTCTCCACGCCGCTCTAATGTCGCCCTCATCTTTGACACGCTGCAAAATCTGGCAACCTCAGCAGTGATTCAGCAACGTTGCCCGTGGCACCCCTTCCTGCTTTCCATCTGCTGTGGTCTGCATCCAATGACTCAACTTCCTGTTTCAGCCTGGGTGGACCACAACAGATGGAAAACAGGAAGGGGAGCTGCGGGCACTGTTGCTGAATTACTGCCGAGGTCAGCAGAATTTTCAGCGTGACAGAAGGTGAGGATGACATCAGACCAGCGTGGAGAGAAGAAGGAAGACATGCTGGGCCATGGGGACCATCCAGAGCTTTGGGGGCAGGCCGTGAGAGGAGAAGTTCCCAGACCATGATTCTAAGGCTGGAGCACTGCTGTGGGCCACATAAAACAGCCAGGTGACTCGGATTTGGCCCGCGGGCCTTGTGTTTGACACATGTGCAAAATAATCGGAGTGGCTCCCATAGCTTCACCTCAGGGCGTCCATCTAGAACGTGCACATCATGTGACCAGCCTAAGTTGAATTCTAAAGAGAAGTGACAACTGTGTTCCAGGTTACTATCCCAGAAATTAAGCCTTGAATATGGATGAGATCTATTCTGTCAGACTTTGACAGCAGAAATAAAAGTATAGGAGATTCCCTACCAAATCACAAATGATTTATGGGAGCAGACTATTAATGAGGTAATTTGCAATTACCTTCTTCAGTAATCTATAACCCTCCCTCCCCCTCAGCTAAGGCTGGGTACTCCTTTACTAACTGAAAGTAGATGGCTGGCTGAGTTGGCAAGAGGCCAGCTGCCTGCCAGAAATCCTAGTGTGAGATTCAAACTCAGGTTGTGGACCCAGTAGGCAAGCGACCTACCAACTACAACATGAGGCCTTAGTAATAAATGGTAAAAAAGAGCTTCCTAGCCATAGCTAGAAGGGAAGTAAGGAGCAGAGAGACTGACTCACTAGAATGAAGGGAAGCTGAGAGCACATATTAGCATTTTTGTTTATCTTCAGTGCTGAATGTATAACTTTAAAGACATACCCCACCCTGGAACCCTGAGGCTTTGTATGAATCATTTGCAATTTTAAAAAATGCTGAAAACACAATTATTTTTGGATGCCTTTTTATGACACACTATGGAAGAATAACGATCCACTTTTAGTAAATATTGAAGAGAAATTGTGTGTTTTTTTATTTTATGGCCTTACCCAGACATGAAAGAATTTTATGTTGATTACACTGTAAAATTAAATAAGTTTGTTATAATTTGAGTTATGTGTTGTTTGCTTGAATATTATGGGGCTCATAATAAAAAAAACCCACATCTAAAAAGTGGCCTAAATGAGTACTTGGACGATCAAAAAGCCTGATCATCCAAGTACCCATAACCAAAGCTGGTTTTAGATGTATCTAAAACCAGCTTAGGCCTTTCCCCTGCCTCTAAATGCATAGAGCGAAAAGAGGCGTTTTTAGAGGAGGGGATAGGGTGGGAGGTGCGCGGGAGGTGGGTGGACCTAGACATAGGCATAGAGCAGGTATAACCAAAACTTTAGGCAGGTTGTCTAGTCAGCACTTATATGTTTTGACTTAGACCAAGTCAAAACAGGTATAAGTGCCGAAAAAGGGGCCACTGAGCTGATGGCGGTTGCCGTGATGAGCTCAGCGGCCCCTGCAACCTGCCTACCCCCCACCTCAACCATCGTGGCAGGAGAGATGGTTCATCTCCCTGCCGCAATAGCGATACCACCAAGTGCCGCCAAACGCAGCACTTAGCTATCGCTATTGTGGCAGGAGAGATGAGCCATCTCTCCTGCAGCGATCCACCGCTCCTCCCCTACCGACAATGATCTGGATAGAAGGGAGCCCAAGTCCTCCTGCCCTGGTTACCACCCCATCCCACCGAAACGATCCGGCCAGGAGAGAGCCCAAGCCCTCCTGCCCCGGTAACCACCCCATCCAACCGAAATGATCCGGCCAGGAGGGAGCCCAAGCCTTCCTGCCCATGCGAACACCCCACCCCGCTTAAAACGATCCGGGCATGAGGGAGCCCAATCCCTCCTACCCAGGCGACCCCCCCTCACAAACACTCGATCCGAGCAGGAGGGAACCCAACCCCTCCTGCCCAGATGACCCCCCCATATACTCGATCCAGGCAGGGGGGAGCCCAAGCCCTGCTGCCCAGGTGACCCCCCCATTATGATAGGGGCAGGAGGGATTCCAGGCCTTCCTGCCCTTGGCACACCCCCCTTCCACATTCGCCTCCCCAAACCCCCGATTGCCCCTCCTCCACCCGCCGACCCGCAAGACCCCCCCCACCGACCCCCGCAATACCAGCCCCCACCCCCACCCCCAACATCCCCCTGTACCTGTAAAAACATTGGCCGGATGAACGGGTTCTAAGCCCATCCGTCCGGCAGGCCCTCCATCCATCGAATGGCGGGCCTTAGGGCCTGATTGGCCCAGCCACCTCAAACCCTACCCATAGGTGGGGCCTGAGGCGTCTGGGCCCACCGGAATCGGCCCAGTAGCCTTAGGCCCCTCCTGTGGGCACATGGGACCCATCCATGGCTCATTTCTCCTGCTACGATAACAATCGCCCAACCCCCAGAACCGCGGCACTTCAAGGTAAGGATTGCCGGCAAGGGGGTGGGCGATCACAGTTGCTGGGGGGGAGGGTGTGGATTCTGTAACCGGTGTTGTTTTTAATAGACATCAGTTACAGAATCCAGCTGGCTTTGGGTGTTTGGGACTTAGGCTTTTTTTTGGTTCATTATATATGGTAAGTGTAGATGTAGTGGTGGTCTGGCCATTTAAACAGCTGAACGTAGAGGCAGGCCATTATCAGAAAAAACCTCCTTTTGGACGTTTTTTTTTATAATGGACATTTTCCCTGCTTCTACTTTCAACATTTAGGGTCTTAGGCCAAAAGGGGACTTAGATGTTTTTTTAAAATTATGCCTCTCCACGTATTTTTTTTTAAATGGAAACCGCTTAGATTTAAGTGGTTTATACATTTTAAAATAAATAAATAATCCAACAAAGTTGGGGCAGTCTTCAGTGAGGGCTATACACTTAGTTGAGTGATTTTCAACTTTTTTTCGTTCCATCGGAAAAAAGCGGAAAATAGCTGGACTAAGTGCTAGATTCACTAAAGCCCTCTTACCTGTCCAATCCTGTTCTACTCCATTTCCGAGTCTTGCTGGGCAACCCATTCACTAAAGGATCGCCATGCAAATCAACTAATCGTAAACATGCCCACAAGCAATCTCAAGGATTGCTGGAGACCATCATTGATGGCTGTACGTGCGATCCCGCATGCGCCGCTCTCCTGCACCGGCGGGAGAAGGGTGAAGGGCTGGAGAAGTAATGGCAAGCACGCAAGGCAAAGGCAGACTGGCTGCAGCCTCTAGAAGCAGAGGGGGGAATTGCCAGACTACGGAACTGAACATAAAACCTGCCCCGACTCTCCTGCTCTCTGCTGCCCTTCCCCGCAATGCATGCCCGTGGTTTTAAAGCGGGGCTGCACTGCGGGGAAGGGCGACAGAGAGCAGGAGAGTCAGGGCGGCATTTTTCCCCACAGACTCAGCAGGCTTGCTGCTTGAATACAGGAGGCAGGCAGGACGGCAGGCACGCATGGCAAAGGCAGTTGAATCCATGCATTTTAATCGGTGAAGTACATTTTTGTTTCCAGGAAGAACAACTTATCCTTTCTCTTTCCCAGAATACCAGTCTCAGGCTGCTTATGCCGACGCGCGCTGAGAATGAAAGTTCCACTCACAAGTACGAGACTGAGCTTGTAACAACGGCAAGGCAGAGAGTAGAGTTTTTTTAAACGTGTCTTATTAACTCCCCCCCCCCCCCCCAAGGACTGTTGTTTCTGCTGCTGCTCTTGCTTAAAAAATGCAAGTGGGGTTTCTCATATCCTATGGTCAAGCTGCAAGCAGGGAGTTCTCCTAGGACAAGCAGGATGAGTCAGCCACATATGGGTGTTGTCCCAACAGTTCCCAATTTGCGGATAAGCTCTCCAATAGCTTAGAGAGATTTTTTTTTCTCTCTCTCTCTGAGCACGTGCAGTGCCCGGGCCCCACTGGGCATGCCCGAGCCCTACCCATTTCCCCCTGCTTCCCCCTAATCCCCAGTCTTTAGTTTCCGTCCGTTCCCATCGGTCGGATTTTCTACAGCTCTCCATTACAACTTTTCTACTCATCACCTTGAAGATGCCTGAATCATCTAAAGAAACAACTGGGATGCAGGAGAAGGATGAATACACTGGATCCTCATGAATTGTGCGCCCACTGATTGGATCCGGCGCTCGAGGTTTCCGTGTTGCTTGCATTGTGCGCACATGTCACCACGTGCACGCAAGCTAAGGAAGAGGGCACTGAGAGACTTCATGAAAAGAAGTGAGGCCCGAGAATCTTCCTCCAGCAGCCATCCTCATCGGAATGCAGCAGCAGGGGATCCACAAGCTACAGCGGCAAGGAGCCTCCAGGATGCCCTGGCTCAGCTAATCCCCCCGCCTGCACTCGGCCCGGTAGAGAAATATCTCCCGGAGTCCCTGCATGTTGCCGCTTACAGCCAGCCTCTGCAGGGCAGCCGATAGGAGTCTCACCAGACCGAGAGATCTCTCCAGGAGTCACTGCATGCTGCCGCGTAAAGCCAGCCTCTGCGGTCAGCAGATCGGGGTTTTCGCCCTCCAGACTGAGAGATCTCCCCCGGAGTTTTTGCATGCTGCCGCGTAAAGCCAGCCTCTGCAATCAGCAGATTGGGGTTTTCGCCCTCCAGATTGCATGCTGCCGCGTACAGCCAGCCTCTGCAGGGAGCCGATCAGGGTTCCCCCTCCAGCCCCAAAGGTAAGTCCTTTGGGAAAACCTCTGATAATCTTTTGCAGCCTCGAGGGCTCTGCCCCACCCTCCTCCCAATCTGAATTTAAGGAGAAAGAAACTCCCATGCTTCTTTCCCTTGGAGGGGACCTGCAGACTTCTCCTACCAGCAGGAGACATGCTGCCCCAGAGTTCAGCTTGTAAAGGACATGCTGAAAAAAAAACACAAAAAAAACAAACAACAACTCGATGCTTCTTTCCCTCTTGGGGTCCTGCAGAGTTCTGCAGAGTCCTGCAGGGTCCTGGAGAGTTCACACCTCTCCCACCCCTCCCCTTCTCATGTCAGGAACGAGGAGTCTGCCTTTCACAGCAGGGTGCTGATATCATCAGTGATGCGGCATGTCAGACCACGCCTCTCCAAAGGTGGGGGTTTGAAACTCCTCAGCCTAAAAAGCTGTTTGCACTTCAGATACTTAGGCAGACAGTGCTTTTCCAGCCAGCATGAGAGACTCTGCTACTATTTATGATTTCTATAGCACTGAAAGGCATATGCAGCGCTGTACAGTTTAATATACAATAGGAAGTACAGCAGGAGAAGCCCACTCAAGAGGCATTATCACTCCTCTTTCTCTGCCTCCAGGCACAGTGGGAAACGCAGCTAGGAGCACTGGCACAGATGAAAGGGTGCATCCTGCCCCGTCTCTGCAGGCTCTCCCCCCCCCTCTCAAGAAGGACAGAGAATGTCGGTGGGGTACATGGAGCCACACAACCAGTCAAGTGGAGCAGCACATGAACCTGCGAACCACCAGGGGTGGGACCAGCAGCAACAGTTAATCCTCCTGCTGACCCACTCCTCTCTCAGCGGGCAACACTCCCCCCAATGCCCCCCTTTAGAGGGAGCCACGCACAACAACATGGTGCATTCCAGCGGCATGCCATGCACCCAAGCAACGGAGGAACAAGCAACACACCAGCCTCCAGCCACGCCCCGAGTCACCACCCACAAAAATAAATAAATAAATAATTAAATAATTAACCAAAAAAAAAAAGAAAACCCACAAACGAGGACTCACCCCAAGTCCCTCCAGAAACTCACAGCCTTTCTCAAGATCCACGTGGGTGGACAAGTACCCAAGACAGAGTATTACAAGGCCTGAACTACCAGTACCAGTACTTCACGCAGGCAGTAGCGATTCCAGTCCACAAGAATCTCCTGGACTGCAGAGACAAGATTTTGGCTGACTCCCTCTTCAGGGCAACCAACATCAAGGAGACTGGGATTGAATTACCAGATCTTTCCAGCCCAGAGATTCGACAACCCGCAGCAGCCATACATGGACATTGCGGTAGCCTTGGCGCTTAAGAGAAACAGGGCAGCACGACACCCCCCCTCCAACGCCCCGTCAGGGAAGGACCTGAAAAACCCTGGATTCCACGGGGAAAAAGACCTTCGAGGGCGCAATGCTGAGCGCACGAATTGCTGCGCTCCAGTTCCAGATGCGGCTTTATCAGGAGGCCAGTGAGAGAAAATAAAGAAATAAAATAAAATAGGGACTCCAGCTCACTACTGAGCCAGTCCGCACTGGCAGCAGTCTGTGCCCCAGCGCTCGCAACAGTAACATAACTGCTACTCAAACAAGCACCGCCCGAGGGGCAGGGGCATCCAAGGGCAGCCTTCATCCCAAGACAAAAAACAGAACCTTGACCACCCTCCGGCCCAGCAGGATCAGATTGTCTGCGAAGGCTTGGCCCAGGATCACCATCGACCAGTGGGCCCTCAGCATCATCAAGCAGGGATTCTGAATTTGTCTCCACTCCCCCCCCCCCCCCCCCGAGTGGGCAGGGCACCCTCCATCTGACGACCCAATTTTGCTGCAGCAAGGAGAGGACCTGCTTCAGCAGAATCAATAGAGGCGGTGATGAACAGAGGAGATCACCAAGGGGTTTCTACTCCAGGAACCCCCGCGTCCCCATGGACAAGGACAATGCTCGATCCTGGATCTCTGGAAGCTCAACAGGTGCATACACAAGGTCCAGAGGCACTCTCTGGGTACAGTCTTGGCCCTGTTACAGCCCGAGTATTGGCTAGTATTCCTGGACTTACATGATGCATACACTCACGTGCCCATGCACCCAGCCCACAGGAGGCATCGTCGCTTCTAAAGCCAAGACAGACGCCTCCACTACAAGATCCTACCCCTTGGACTCTCAATGGCTCCAAGAGCGTTCACAAAGTGCGTGGCAGTGGCACATCCTCGCCTTCAAGGGGTGTGCATCCTATCTTATCTCGACAGCTGGCAGCCCCGACAACCACCATAACCCTCCTCCAAGAACTGGGGTTCCTCATCAACTACATGAAATCCCACCTGATACCCCCCCAGGGGATATCGTTCATCTGGGCAGTCATCGACACCACACAGACCAAGGCCGTCCTAAGGGACTACCAGATCGACGCCATGACATCCCTGGCCCAGTGCATCCCTGCCAGCAGCTCATCGTCAGCATGCTCCCTCCTGTGTCTCGGCTGCGGTCTTTGTTGTCCAGCACACCAGACTACACATGAGATCCCTGAAAGGGCACCTCAGACGTCACTGGGACCAGTGTACCAAACCTCTGACCACCCAGATACCCATTCGCCAGCCCATACACAAGATGCTTCACTGGTGAACGGCCCGAGATAACTTAGCAAAAGGGAAACCAGACCACCACTTCACCAGCTGGTGGCCACCATGGATGCCTCCAAACATGGAGGGAGGACACACCTTCTCAATCTTCGCACAGGCGTCCTCACTCCATATCTACCTACTGGAGCTCAGGGCCATAGGGAATGCCCTCGAAACCTTCAAACAATGGTTGACAGGCAGGGCAGTCCTCACCCAAACAGAAAACCAGGTGGCCATGCACTATATCAACAAGCAGGGAGGGACAGGGTCAGCCTCATTATGCAAGGAAGTTTGCCGCATGTGGGAGTTCACCAACTCCATTCAATGTCCCATCCAGGCAACTTACCTCCCAGGGGAGCAGAACGACCTGGCAGAAAGCCTCAGCCACCAGCTGGATCCCGATGAGTGGTGTCTCAACCCATCGGCGACGAAGAAGATCTTCAGCACCTGGGGCACACCGAGCATTGACCTGTTTGCAACCGAACCGAACTCAAAATACTTGACCTTCTGCGCAAAGAGATCAACCCATCGCCGTCTCAGCCCCAACGGTCTGTCTGTGAGTTGGAACCATGGACTCTTATACGCCTACCCGCCATACCCTAAGTCCTGCAGAAGATCCTTCAGGACAGAGCAACGGTGATCATGATTGCCCTGTCCGGGCCCCTGCAACTATGGTTCCCGTTCCGGCAAGGGATAGCGGTTCACCCACCTCTCCCCCCTCCCAATCAGTGCAGTTCTCATAACACAACGCGGGAACCTTACCCTCCACCACAACCTGCGTTCCTTAGCCCTGACCGCATGGATGATGAGAGAAAGAACCTACCACAAGACGTGGAGCACACACTTATGGCAGCCAGAAGACCTTCAACCAGAAAACGCTATGGGATTGAAATGGAGAAGGTTCCGCTACCGGTGCACAGACACACAGCGAGACCCTTACAACTGCCCCATACCGGACATCCTGCAGTACATACTGAGCTTATCTCAGTGGGACCTAAAACCCACTTCCATCAAGGTCCACCTAAGTGCAATCGCGGCATACCACACTGGCCTAGACAACAAACCAGTGTCGAGGCATTCAGTAATCACAAAATTTCATGAAGGGACTGTCCAATCTGCACCCACCGGTCAGACCACCACTGCATGGATAGGACCTCAACTTGGTGCTGCATAAGCTCACCTCGACCCCTGCAAACCTTTGGGGGAGGCAGATCCCGTATTCCTGGCCGGGAAAACCCTGACCATCGTGTCGGCCTACACACTCCTCCATGAGAACAGGGTGGTACCCAGAACCCACCCCCGATTCTTCCCAGCACTCTACATCTCCCCACAGGGAGGCACACAGCCACCTCAGCAACACCTCCTGGACTGTGTGCGGGCCCTGACTATGCAGCAGATTAGACAACCCTCAATTGTTCGTCTCCTACGACCAAAACAGACCAGGACTTCCGGCCACCAAACGCAGGCGCTCGTGCTGGGTATACAAGTGCATCCCCTTCACCTATAGAAAAGCGCAGCGTCAACCGCAGGTGGGAGCCCACGCCCACCAGCGCAGAGCCATAGCCACCACAACGGCTCATCTGCACCACACACCAATAGGGGACATCTGCGATGTAGCCACTTGGTCCTCCATGCACACCTTCACCAAGCACTACTGCCTCGACATAGCATTCCACGCTCCAAATGCATTCGGCCGAGTAATCTTGGAAGTGGCTCTTCCCTCCTGGGAGGGACAGCAACCACTAGCACAGCCTTGCCGAACACTGATCAAGTAGGGTGTTATAAATATTGATTAAGTAGGTCTTCCAGCACTTCTGTCTAGACTGAATGTGGAATAGGCAAGTATGAATTCTCACATGCAAGTACGAATTATCACTGTTGACCAGTTGGTTTCTCACTGTTCATTGATTGTCATTGACCAGTTTCACTGTTTTGTGAGTTAAGTAGGTCTTCCAGCACTCCTGTCTAGTCTGAATGTGGAATAGGCAAGTATGAATTCTCACATGCAAGTACGAATTGTCACTGTTGACCAGTTGGTTTCTCACTGTTCATTGACTGTCATTGACCAGTTCACTGTTCTGTGAGTATTATTGCTCAGTTAACACAGCACTTTATCTAAAACCTTGTTTCCTCAACTTCACCTGCTTCGCCTGATTACTCTGCCTGGCTCGGCCTCCACAGCCAGGCGAGGGATGCACAGAGCGCTAAGGCGCAGGTCCAGTCGGTACATCCCTCGGCTAGGGAGTCACCCATATGTGGCTGACTCATCCTGCTTGTCCTAGGAGAAAGTGTAGTTACTTACCTGTAACATAGGTTCTCCGTGGACAGCAGGATAGTCAGCCACACAACCCACCCGCCTCCCCATACGGCCAACCTGGCCACAGCTAGGAACATCCTGGGGATTAGGGGGAAGCAGGGGGAAATGGGTAAGGCTCGGGCATGTCCAGTGGGGCCCGGGCACTGCACGTGCTCAGAGAGAAAAATAAAAAATCTCTCTGAGCTATTGGAAAGCTTATCCGCAAATTGGGAGCTGTTGGGACAACACCCATATGTGGCTGACTATCCTGCTGTCCACGGAGAACCTACGTTACAGGAAAGTAACTACACTTTTCAGGGCTGCAGGGCTGGTATTTCAGCGCGGGAGAGAGCAGGAAAGGAGTGAGCGATTGGTCCTCCCTAGTCGCTTGGTTTTGGATCTGCCAGCCCGGTCGGTGTGCCTGAAAAATGTTGGTGAATCACTGCCTTGCTAGATTTGCATGCCATTTCCCTAATTTGCATGCGTGGATTGGATCAGATACGGACAGGATCGCCAAGAAGGTTAGTGAATCGGGTCGGGATCGTAATGGGGTTGCAAACCGATCGGTACACAATCGGTTTGCTTAGTGAATCTAGGCCTAAGTGTATAGCTCTCGATGGAGACTGCCCCAACTTTGTTGGTTAGGCTGAGAACTTTTCAGTAGCCCCTCGTATTATTGTTATAGCCAGTCTTACCTGAAAAGTATTCAGCCTCCCATACACAAAATGGTTTTTGGGGGAGTGTATGTGTGTGTGTGTGTGTTGGGGGGGGGTGAGGGGGCTTTTACCAATCATTATAGCATTACAAGGAGCTCACTTGTACTGAAATGAGCACGTTGTGTAATACACAGCAGGGAACACCCACCTTTTATTGTGCGAATCTTTTTGGCAAGTCCAGAGTTGTCGGTAGGTTCATTTTGCTTAAATTTAGAAGCTGTTTTTATGCATGTTTTGGCTGTGTGTGTGTGTGTCCCATACCCAAAAGCTGCATCCTGACCTTAAGCGCAGAACACAGAGACAAAGCAAGCACCACAGGCGGCGTCCAAGTTGCACTGTGAAATTTAAAAAAAGGACATTCAAACTTGCCACAGTAAAAGAGGCTTCAGCTGCATCTGGAAGGTTTTTCTTTGTTTGTTTTTTGCCCTTGCTACTGCTTACCATAGCCTTACACTGTACTGGGCCTGCGCACAAGAGCTGTGCCCAACACTCAGCTCTTATGTGCAGGCACCAGGCAGAGTTCCTCCCTCTTTCACCAAGTTACTCAGCACAAACAGCATGTATATAATTTAAATTTGCATGGCTATTTGTGCTGAGCATTGCCCAGCAAAGAAAATTGCTCCCAACCTGCTATTTTCTACCCAGTTATCATAGCTCTGTACATCCTGTCCTGATGTTTCTATAGTTCAAGGAATAGATTTACCCATGCACTGGGTAACCAATCTTACCTGCACAGTAAGCTTTTGAGCATTGGAACCTCAATCTCCCCTCCCTTGCTGCACCCTTCCCCCATAAGCCCACACACACTTCTGGTCCACCATCTCCCCCACCCCCCAGGTCTGCCTTGTAGCGGCAGCCAGTCCTGACAACACCTACCCTCTCTCTCTAGTTCACAGGTGTCAAACTCAAGGCTTGCGGGGCAAATCCGGCCCGCCTGGTCGTTTTAAGCAGGCCCACAGTCCGATGCCCCCAGTGTTAGCTTTTGTCGGCTCCCTCCTCCTCCTCACAGCCGTAGTGTGCACGGAGCCGCGTGCAGTGGCTCCTCGCGTGTCCCACATCTCATCCAGAAGCATTCCCTCTGACTTTGCGACATCAGAGAGAAGGCTTCTGGTTCAGATGCAGGACGCACTAGGAGCCGCTGCACGCGGCTCTGTGCACACTACGGCTGTGAGGAGGAGGGAGCCGGCCACAAGATAACACCAGGGGGGGCATCGGACCGCAGGCTGCATAAAACGGCCAGGTTGTTGCTGGCTAGAAGGTTAGAGGGAGGCACAGCATGGAGGGAGGGAGACAAAAAAGGTAGGGAGAATGATTAGTGTTTGAATTGTGTCAATTTTGAGCATTTTAATCTGCTGTCTATCTTTTGCACTGCTCAGGAAGAAATAGATTTGTTTCTTTTTCTCTGTGGGTTGTACTGCATGCAGAATCTTGAATTTTAGGCTGTTTTTAAAATATATTTAGTACTTTTAGTTTATGGTCCCATATTTGCATAGGGGTTATCTGTGTTCTGATAGGAATGAATGTTGAGAAGCATACAGTGTGTTTTGTGTAGTTTAATTTTGTGGTTAGCCATTACAATTATGTGTTAATAAGATTATATTGTGTGTGTATATATGAACAATGAATGGAAAAAATGGTGTTATAATTAGTATTATTATGGGGGGGGGGTCTGGGGCAGAGATTGGGTGGGTTCTGGCACACGTCTTAGCCTGTGTTTTGGATTTTGGCCCTTTAATGTGATTGAGTTTGACACCCCTGCTCTAGCCCCTGAAGCAGCAGAGCCTGTCCTGAGAACCCCCCTCTCTCCCTCACTTACTTGAAGCAGTAGTGGCAGCCATTGAGCAGAGGCAGCACTATAAACAGGCAATTTCTGGGCAGCCCCAGCAGGGTCTTTCCTCTGCTACGTTGGAAGTGACACGGCAGAGGAAAGGCCCTGCCAGGGCTGGTCGGAAGCAGTCTGTTTACAGTAGTGCTGCCGATTTGAATCAGGTGAATTGATTTGAATCAGTTCGTTTTGGTAAAAAAACGGACTCACCGATTCAGCCCCGATTCAAGTTAATTCTTTTTTTTCACCACCGGCCGCCGGACTCGTTCCCATCTAATGTAACTTCTGGTTTTGCGAAACCGGAAGTTACATCAGATGAAACAAAAGAACGTGGGAGCGTCGAGGGGGGAGCGAGCAGACCTCGGAAGCATAGGGTAACCGGCAGGAGAGCTGAGAATCGGTGGCGGGGGGAGCTGAGAATCGGCAGGGGGGGGCTGAGAATCGGCGGGATGGCTGAGGGCTGAGAATTGGCAGAAGGGCTGAGAATCAGCAAGGGGGGCTGAGAATCGGCAGGGGGGCTGAGGGCTGAGAATCGGCAGGGGGGCTGGTGAGTCTTGGGGGCTGGGGATGGAAGCTGGGAATCGGCAGGGGGCTGGTGAGTTTTGGGGGCTGGGGATGGAAGCTGGAAATCGGCAGGGGGGCTGGTGAGTCATGGGGCTGGGGATGGAAGCTGGGAATCGGCAGGGGGGCTGGTGAGTCTTGGGGGCTGGGGATGGAAGCTGAGAATCGGGCAGGGGGGCTGGGGAAGCTGAGAATCGGGCAGGGGGGCTGGGGAAAATTAGAATCGGGCTGGGGAAGCTGAGAATCGGGCTGCCCGATTCACAATTCGAATCGATTTACCACGACAAAAAAATCAGCCTCCCAATTTATTGACTGACCCTTCCCCCTCACCCCTAAAGCAGGAGCAGCAGCGCTGCCTCTTGCTGGCCTGCCGCTCCTGCTTTAGAGGGCGAGTGGGGAGGGTCAATCGAGAAGTGGCTTCCCCGCTGGTGTCCGGCTTCCCTGCATCAACTTACCTAATTTCAGCAGCCTGCCCTGCAGAAGATCGCTGGCTCTAGCGATCTTTGCAAGCTGCCATATGTCGTCCGAGTTGTCTTCTCTCTGCAACGGTCCCGCCCCTTCTCTGATGTCAGAGGAGGGGCGGGACCACGGCAGAGAGAAGTACACGGAGGGAGGGAAGGGGGGGTTCAAAGAGACGTGCATATGCCGGACTTTGGGGGGAAGAAATAAGGGGTCTAAAACAGAGGAGAGGGAGAGAGATGGTGGACAATGGGATTTAGGGATGAAAGTTACAGAAAGGGAGAGATGCTGGATGAAAGGGTAGTTGAGAAAAGGTGGATCTGTAGATGGAGATGAAAAAAAGGAAAGATGCCAGACCTCCAGGGGAGGGAAGGGAAACGGAAAGGGAGGACAGAGATGGCAGATGGATGGTTAGCATGGAGAAAGAAGAAAGAAGGAGACCCTGGCAAGCAAGATATCAGAAGACAACCAGAGCCTGGGACCAACAAGATTTGAATAATGACCAGACAACAAAAGGTAGAAAAAAAAATTGTATTTTCTGTTTTGTGATTACAATATGTGAGATTTGAAACGTGTATCCTGCCAGAGCTTTTGTTAGAAACAATAAACAAAAGGAATTGACCCCGAAATATCCACAAAGAAGAAAATCCAGAGAAAACCAAAAAAACTCTGTGGAGTGACGATGTTCCTAAATGGACTTTATTTGAAAGTGTCAAAGTTCCAAAGGTACACTAAAATCATCCACATAAAATAATTCCATCCACATAAGAGCCTTAAAGGGCCTAGTCCGCTAGGGATACAGGACCCAACACGGTCCGCATTTTGACAAAAAGTCTTCTTCAGGAGTCCCTGGGGGGTCCTATAAAGGTGAGTATGTGGGAAACAATTGTGTGGTGAGCCGGAAGTGAGACACTGCTTGCATTTGCAATGGAAAGAGCTTTTGTTAGACCACAAACGTGAGCTAGGATTTAACAGAGAGAGGAAAAGTCTTTTTTGTTTGTTTATTTTGTTTACATCACAGCGCCAATGTGGTTAGGAGAAGGCAAAGGGGGTGAAGAGGCTATAAAATAAACCCACCAGGATGTTTGAAAAAAACACCCAATTGGACAGGAAAATCGAATCGAATCGAAATTTTTTCCCCTGAATCGGCCAGCACTAGTTTACAGTGCTTCCTCTGCTCACTGGCTGCTGCTACTGCTTCAGGATGGGGAGGGGGTGTCAGGACTGGCTCCGCTGCTTTAGTGGAGGAAGAAGTGGTTGTCAGGACTGACTCTGCCGCTTCAGGGGAGGGAGTTTGTCAGGACCGGCTCTGCTGTTTCAGGGTCCAGAGGGAAGGAGGGAGGGGGGTTAACAGGACCAGCTGCTGAAGGGAGAGAGATTGATTCATGACTGCCACTGATGCTTTGGGAGCTGGCGGGAGGGAGATTTATGGCTGCCGCTGCTGCTTCAGGAGTTGGAGGGAGGGTGGGAGGGAGATTTGGGGCTGCCGCTGATGCTTTGGGAGCTGGAGGGAGGGGGGGTTGTTGGGTAAGGAATGCACGACTTTGGAGGTTGTCCAAGAAGCACAAGACAATTTTTTTTGCTGGTTGGTTAGGAGTGCCAGTTAGTTGAATACTGGCAAACTGGGATTCTACTGTATTTTCTACATATTTGTAAACCACTTATATAATATCTTTTTGCACTATATTTTATAAATGTGAACTGTGAAAAAATGCTGAACTCTAATTAGGGAAAGAGAACAAGCTAGATTGCTACAGATTCCTATACAAAACTACATCTTAAAGGAATTCCTCACTTCAGTTATACACAGAAAATACAGATCATCACCTAGTAAAGAATAAGATACTGCAAATTTGAGATGAATATAGTAGTCTTGATTAACCAGGTCTCAGTTAACTGGGACTCTCACAAAACTGGCAAAAAATATCGCTGGTGTAAAAAAAATGTCTCCCGAAGCACCAGCATCATGAGCTTCAAATCCTCTCTCCCTCAAGCCTCGAAGCAGCTATAAAAACCCCTCCCTCCTGCCCGAAGCACCAGCATGGCAGCAGTCCTCAGCCACAAAGCCCTCCTCCCTCCCTCTCTCAAGCCCGAAAATGGCAGAAGCAGGAGATGGTCCTGAGTCGAGAAAAGGGGTGATTTATAAAGAAAAGAGACTCCTAAAGCCTCCCATAGGACTCGTGATAGAGGGGAGCTTTAGCTCGTACCCCTTCAATCCTTAGGGACACTTTTAGGGGGGTCAAGAGGGACCTCACCTTGAACTGAAAGACAGGGTTGATTAATGGACTCCCAGCAGAAAGGAGCATAGTTTTGAATTCTTGAAAACAAGAGCTCCAGGGCAACTCTCGAGAGGAAGAATGCGGGCCTAGTGCCTAACCCTCGGTAAGCACTAAACCTTCTCTGAGCTCCAGTTAACTAGGATACTTTGCCTACATCCTCAATAGGCGGTGAATGGACACTCGGCCCTCAGCCTCGGTGGGTGGTGGAAGGACACTCGGCCTACACCTTTGGGTAGGCAGGGCCAGGGGCGTGACAGAGATATTGCAGAAGGGCTTTCTGGTACAGTTTGTCTCTTTGCAGATGACAATTAAAATCTGCAATAGGTTGTGGTGTGGATGATTAAATGGACCTCCAAGAAGATGAAACCGAGTCAGTTTTATCTTCTTGGAGATCCATTATCTCATCCCTACTTTCTATGATTGTTAGAAAGTAGGGATGAGACTCTATATGCTCTTTGTAAGATTCTATACGCTGTATCCCGGACCTTTTGTAAGATTCTATATGCTTTTTGTAAGTTTCTATATACTGTATCCCGGACTTCAACACATTGTAACTCGCTGATTGTCCAGCTCTCTTCGGTGTGAACCACCTAGAAGTCTCACGACTATGGCGGTATAGAAAAATAAAGTTATTATTATTATTATTATTATTATATCAGCATATCAAGGACACTCAGTTTATCTATTAGTCATCTATGTGGAACCATGTCATAACTAGCAATCTCCCTTGATTCAACTCTGTGGTCATACAGTTAAATAAATTAATTAGGTTTTTCTGAAAAGTCCTGAAACCATACTGCTTGGGGGTCCTGCAATCTGTTGAATTCCAGAAACCTTACTATTCTCTGTTTTAAAAGCATTTCCATTCATTTACTTACAGTATCATAGAAGTCAAACATAGCAGCCTGTAGTTCCCAACCTCCTCATTACTTCTGCTTTTGTGGAGAGGGAGTACAGTTGCCCTTCTCCAGTTCTCTGGGACCACTCTTGGCTGAGAGAAGCATTGAAAAGATAAACCAATAGGAGCTGCCAGAACTTTTCTAAGTTCCTTCAGTACCCTAGGAAGTATGCCATGCAGCTCCATCATTGTCATATCTAAGGTGACCATACGTCCCATTTTGAACGGGACTGTCCCCTTTTTAGATCCCCTGTCCCGTTGTCCCCACACACAGCTTCGGGATGCCAAAATGTCCCGTTTTTAGGGACAGCGTCCCAAAGCTGTCCGTGGGGACAACGGGACAGGCGATCACTTCCTCTCTCTCCAGCGCTCCAGCCTGAAGCCTGCCCCCCCCGGACCGGCCCCCGCTGCTGCTGCCTACCACCGCCCCCGGTCCATCGCCACTGCCCATCACAACAACTAAAACAAAGTAAAGTCCAGGTGCCGGTGTGCCTGGACTTTACTTTGCTTTACTTGTGGCAGTTGGCGGTCAGCAGCGGCAGCGGACCGGTGGGGTTGTTTGAAGCAGCAGTAGGTAGCAGCAGCGGGGGCCGGTCGGGGGGGAAGGCATCGGCGCTGGAGGGAGGGAGGCAGGCAGGCTGGCTGGCTTTAGTGCGACAGGGAGTGAGGGAGGTAGGATGGCTAGCTTTGGGGGAGGGGGTGGAACAAAGGCTGGAAGGCAGTGAGGGGGACATAGGAAGGAGCACTGGGGGCACTAAGGACATGGGAAGGAGGCACTGGGGGCACTAAGGACTAGGAAGGAGGCCCTGGGGGAACTAAGGACATGGGAAGGAGGTACTGGGGGCACTAAGGACATAGGAAGGGGCACTAAGGACATAGGAAGTAGACACCGGGGGCACTAAGGACATAGGAAGGAAGGAGGGAGGGAATAGAAAGGGACAATTATTGTGCCTGAGTACAGAAAGAAAGAAAGAAATGAAAGAAAGGATGCACAGTCAGAAGGAAACACAACTAGAGACTCATGAAATCACCAGACAGCAATGGTAGGAAAAATGATTTTATTTTCAATTTAATGATCAAAATGTATCAGTTTTGAGAATTTATATTTTGCACTATATTTGTCTATTTTTCTATAGTTACTGAGGTGACATTGCATATTTTAAAGTCATCTGCCTTGACATCTTTGAAACACCCCAGATATAAATGATAATTAACATTTTCTCTGCGTATACTGTGCTTTGTAGTTTTTTAAAATTTAATGCTTACCATTAAGCATTAATAAGATATTATGTGTACATGAAAAATGAATGAAAGAAATTGGGGGCGGGATTGGGGGCGGGGCTAGGGTGAGAACGGGGAGGGGCTAGAGCGAGATTGGGGGCGGGACTGACAATTAATAGATGTCCCATTTTGATGAAAAAAATAAATGGTCACGTTAGTCATATCCCATTTTTTTCTCAACCTGAACAGCTTTAACCTATTTAAGCCTCTGTTATTATTTTTCACCATTCTCAGAATCTTTTCTAGCTTTCTCCTTTTGGAGACAAGGCAACCAGAGTTACCGGTAAATGTCTTGAAAACAAAGTCATGAAAAGAAAAAAAAAGGAGGGGGGTATAAAAACCAAAAAGATACACTATAAACAGAACACCAACCAATGATATATGAGAATTTAACAGTAAAGCTAAAATAAACCTTACAGACATGGACAATAAACATTATCTAAAAATTCAGCATATGTCCAGCCTAAAGCAGTTGAATTATGTATGAGTGGGTTTTATGCTTTCTCTAGCAGGGAGAGGCAAAACACCACAATGTGGTTCTGGTTGCTGGCCTTCTTGGGTTTCTACTTCCTGTTCCGCTGGTACTGGTACAGACAGATACTCCAGAACCTCACAGATAAATATGTGTTCATCACGGGCTGTGACTCGGGCTTTGGAAACCTGTTGGCTCGTCAGCTGGATGAACAGGGTCTGCGGGTGCTGGCGGCTTGTCTGACACAGCGAGGGATTGAGCAGCTGAAGGAAGCCACATCCCAGAGACTGCAAACAATAATTCTGGATGTCACTGACAGTGAGAATGTTGCTGCTGCAGCCAGTTGGGTGAAACAGCAAGTGGGAGACAGAGGTATGTTAAACTTTATTGGTGTTTATTGCCCATGCTGTGAAAGCTATGCAAAGGATCCTAAAGATAATCTGTGTGATATTCAGCCTGCACACTGACCACTGGCCACTGGGCATTTTGGCCCAGATTCTATAAACAGCGCCTTAAGTTAGGCACCTAGCTTAAGTTGAAAATGCCATTTAAAACCCACTGAAAACAGCTTTAAAAAAATTTTAGGTTCCTACCGGCGCTATAATAACGGCCTTAAGGCCTCAAGGAGCGTTTTTCAGTTAGGGTGAGAGGATGCACATCCCTATGAAGAATAGCACGCTTGGCCTGACTTAAGAGTTTTCCAGGCCTCTCTCCCACTTACTACTCCCCAAAATCTCAAAAAGGTCCTAAACAGATCCAAAGCAGCCTTTTAGTCAACAGCTCTATCAAGCAAATATATACAAATTATATATGCAATTCACAGGTTGCTGTGAAAACTATTTTTATGTTAAATCTTTTTATTGAAAATAAATTGCAATAAACAATCAAAGTTGTACAAAAACTCAATAGTTTGGGCCGATCTGTGTCCGATCCGTGAGCCATTGGAGGCAGGCCGACCAATTCACCAACCATCTTCATGCAGATGGAGGCGATCGGAGGCATGCCCCCAACCGACTGCACAGATTGCTAGAGCCCTGACGGTAGTGACAGGAGAAGCAGCCCCCTGTCTCTGCTGTCAGAGCTTCTACCGGCTTTTAAAATTTTTTTTTCATCGGGCAGACACATGATGCACTGGGGCGTGGCCTAAGGCCGGTATTGCGTCACGGCCAGCAGAGCAGCAGGAGCAGGAGGACTTTGTGCTTCCTTCTGCTCCCGAAGATCATGGGAGGCCTAAGGAGCAGGAGGGACTGGGCACCCCTCCTGCTCCCAACATTTTTAGAGGTAAGGGGAGGGGGCTGGGTCCAGCCGGGAACCAGGTGGGGGCGTCCCTTGGGTGGCAGGAGGGCACCAGTATCCCTCCTACCATTTGTGTTGGGGGTGGGAAAAATAGTAGAGATGGCAGGAGGGAGTGGAAACCCTCCTGCCATAATTTTAAAAGTGGGACACACATTATTTATTTTGGTTTGGGTAGGGAGGGGGAAGTGGCACATGTCGGGAGAGGGAGGGGGGAGTTTAAAATCGGGCTGATATTTTGAGTGTATCTGCCCGATTTTAAAAAAAAAATTTAAAAGCCGGCAGAAGCCCTGACAGCAGTGAAAAGAGGCTGCTTCTCCTGTCACTACTGTCAGGGCTCTAGCGATCCGTGCAGTTGGTTGGGGGCGTGTCAACGATTGTCCCCATTTGCATGCAGGCCTTTTGTGAATTCATCAGCCTGCATGCAATCAGGCACGGATCGGGGGTTAGTGAGTGAATCTAGCCCAAACAGCCTAAAGCTTGTAAGCTTACCCCATTCTACATCTTTCCTACTCTGAAATAAATCCAACTATTTTCACCTGGAAAGCAACTCATCTTCTGCTTCAAAAGCACCACAACAAGAACTTCACACAGAGAATCCGGTATTTTTCCCTCAGCAAGAAAATAATTAAACACTGTGGTAAGACAACCTGATATTGCCGACTATAGAATCTTATAAAATTTTGACTGAGAGGCCGTCAATCCCAGGCGATCCCAAGGCAATCATCCCAATATTGAAGTATACCTCATCTTCTGTTATCAGGGAGTTAAGACCCCGTCACTGTGCCTCCAAAAGAACAAGAAGATTGACATTGGAAAGGTATAAAGTACTATCCAGGCCTGGGGATTTGGAGTAGCATAGAGATAAGCAAAAAAAATGTTTTAAAGGATTCACGATGGTGATGGAGCAAGCCGCATAGCAAGAGGCTCCTGCTACGCTGGCAGAATAACAATTAAATTCTTGTCTTTTTCTGCGTTGTTTCATATTATGCCGAAGCGTAGAGGAAAACAGAGGGGTAGTTTACCTGTCTCCTCTGCCACATCGCTAATGTGCCAGACAGCAATTACAACTTATGCTGTGTCAGTTATGCAGGGTGCTTCTGCAGATCGAGGGGGGCTGACCTCGATGTTGGACAGCAAAGTATCACTGAGCCCAGCTGGTCCAGGAGTTCCCCCATGCCCCGGGATGCTGTCTGGGATGCTGACGGCGCTGCAGGAAGCGGCAGGGATGATTACTCCGCCAGTGTTGTTCAGCTCACCCATGACCCTGGAGGCAGTTCCAGTCTCGCTGGAGTTTCAGCTTCAAGCGTCAGTGACTGGGGGACCTGATATTCAGCGTGTCTCAGGAGTTGGAAGTACTAACATAGATCCAATGGTCAGAGTTTCTTCAGAAATGTTTCCTTCTTCCCTCCTGAGCCCATTGAAAAAACCACCAGTGATAGACATGGAAGCAATCTGGGAGGCTATTGAAAGCCTTCATAAGCTATGTTCCCACTTTATTTCAGCTTCACAAACTGCCTCAGTTCAGATAAAGAATTTAGAGGAAAAAATTCAACATCAGGATAAAAGAATGGACAAAGTTGAGAAGCAGCTCTTTGAGTTACAAAATTCCTCTAATCTGCATTTCAAGGATAAAGTATTGTTGGCTAGGAAGATTGAGAACCTGGAGAATGCAAAAAGGAATTTAAAGTAACCTTAGATTGATTAACTTTCCGGTTTCCATTTCTTTTTAATGATGCTTTTAATTCCTGATTTTTTATTTATTATTTTTCCTAATGTGTTTTCCTATGTTTAATCTTTTATATAACGAATGTATTTCATAACCCTATTTTTACCCAATGTAGTTTAATAAGTTTTAACCTTTGTAAGCATTGTAAATCCCAATGTTTGGTTTGTCTGTTTGTTTGCTCTCTTTTAACTAAATTTGGATTTGTACATCGCTTTGAATTAGAGAAAGCGATTAATCAAGAATAAATAAAAAACTTGAAACTTGAATAGAGTCACCTAAGGAACTATTTCTGTCTTAAAGTATCCGGAGACAACTATACCCCCATTACAGAAATTGTACTATCTAAATAGTCCTAAAGAAATAAAACAGGATTTGGAAAATCAATCAGCATAATTAAATATCACAGATATCCTAGAATCTTCACAGTCTGAAATTTCTGTAAGGGCTACATTTCTTGTGACCTTTGTCTTCTTACAAGACAAAGAAGCAATTCTTTGCCTATTCTTCAGATGCGAGAATGTTGAATTTTTTGGTAGTAAAATAGCTGTTTTTTCCTGACGTTTCTAAGTGGACACAATCCTGGCAGAAAAAAATTCTAATATTATGTCAATCTGTATTGAGTTTAGGAGCTACCATTCAGCTGTGCTATCCTTGCAAATTTTGTATTACCTATGAAGCTAATAAAAGTGTCTTTTATGAACCTGATCAATTACAATTTTTCTTGGAGGGCAAACCAGCTTCAGTCGCCCCATTGATGCCTACTGATATCACTGTCCAGATTATTTAGTATGATATACAACTGATTTTGCTCTGCATTTACGAGTATATTAGTATGCTTTCTTCTTTTTCCCTTGAAATTCAACTACCCTTGACAGTGCTTGATTCTATCTCCTTAAGTTGTGGACTATCTTCATAGTATATTTATGATAATATTATATGCATTATTTCCTTATGGAATATTGTTATTTTTCCTTATCAAAGGTGTTTTTCTTTGATGGTAAATAAGGATAAATAGAGTTAAAAAAAAAAAGTTTTAAAGGCTTGAGTGATATCCAAGTCTGTTCTAAGCAGGTCCCCACTGTGATTCCTGAGGTGTAGTACCCTTTGAGATTCCTGTTCCTTTGCAATGAGTCTGATGAAGAACAAGCCTGATTTGTTAGCATGTTTGTATAGTTGAAACCTATAATAAATGCCAGACTTCTTGGCCCTATCATGCAGGAGTTGATTGAGAGTGGCCTGAGAAGCCCACTAAGCCACTTTATGAACACCCGGGGGCACTGCACCATATCATTGCCTATCCAGGCGTACTTGCTTTTCCCATCTCTTTATCTCCACCTCACAAGCCTGCCTCTTATGAGAGGTATAAGAGATGATCTCTCCTCTGAGAACTGCTTTCACAGCCTCCCAAAAACGGAGAGGCTGCAAAATATGAGAGCCATTATTGCCCATATAATCTTTCCATTTTCCCAGAATAAAGTCATGAAACTTGGTGTCATAATAAAGAGCTCTGGGGAACTTCCAATACTTAGAAATATAGACACTGCCAACAGCCTGGAGTTCCAGCCATACAAAAGCATGGTTAGAAATACAAGAGAGACCAATACCTGCAGCCTGTAATTGAGAGGAAAGTGAGGAATATATCAAAAAATATTCTAAGCGGGATTGGGATCCATAAGCCAATGAAACATGTGTAATTTCTCTCATCAGGGTAAAGAAACCTCCAGGAATCCAGTAGGTCTAAGGAATCACAAAGTAGAGAAACACCCTTTGAGAAATCAATAGGCATAACTCCAGTGGTAGAGGATTTATCCAACAATGGATCAAAGATAGTGTTAAAATCCTGTCTCATGATAATGGGTGCAGTTGCAGGCAAATGTGTACACTGTACTAGATCCCTGAAAAAACCTTTATCATATTTATTCGGAGCATACACATTTACCAGCACCATCTCCTGTTTATTCACTGAGATATGGGCAACAATATATTTACCCTGTGGATCTTTGTACTCAGAATATTTTTCCACTGCCAAACCCATCCTTAAACAGAATGATCACCCTGGTTTTCATATGTTGAGAAGGATTCTCAATAGTCCACCCCACCCACCATTTACTTAGTTTACCATGTTCTATAGTATTCAAATGAGTTTCTTGAAGAAGGGCTATACTAGCTTTATGTCTATGCAGGGTCTGTAGAATCTTACTACATTTTATTGGGGAATGTATACCCCCCCCCACACACACACATTCCAAAGATATTATCTTAAGTGACATCACAATCTTCAAAGAAAATAGAACTTGTCAATATCCCATCAAGAAGGGGTGGGGCATCCAAGCCTATCCCCTCCCCCTATAGAGATTCCTCTGTTTCAGTCCCTGAACCAACTCGTCTACCACAGCCAAATCCTCCATATCAACAGTCACTCTCCATGCACACTTTAGCCTCTCTACAGAACCAGTTTGGCTGAGTTGTCTTGAAAACAGAGGATCTTATGTCTCTCATAAGTTAACTCTGTGCCCGAACGAATAGTCCACAAAAGGGCTTGTTTGTGGGCAAAATAGAGAAGACGTAGAATAACTGCACGTGGTTTAGTCCCAGTTTGGTGTGCAGGGATCACATGATGAGCCCGTTCGATCCAGAGAGGCTCCAATTGTGAATCAAACTGCACCCATTCAGCAAGCCAGGTTTCCAGAAGACAAGGTTGTTTCTTCTTGAGCAAATCTCTAAATTGTCAACTTTGTTTTTGAAATCTGTAATCCATTTTTGTAAAGCAGCATTAGGCCCCTCTGAAGCCGAAGAACAATCTTCCAGCGTACTCACTCTGCATTGAATGTCATCAATCTCCAGTCCGACACTATTCAAACGTTCGTGGGCAGTTTCTGCATGGTCATATATTTTGTAGCTTTTTATCCAAAGTCACTTCCACAGTCACATTCACCTCTACCGTTATTTCTGCAGTCCAGGTGGCACATACTGAGGAAGATGACGCGACTAGGTGATCTGCCATCTTGCTCTCTGGTCTCTTCGTTCTCTCACGGTCCTTCCTCTGAGACTTTGTGACCATAAAAGAGCAATTTGAAGTCCAAAACCGGGCACTTGTACCTAAATAAAGTACTCTTCCAGTGAAGCATAATTCTAAAAAAACTAAGCATTAATTAACCGATTATTGGGGTGGAAAGTGTGGAGCTCAGCTAATCAGCGTCCTCCCCTGTGCATGACATCACGTGACTCTGCTGTGAAAACTATTTTTAATGCTGAGCCTCTACTACCTCTCTCTTAGAACCAGGCTTACTGAGGGTTAGGCACTAGGCCAGCATTCCTCCTCTCAAGGATCACCTGTGGAGTCTGATCTCTAAGAAAGTCCTAAACAGTTCTCTAACCAGTAAAGAATTCAGTAACTTCTTCATGGAGCAAATACTGAAGCTACAGAAAGACAATGGCCTAAATAACATATTAATAGACAAACACATGGAAATGGGAGACACAATGGAAGAGTTTGAACCTGTCACAGGGATCCGGGTGAAGAAACTTCTGAGAAGAGTGAAACCAGACCCACCATCCCTCAACACATGCCCGATATACCTGATGAGAGAGCTTGAAGGCCCGGGACTCTCCTACCTTATGGACCTTATCAGTGACTTATTACAGTCTGGACAGGTTCCACATAAATGGAAGTTCTCAGTCATCAAGCCCATCCTGAAGAGTAAAGAAAAAGACCTAGAAGATCTCTCCAACTACAGACTGGTACAAACCAACCGTGGATATCTAAACTAATAGACAAACTAGCCTACCAACAAATATCAGACTTCCTAGAAAACTCATTAAAGCTAGGCCAGGCCAAATAGGGTCCAGAAGACAACTAAGCATAGAAACTATGCTAGTAGTGGTGCAGGACTCTGTCCTCAAACACCAAGGAGAAGGCGTACTGCTGCTTACTGCTGGGGTTCCTGGATCTTTCCACAGCCTTTCACCTAGTCCAGCACACACTGCTAAGATGCATGGAAATGGGCCTCAAAGGGAAAGGTCATGACATAGATAGAGTCCTTTCTATCCAAAAGACTAAAGAGGGTAGAATGGCAGGAGAACACAAGCAACTGAAAAGTAACAGACATAGAGGTACCACAGAAATCTGCTATGCCACCCATGATGTTCAATGTTTTCCTCCAGCCACTGGGGAAATACATCAGAAAACTGGGATGGGAATGCTACATCTACGTGGATGAAATCCAACTAATCATCCCATTGAAGAAACAAGACACGAAGACTAAACAGTGGATCAAGACAGGCCTAGAGAAAATCTTCAGATGGTTCCAATCAAATGGACTAGTAGCTAACAAGGATAAAACAGCACTACTGATTAACAAATGGGGAGGAAATAGCCTGAAATACCAACTAACTCTGAACGGTAATACCATAAAATCTTCCAAGGAAGGAGTGAGGAACCTAGGAGTATGGCTGAACCCAAACCTAGACATGACGCTGCAGATCAAATTCATTGTGAAAAACACATATGGCAAACTCTTCTGAGTTAGATGACTTTAACCATATCTTACCCACCAAGCAATGTCCAACGTAATAATAACCCTTGTACTCTCAATCTTTGACTACTGCAATGGAATCCTGCTGGGCATTCTGAAATACATGATCAAGCAGATTCAAATGGTACAAAATGCAGCAGCAAGATTTCTGCTGGGTAAATTGAGACAGACAAGAGTCATCCCACTACTAAAAGAACTACACTGACTCCCAGTTGAAAGCAAGGTGAAATTTAAGATCTTGTTGCTGATGCACAAAATCATTCAGCTCTCAGAACCACAATATCTAGCGGCCAGGCTACATCACCATGCTCCAGCATGTGCATTGCGCTCGAGCTAAGAACACCTGCTGGAAATACATTCCTTCAGAGACATCAAATACAAAAGCGTCAGGACAAGAATATTCTCAGTGAGAGTTCCCAGGTGTTGGAACACCCTTCTGAAAGAATTAAAACTAGAAAAGGACACCAGAAAGTTCAAGAAAGGAATAAAGACCATCCTCTTCACTGACTACTTTCACTAATAATGCAACATAGAGGAGATAGCTGGCTAGTCCCCACTAGGAACACAATAAGAATACAGCAGGGATACCCAGAAGAGCAGAGGATATGATAAACAAAGCACAGATAACTAGAATTATCAGAAAGTTTGTAAATCCAAGATGAACATAGAATATGATACAGGTGAGCAAATAAGTAGGATGTAGTACGAACACAATACATGATACTAATAGTATTATATGTGTATATATATGTAGGATGATTAAGCTATAATAATTGAACTCTCTTTTGTAACACCTTAACAGAAGCTCATATATTGTAACACTATTACAGAAGCTCATGTAAACCACTCTGAATTGACTTCCCAGTCATTAGTAGCGGTATAGAATCTTTCAATAAACTAATGAAGTAAGAAGTTTACAGAAAAATCCAGAGTGGGTTCTTCTGCAGAGCTTGGGGCAATGGGGAAATTAACCGCTTGTCCAGAATGTCACACCTATTTACTGGAAAAGATGTTATCAAGGTAAAAATATAATCTCTTTTTAAAAGGCCAGGAGCCTCTCTTGGTCATTTAAAATGCTTTGAATATCTAACCCTTATGTTCTAGGCTCTTGCTTCGTTTACCTATACCTAAATCCTGAACTGGTTAGTCTAAAACTAATCTAATCTAAAACTTACCCCCTAGAGCTGGCAATTCCAGTCCTCGAGAGCCGGAGCCAGGTCAGGTTTCCAGGATATCCATATTGAATATGTATGAGATGGATTTGCATGCACTGCCTCCTTGAGATGCAAATCTATCTCATGCATATTTATTGTGGATATCCTGAAAACCTGACCTGGCTCCGGCTCTCGAGGACTGGAATTGCCTACCCCTCCCCTAGAGCGTCGGGGGCAGCGCGGGCCATTCAGCGCGGCTCCCTGCACTAGAAACTACTATCACAGTTTCATAAAAGGAGGCCTTAATTTTATAGACCGGGTCATCAACCAAATGGAGCTCGACTCTGTTAACAGCAAGAAAAACATAATACAGAAAAATGGAACTCTAAATTAAAAATGGTTAGTTTCCAAAATGCTTAGCAAACAAAAAAGTCTTCAGAGTGTTGTTTATTGTACCCCATTCCCCCTAACCCCCTATAATTTTGGCTTCTGTGCATTATTTTCTGTTTTTCAGGGCTCTGGGGTCTAGTGAATAATGCTGGGATCGCTTCCCCTATGGCCCCCAATGGATGGCTGACGAAGAATGACTTCTGCAAGATACTAAACGTGAACCTGGTGGGGATGATCGATGTGACCCTCAGTCTGCTTCCCCTGATCAGAAAAGCCAAGGGCAGGATTGTCAATGTTTCCAGTGTGTTTGGGAGGATAAGTTTTGTTGGAGGTGGATACAACATTTCTAAATACGGGGTGGAGGCTTTCTCAGACAGTCTCAGGTGAATAGAATAGAAGCATCTTTTATTTTTCATAGATATTTAGAGGAGCAGATTGAATTTTAAGGTGATAATTTCTTGTTTCAGCAACACCGCTAGTGATTCTATTTGATGGATGTAAATCAATAAAAAGAGAAGTTGGGCAAAGGAGCTTCCTAAGGACTAGATTTACTAAAAGACGCTAACATATAAATGAATAACAAATATTAATGTACAGTGGGACTTATAAATTAATAACATACTTTAATGATGTTAGCATATGCTAATAAAGTAGTGTCTTTTGGTAAATCTAGACTTATATCAGCCAAACAAACAAATAGAGCCATTACATCAACTCACACTGGCTACCAATTCATGAAAGAATCCTATTTAAATTCTACTGCATGCTATTTAAATCCTTAAACGGAGACGGCCTAATCTACCTGAACAAACGTCTCAACCAAACTACCTCAACCATAGAAACATAGAATATGATGGCAGAAAAGGGCCACTGGCCCAACAAGTCTGCCCACTCTGAGGACCATCCCCCCTAAGCACTTCCACGAAGTGAACCCACATGCTTATCCCATTTTTTTTTTTTTTAAATCGAGCACGTTGCTTGCCTTAATTACCTGAAGTGGAAGATCATTCCAAAGATCAACCACCCTTTCAGTGAAGAAATACTTCCTAGTGTTGCTATGAAATCTCCCACCCCTGAGTTTCAACGGATGCCCTCTTGTTGCCTTAGGTCCTGTAAGGAAAAAGATATCTTCTTCTACCTCAATATGGCCAGTTACATATTTGAACGTCTCTATCATATCTCCCCTCTCTCTGCGTTCCTTGAGAGAGTATAGCTGCAACTTACCTAGACGTTCCTCATATGGGAGATCCTTGAGTCCTGAGACCATCCTGATGGCCATTCGCTGAACTGACTCCACTCTCAGCACATCCTTTTGATAATGTGGCCTCCAAAATTTGAACACAATATTCCAGATGAGGTCTCACCATGGACCTATACAACGGCATTACAACTCCGGGCTTCCGGCTGACAAAACTTCTTCGGATGCAACCCAGCATTTGCCTAGCCTTGGATGAAGCTTTCTCTACTTGATTGGCAGTCTTCATATCTTCACTAATGCTTACTCCTTGGTCACGTTCTGCAGCAGTTCTTGTTAAGGTCTCACCATTCAGAGTGTAAGTACTGCATGGATTTCTGCTGCCAAGGTGCTTAACTTTACATTTTTTTTTTCCAATTCTTTATTCATTTTCAAATTACAATAAGTGCAACAATATATTCAAACAAATTAACAATAATTATGTCACTTAATAATCTTCAATGGTACAAATGATATGCTCTTATCTCCCACCCCTCCCACCCTTTCTTATCTTAGAAACAATACCTTATACCATATATAAAATAAATTTACCCTTCCCTCCCTCTCTCCCAATCCAACTTGTAAATTTAAGGGAAAAAAATATTAAAATAATATGCCATCTAATCAGTACAATACTTTGTAAATGGTTCCCATCCATCCTGAAATTTCCTGAAAGAACCACGCTGTACTGCAATAAATCTCTCCATTTTATATACCTGACATAATGAATTCCACCAGAAATTGTAATTTAATCCAATTTTTCCAATTATATGTAATTTGTTGAACGGCAACCCCAGTCATTATAAGTAATAATTTGTTATTATTTGTAGTAATCTGACTTTTTGCTCTCATTGCCATACCAAACAGCACAGTATCATAAGATAATGCCACTGGATTATCTAATAGAGAATTAATTTGGTCCCACATTTACATTTTTTGACATTAAAACTCAGTTGCCAAGTTGCAGACCATTGTTCCAGTAAGAGTAGGTCCTGCGTCATACTGTCGGGCATTGTGCTTTTGCCCACTATGTTGCACAGTTTAGCGTCGTCAATTTTGCCTCGAAGTCCGTGAGGCAGGTCCTGTACAAAGATATTAAATAGGATGGGACCCAAGATCGAGCCTTGCGGCACTCCACTAATCACTTCCAGTGTTTCGGAGGAAGTACTATTTACCACCCCCCTCTGAAGTCTGCCGCTGAGCCAGTCTTTAACCCATGCCATCAATGTTTCCCCTAATCCCAACGAACTCATCTTGTTCAATAACCTACGGTGTGGAACACTGTCAAAAGCCTTACTAAAGTCCAAGTACACGATATCCAGGGACTCTCCCATATCTAGCTTTTTCGTTACCTAGTCAAAGAAACTGATCAGATTGGATTGGCAGGACCTTCCCTTTGTAAATCCATGTTGGTGGGGATCCCTTAGTCTCTCATAGTTTAGGATCGTATCTAATTTGTGTTTAATCAATGTTTCCATAAGTTTACACACTATCAATGTGAGACTTACCGGTCTGTAATTTTCAGCCTCTGTCTTGCATCCCTTTTTGTGCAGCGGAATGACGTTAGCTGTTTTCCAGTCCAATGGGACATCAACACGGAAGAGTCCCGTTGGATTGGAAAATGGCTAATGTCATTCCACTCCACAAAAAACGGGATGCAGGACGGAGGCTGAGAATTATAGACCGGTGAGTCTCACATTGATAGTGAGTAAACTTATGGAAACACTAATCAAACGCCAATTGGATATGATCCTGAACAAGGAGAATCTACGAGATCCCCATCAACATGGTTTTACGAAAGGAAGGTGCTGCCAATCAAATCTGATCAGCTTCTTTGACTGGGTAACAAGAAAGCTGGATATAGGGGAGTCCCTGGACGTCGTGTACTTGGACTTCAGCAAAGCATCCCACACCGCAGGTTATTGAGCAAGATGGGTTCGATGGGACTGGGTGAAACATTAACCTCATGGGTTAGGGACTGGCTTAAAGGTAAACTTCAGAGGGTAGTGGTAAACGGTACCCTCTCCGATACAACGGAGGTGATCAGCGGAGTGCCGCAGGGCTCGGTCTTGGGCCCGATCCTATTTAACATCTTCATAAGAGACTTGGCTGAGGGGCTTCGAGGTAAAATTACATTATTCGCCGATGACGCCAAACTATGCAACATAGTAGGCAACCGCACAACAGATGAAAGCACAGTGCCCGACAAAAGCTCAATGCCCGACAGTATGACGTAGGACCTACTCCTGCTGGAGCATTGGTCAAAGACTTGACAACTAAGTTTCAATGCCAAAAAATGCAAGGTCATGCACCTTGGCGGCAAAAATCCATGCAGGACTTACACCCTAAATGTTGAGATCCTAGCAAGAACTGTAGCAGAACGTGACTTGGGGGTGATCATTAGTGAAGACTTGAAGACTGCCAATCAAGTGGAGAAAGCTTCATCCAGGGCTAGACAAATCATGGGCTGTATCCGTAGAAGTATCGTTAGCTGTAAGCCCGAGGTCATAATGCTGTTGTACAGATCCATGGTGAGACCCCATCTGGAATACTGTGTACAATTCTGGAGGCTGCATTATCAAAAAGATGTGCGGAGAGTTGAGTCAGTTCAGCGAATGGCCACAGGATGGTCTCAGGTCTCAAGGATCTCCCGTATGAGGAACGACTTGGTAAGTTGCAGCTGTACTCACTCGAGGAACGCAGAGAGAGGGGAGACATGATCGAGACGTTCAAATATGTCACAGGCCATATCGAGGTGGAAGAGGATCTCTTTTTCCTTAAAGGACCCATGGCAACAAGAGGGCATCCGTTGAAAATCAGAGGTGGGAAATTTCATGGCGACACCAGAAAATATTTCTTCACCGAAAGGGTGGTTGATCGCTGGAATAATCTTCCACAACAGGTAATTGAGGCCAGCAGCGTGCCAGATTTTAAGAAAAGATGGGATTGGTATGTGGGATCTCTTCATGGAGGTAGTTAGGGGGTGGGCCATTAGTGTGGGCAGACTAGATGGGCCGTGGCCCTTTTCTGCCATCATGTTCTATGTTTCTATGTTTCTTCTAATGGTCATGCCTCTCTCTATACAGCCTAGAATCCTTCTAGCAGCAGCCACTGCCTTGTCGCACTGTTTATTCGCCTTTAGATCTTCAGACACTATCACCCCCATCCGTGCATATCAGCTTCTCACCTCCCAGCACATATGGCTCCTTCTGATTTATAATCCCCAAATGCATTACTCTGCACTTCTTTGCATTGAATTTTAGTTGCCAGATATTAGACTGATCCTCTATCTTTTGCAGATCCTTTATCATGTTTTCCATTCCATTCTGTTTCTACTCTGTTACAAATCTTGGTATCATCCTCAAAAAGGCAAACTTTTCCTTCTAACCTTTCGACAATGTCGCTCACAAACATATTGAATTGGATCGGCCCCAGCACTGATCCCTGAGAGACTCCACTACTCACCTTTCACTCCTAGTGAATTCCACCACCCTCTGGCGTCTGCCCATCAACCATTTTCTAATCCAGTTCACCACTCTGGGTCCTAACTTCAGCCCGTCAAGTTTGTTCAAGAGCCTTCTATGAGGAACCATGTCAAAGGCTTTGCTAAAATCTAAGTAAATTACAATGGCATATCTAGCATATGTGACATCCGGGGCCCATCATTTTTTGCCCCTCCCCCCATCTGTACGAAAAACATGATTTTTAGTAACAAGCCACACGTCGCACATGAGTACCTAAGAAAAGGCTGCATCTTACATACTGCAGTGGGCAGTACAACATCAATACACCCATTGTAAAACTAAACAAGCCAGACTAGTACAGATCAATTCTACACCGTCAATCCTAACAGAAAACTATGTCTTTCGAACACACAGAACACAGAAAACACCTTCGCCTAGTATGGAATATGTCATCAAAAACTAACCCCTCCCCCTTTTACAAAACTGTAGTGTGGATTTTAGCCACGGTGGTAACAGCTCTGATGCTCATAGAATTCTGAGCATCAGAGCTTTTACCACCAAGGCTGGCGCTAAAAAACGCTCCACAGTTTTGTAAAAGGGGGAAAAAATAGAAATACATAGACAAAGGTTAAATTGAACAGCAAAAAGCTGGACTCTGCATACAATGCAACACCACAGAAACAGTGACACATGTCTCCTAAAGCAATAAATAAATAGAAAATTTTTGTTCTACCTTTGTCTTCTCTGGTTTCTGCTTTCCTCATCTTCTTGTTACTCTCTTCCTTCCATCCACTGTCTGCCATCTCTCTGCCCCTATATGGTATCTTCTCTCCTTCTATGCCCCTTCCAGAAACTGTATGCCTCCCCTTCCATCTCTCCTTTCACCCCCATTGGTCTGGCATCTCTCTCCTCTCCTTCCCTCTCCCACACCTCTCTTCTGCAATCCCTTTCTTCCCTCATTTTCCTTTTCAATTTATTTTCTGCATCCATCTAGATTATGTTCTTACTACCCTCTCATCAATTTCCTTTTTTACTGTCTACCTACAGCTCGCCACCTCTTTCCCTCACCCCCTCCAGTATTTCCCTAACTCAATCCTTTTCCCTCATCACGTGCCCTCCTTTTATTTATCCCTTCCTTCCATCATGTGCCCTCTTTCTCTACCCCTTCCATCTAGTACCTTCTCCTCTCTCTGTCCACTTCCATCGTCTGCTCCCCTCTTTCTCTCCTCCCATTACCTTCTTGCAATTGCTCCCTTATCTCTCCAATCTGCACTTCCATCCAGCATAGGCTCCCCCCTCTACCCGCCAGACTACCATCCAATTTCTGCCCTTTCTCTCTCCATCCACCCCTCTTCAATCAGCATCTGCACCCTTTCTTTCCCTCCAATCCAATTCCATCCAGTATCCTTCCCCTTATGTCTCTCTCCCCTTTCCCTGTACATCAATTCCATTAGCACCACCCTTCCATATCACCCTGCCCCCTTTCTTTCCCTGCACCACTCTTTCATTCCAGCAGTCCTGCTCCTTTCTCGCAATGACTGTAGCTGCCGGCTGCCGGTCCACCCCTCTCCGACATACTAGCTCTGGAGCAGAGTCAGCAGCTGCGTGCTGGAAAGTCTCGTGATGACTCTAGGCTTTGCTCTGGAAGAAGCAAGTTACGTCGGAGGGGGTTGACCCAGCAGATAGAAACATAGAAACATAGAAAGATGACGGCAGAAAAGGGCTACAGCCCATCAAGTCTGCCCACTCTACTAACCCACCCCATTAAGTCTGAGTGCTGATGACTTAGTTCCTTAGCTCGACCCTCGTAGGGATCCCACGTGGATGTCCCATTTATTCTTAAAGTCGAGCACGCTGGGAGTTGCGACAAGGACCCGCGATGACTGTGTCTCCCGGGTCCACCCCCCTCCGACATAACTTCTTCCGGAGCAAAGCCGGCAGACGAGTCATCGGGGGACCTTCCTGTACCTCAGCGCAGCTGCCGACTCTGCTCTAGAGCAGTGTTTTTCAACCTTTTTATACTCGTGGACCGGCAGAAATACAAGAATTATTTTGTGGACCGACAAACTACTAAGACTGAAATTTAAAAAACACATTTCCGCCCCATCTCCGCAAGCTCAGTCCCCGCAAACCTTCTGATCCCATCTGCGCAAGTCTCAGTTATGATTTTATATTGAACATATTTTATTAAAGTTTAAAAAGAAATAATATTCTGTAGAATTGTCATTTTATAAATATAAATATACAGAACAAGGACCAACAAAACCCCTGTCTCCCCTCCCCTTCACATATATCCCCTCTACTATCAAGAAAACTGAACAAGCCGTTGCTTTTTTTTTTCAGGACTTGGCCGGCTGTGCACCCCGCCTAAGGCTGCACCCGGGGCGGACTTCCCCCCCCCCCCTTGGTACGCCACTGTTAAATTATATCTAGCATATGCCCTTGATCCAATTCTCTGGTCACCAAATCAGAAAATTCAATCAGATTTGTTTGACATGTTTTACCTTTAGTAAAACCATGTTGCCTCGGATCCTGTAACCCATTTGGTTTTAGGAATTTCAGTATCCTTTCTTTCAGCAATGCTTCCATTATTTTTCCAATAACTGAAGTGAGGCTTACGGGCCTGTAGTTTCCTGCTTCATCTGTATGAACACTTTTGTGAATAGGGACCATATCCGTGCTTCTTCAATCCCCAGAACCCACTCTCGTCTCTAAAAATTTGTTGAACAAATCTTTAATAAGACCCACCAGAACCTCTCTGAGCTTCCTCAATATCCTGGGATGGATCCCATCCAGTCCCATTGCTTTGTCCACCTTCATTTTTTCAAGTTGTTCATAAACACTTTCTTCCGTAAATGGCACGGTATTCTTGTGTGTAACTTTGCCAGACAATCTTGGTTCTTCTCCAGGATCTTCTTCCGTGAACCCAGAATAGAAGTATTTGTGTAACATGTTTGCCTTTTCCTCATCACTCTTCACATATCGATACATATCATCTTTTAGTCTCGCAATTCCATTTTTCATCTTCTTCCTTTCAATAATATGTCGGCAAAAATTTTGTCTTCCTTTTTACATTTCTAGCCAGTTGCTCTTCCGCTTTCACCAGATGTATCTCTCTCTTAGCTTCTTTCCGTTTCACCTGGTAGTCCTTCCTGTACTCTTCTTCTTGGGTATTTTTATATTTCACAAATGCCAGCTCTTATGCCTTTATTTTCGCTGCCACAAGTTTAGAGAACCAATTTGGTTTCCTTTTTCTCTTGTTTTTATTTATTTTCCTCACTGTTTTTCCACTTCCCTTATGTCCTCCCATCCTAATAGCTCTTTCTTCAGGTACACTCCCATTTTACTAAAGTCCGTACATTTGAAATCTAGGACTTTGAGTTTTGTGTGGCCGCCCTCCAATTTAGCTGTTATATCAAACCAAACCATTTGGTGATCGCTATTTCCCAGGTGGGCACCCATTTGAACATTAGAGATACTCTCCCCATTTGTGAGGACCAGATCTAGTATCGCTTTTTCCCTCATGGGTTCCATCACCATTTGTCTGAGCAGAGCCTCTTGAAAGGCGTTCACAATCTCCGTACTTCTTTCCGATTCCGCAGATGAAACTTTCCAGTCTGCATCTGGCATATTGAAGTCACCCATCAGCACCTCTTTCTTTCCAAACTACTGCGCAGGGATTGTCTTTTACATGTTTAATATACAGCACTGCATACATCTGGCATCATGATAGAAATGTTAAGTAGCAAGACTCAAATATAAACGGAGACCCCCAATTTGGGGCTCCAAAATTTAGGTTTATATTTGAGTATATACAGCAAGAGTTTTTAATTTGTGTGTTAATGACACCCCACATCATTTATAAAGACTGGTATTCAAAAGATTTGTTCAGATGACTTCAGGAGCTGCCCATACAAATATTTGCTTTTGAAACTTGCTGCTTTCTCCTTCCCTCTGACCCAATCAGTAGTGCTGCCTGCTTAGACGATGCTAAACAGGTTGGGAGCTAAAAATTCAGCAGTATATAACCACAAAGAGCTGCTGAGTATAAGCTCTTATTTACTCTGCCACACTCAGGCTGGTAAGTATTGATCAATTTTTGGTTTTTTGTCATGTATGTCAATGTTTCTCAAGCTGGAGTTACCCCTTAGCTTATCTGGATTTCAAATATCTATAATGAATATGCTTGGGAGAGATTTCTATACAGTTCATACAGCACTCATTGACCCAAGAACTTGATGTGAACCTGGAAGATTATGTTTGGAAATTTTGTGAGGTGAGGAATGGCCTAGTGGTAGAGCTGCTGCGTCTGCACCCTGAGGTTGTGGAATTGAATACCAGCGCTGCTGCTTGTGACCCTGGAGAAGTCACTTAATCTACCATTGCTCCAAGGAACAAAATAAGCATCTGAATATATGTAAACCACTTTGAATGTGTAACTGCAAAAAAAATTGTATACAAGTCCCATCCCCCTTTGTAGCCTGCAAAGTACTTGTGTCTTCATATAGTGAAAGTAGATATGTGTTAGGCATTTGGCCAGTACAGTCAAACCTTGGATAGCGAGTAACGTGGTTTACAAGTGTTTTGCTAGCCAAGCAAAACATTTTCTTAAATTTAACTCGATAAACGAGCGTTGTCTGGCAGTACGAGCACATATATGTGCATCGCATCACTGATTGCCTCTGAACATAATACATGCACCCGCAATTCAAGCACACACAACATACACACATCTCACACTGAGCGCGGCTGAACATAATAAAAGCATCACGCCTAATTCACCCGCATCGTAGTGACTGTTCGAAACGAGTGAAATCTTGCAATACAAGTACGTACAATACAGTATTTTCTATTAAAGATTTTGGGATGTGGAACGAATCGTCCGAGTTTCCATTATTACCTATGGGGAAATTCACTTTGATATACGAGCACTTTGGATTACGAGCATGCTTCTGGAATGAATTATGCTCGCATACCAAAGTACCACTGTATTTCTATGGCCTCGGAAGGGAGATAAAGAGGATGATTATTCAGTGTGGTTTAGATGGGCAGGAGAGGCTGCTGCCCAGTTGAACCATTCTGAGCAGGTTGGAAGCTAGTGCTGCTTGGTATAAACTGTGGCACTGTTCAGATGATGCCGGGACAGTTCAGGAGCAGAGTCTGGAGTTATGCTGGCACCAGCAATACTCGTATTCAGTGCTGGTGCACACATAGGTGATTCTGTTACACCTATTCAGGAGTCTGTGCGTTAGGTACTTAATCCATTTCCACAAACCAGGTTTTGCAGAAGTGTCACTCACAAATTTCAGCACCTCCCACATTGCCAGTGGAGTGTAGGTGCCCCCTTTAGTTTTTCCTCCTGCAAGCAAACTGTGCAGAGGTGTTTCTGATGTGCTCTGCTTAATTTTTCTTATTTTTGGTTATAAGTTCATTTTTTTTTCTGAGGCTTTGGTGCTCTGAAACCCCATATTTGGGGATTCTCTGCCTCGAAAATGATGCAAGCTCTGCAGAACCAGACTGCAGGTTGCAGGGCAAATATTTTGCTGGACCTATGGAGCCAACCTGTTGGGTAATATTTCAGGGCTCAGGGTTCATTCCCCTGGGAGCCAACTCGTCTTCATAATTTTTCTGTGGCTTGATCACAGGCTGTGAGTGCCCTGAGTAAGGACCCTCGGTTTATTAGGGAGTCAAATGCATATTTTGTCCGTCTCCCCCACCCCCCACCCCCCCATTGCGCTTCAAGGTTCCATAGGAGTGGAGGTCTTGGACAGGGTCAGTATGACTGTCAGCCTGATGATTTCCTGGTTTGGAGTCGTAATTGGACGTTTCTGAGGCAGAAAGTCCTTTCCATCTCTTCCAGCTGCAAGGAAAGCTGACAAACAGGCCCTTTCACAGAACTGTAAGTACAGTCACATTTTTTTCCTGTGGGAAAATCGGGGGGGGGGGGGGCAGATGACTCATTTTTGAAAGCTTCTGGGGTCACTCACCTCTAAAACCCCTATTTCAGCATTTTTTATTCTTCAAAAAAGTCTCCATGGGCCATTTTTGGTGCAATTTTTCTGGTGGCGCCCATCTTGGATTTTAACCAATCTTTTTTCTGAAGCCTGTATTTGCCTCAAAACCCCTTGATCTTACAAAAATCAACAAGGATGGACTCTTTAGCGTGTTAACACCATTTCATGTGAAGTTTGCATCAGATGGTTGGCAGAGGAACATCTATGTACCACGTGCTACAGCACATGCGAGGGAGAGGGCAGGAGCCTCAGACTTAACCCAATTTATGTCCTCCAAGGCTGGGGAACCACTGTGGGACCAGAAAATTGGTAGAGGGGATTATAGTGCATTCGTTCCTCCTGCAGGTGTCATCAGGGGTCTGCAGGTTCTTCTTCCCAGAGATATTCCCAGGGCTATGCCCCTATTTCAACAGCTCCAATTCATCAGGTTTATGTGCAGCGCCTGCGCCTAAAACACCCCAATGCCGCCAGGGATATGGTGGGGCTTCTGCATATCGGAGGCCGACTTCTCAGTTTTCTCAGTAGTGATCTTGATTTTCATCAGAGCCATGAGTGCTGGCCATCATTCGGGAGGGGCACCAGTTAGACCTCTTTTGTCTGCCTCCTGCTTTGTTTCTGGACTCCAGCAGGTCGGCCGAAAATGAGTCCAGGGTGAGTGATACTCTGCAATGTCTCGTAGACATCGGAGCGATGGAACCTGTTCCAGAACACAGATTGGCATTGGGCCGCAGAAAGTCTCGGAGGATTGGAGACTGATCTACAGTCAGTCAATTGCTTCTTGCAGATTTCTCTTTTCTGCATGGTTACAGAGCGCACAGTGATAGCTGCAGTCTCTCCAGGATAGTTTCTGGTGTCCTTGGATCTCACAGAGGCTTGCATCTATATTCAATCTATCCGGAGCTTCACAGGTTTCTGCTTTTTTTTTCCATGTTCTGCAACAGCATTTCCAGTTCTGCCCTTTGGCCTCACATTGGTGCCCCATACTTTATCCAAGGTGATGGTAGTTGTGGTTGCCTTTCTCCTCTGGTGGGGAGCCAGGTCCATCCTTTCTTGGACCACTGCTTAATCCGGATCCATCTCGCCAGGAGTGCAGAAGTATGGTGGAGATGGTGGTGTTTCTGCTGCAGGCATTGGAGAGTTCAGGAAGTGCCGCTTGATGCCCTCCCAGTCTTTAGAATATTTGGGCCTTCTCTTCGACACCAGACAGGATCGTGTGTTTCTTTCTGAGGTACCTAGACAGAAACCTCAACAACAGATCAGAGATCTCCTGCTTCTGGGGTTAATATACAGGTTCCGGGGTCAATGGCAGCCTTGGAGGCGATCCCCTGGACTAGAGTGCACATGCACCCTTTACAGTAGTCCCTTCTCTCTCTGTGTTCTCTGCAGCATCATCCCCTTCAAATGCCACTTCCCTGGAGTGTGCCAGCTCGTAGCAGCTTGAGTTGGTGGCTTCAGTGGGGACACTCTGCCAGGGTTGGCTTCTTTAGATTTCTGAGTAGATGACTCTTATGAAGGATGTCAGCCTGTTGGGTTGGAGTGCTCACTGCAGGGACCACTCCATTCAGGGGCAGTGAACTCCTCCTCAGAAACGCTGGTAGACTCCTCATCAGAAACACTTGATCAATCTTCTGGGACTGTGGGCGATTCGGCTGGTGCTACTCACTCTCCAGCCTCTGGAAGGGAAAGCGGTGCGAGTATTCTCTTTCACCGCCACAGTGGTGGTGTATGAAAATCTTCTAGGGGACATAAGAAGCACCTCCTTTGGCCAGGTGACTTGCATGCTGTTCCGTGGGATGGTCCATGAGGTCAAAGTCAGCAATATTCAGGCAGACTTTCTCAGCCGACAAGTCCTGAACCTGGGATAATGATTCCTTCCGCGAAAGGCATTTTGTCTGATCATACAGCGCTGTGTTTAACCCCAGATGAACTTGATAGCTTCGGCTGAGAACTCGAAGGCCAGGTGCTTTTTCAGTTGATGAACACAGCCAGAAGCCTAGGCCTAAATGCTTTGGTTCAGCCTTGGATGGCTCATGAGCTCCTGTACATGTTCTGTCCATGGCCTCTAGTCGGTCGGGTCATTTGCCCAACTCAGCTCATGTGTCTAAGGCCCCACCCACAGGAGGGGCCTAAGACTACTGGGTCGATTCTGGTTGGCCCAGGCGCCTCAGGCCCCACCTGTGGGCAGGGTTTGAGGCACCTGGGCCAATCAGGCCCTAAGGCCCGCCATTCAATAGATGGCAGGCCTGCCGGATGGACGGGTTTGGGACCCGTCCGTCCATCCAACTTATTTACAGGTACAGGGAGGGGGGTTGGTAATGGGGGGGGGGGTCGAGGGATCGGCAGGGGGTTGCGGGGTCAGTGGGTGGGGGGCCGATCGAGGATTCAATGGGGCGATCATGGGAGAGGAGTGCGCCGAGAGCAGGAGGGCCTGGGATCCTTCCTGCCCGGATCTTAGTGGCGGTGGGGGGTAGGAGGGATCCCAGGCTCCCTCCTGCCCAGATCATTGTGTGTGGGGGGTGATGCATCATGGCAGGAAAGATTGGATATCTCCCCTGCCGTGATCCGATCACCCCTCTACCCGAACTGCCACAAACCGCAGCAGGAGAGATTGGGCATCTCTCTAGCCGCGGGTTGCAGCAGTTCGGTTAGAGGGGTGATCGCGTCATGGCAGAGGAGATGAGCCATCTCTCCTGCCGCGATGGTTGCGTTGGGGAGTGGGTAGGTTGCCGGGCCGCTGAACCGATCGCGCCAGCCATGATCAGCTCAGCAGGCCCTTTTTCAGCACTTATACCTGTGTTGACTTGGTCTAAGTCAAAACGTATAAGTGCCGACTAGGCAACCTGCCTAAAGTTTTGTTTATACCTGCTGTACGCCTAGGTCTAGGTCGGCCCATCTCCTGCCCTTTCCCCTACTCTAAAAACGCCTCTTTTCGCTCTATGCATTTAGAGGCAGGGGAAAGGCCTAAGCTGGCTTTAGATACATCTAAAACCAGCTGTGGTTATGGGTACTTGGACGATCAGGCTTTTTGATTGTTGAAGTACCCATTTAGGCCACTTTGTAGACATTTTTTTATTATTATTATGAGCCCCCTAGTGTATAGAATCCTAGAGGGACTATCAGAAAGAAGATTATCGAAGATAGAAAAATAATCTTCCAATACTGAAAACATCAAAATTCAATATCAAAGAACAATTCTAATATACAAACTAATGCAATTCATAAAAATATAAAACATCAATACATATACATTTTTAGGTTTCTTTTAAAATGTATTTTCTAAATAAGTTGCAACCTGTCCAAATATTGAACATTTGTAAACATGTGGTGATTTTCCCCAGTATCAGCACTTTTCAGATTGTCTTCTCTCTTTTACTTTGTATAGGAGCAGCTGAGTAAAGGGAGCTATGGTGGGAGAGGAGGTGAGGCAGGATAGATAAAGCTAAGCCCTAAAACTATAGGCAAAAAGAATATGGTAATTTTTGCATTACAGACGTGAGCTGTGTTCCTTTGGAGTGAAAGTCTGTATCATCGAGCCTGGTGCTTTCAAAACTCCCATAACAGATCTCAAATACATTGAAGAGACTATCCAGCAGATCTGGAGCTGCTTGCCAGAGGAAATCAAGGAAAGCTATGGACAAGCTTCCTATGACAACTGTGAGTCTTCAGCTCTCTTTCTAAAGGAAGAGGAAATGTTACATTGAAACATGATAGCAGATAAAGGCCAAATGGCCCATCTAGTCTGCCCAACTACAGTAACCATTACATCTTCCTCTCTCTAAGAGATCCCACGTGCCTGACAGATCTGGGGATGGTATTAATGTCATTTATGGGTCTGATGGGCCAAGAGGAAATGGCAGAGCCTTCAAGGTATTGGGGAAGGATGTGAAACTGTTATCCAATTGAAAAGTTTGCTCACAGCTGGTGATGTTATTTTGCTTGTGCATTCTTACACAGATCTCAAGAATCAGCATCGTACGTTGAATGCCCGTAGTTCCAAACTGACTCTAGTGACAGACTGCATGGAGCACGCTCTGACAGCAGTGCATCCCCATACACGTTACTCTGCTGGCTGGGATGCTAAACTGTTCTACCTTCCATTCTCTTACTTACCAACGTCCGTTGCAGATTTCCTGAGTTTGATGCAATGAAGAAGCAAAGTGAGCCAAGAAGAAAATGTCTCTAGTGACAACTGGGACCCTGTTGGGTATATAATGCCAAATATTATACTTGTTAACAGAAAGGAACTCACCCAAGTAGAAATAATCATGACCTATTCAATAAATTAGGTTTTTCTCCACCCCAAATGAAGAAATTTTGCTTGTTTCATTGAATATTGTGGGGAATCATTTAATAACAGTATGCATTATATAAAATGAGCTCCGCAGCAGATAGCATACACTGTTAATAAATGAACCCCTATGTATAAAGCTAATTGTTAAAATAATATCGAAACTGGATTTAAAGTTCTGAAATCCAAAAGAAAACTGCCTGCTCTGACCGGCAGGCGGCTTAGCTGTGCCGAATCCTGACATGTCAGCGTGGCTTCCCCAGGAAAGAGGAAGGCTTTTCAGATACAACAGACCTAGGCACCTGCCTAGTCTGCCAGGCCACACTGAGATACTTTGCCAAAAATGAGACACGATTCAGGTTTGTTCAAATTCATATACTTAGGCTTTATTGAACAGGGGGTCTGAATACTTTCAACCACCCTCATGGAATGCAAAAATTCAGCATAAAACAAAAATATCATACAGCTGTCAGAAATTGTCAGAATGGCTTAAAGTTCAAGTATGGCATACAATTGCAGTTCCCTGGACTTTTTTTTGCTTTAAAGATAGTCCTCTTCACCAGGGTTCAAAGAAACAGAAATGCCATAAAAATAAACTTCCAAACAATGAAAGCAAACTGAATCACAAAGCAGATAAATGAAGTGGCAAACTTTAGAAATAAAGTTTCAGGCTTTTCAGCTAACCTAGCTGGGTAACTTGCATAGTTTTCAGAGCAGACTCCTAGGCTAATTAGCATCAGCTGAGCTTCCCAGCCGATAAAGCACAGCAGGGCATTAGATAAGCTGTTAGATTTACAAAGGCTTTAACACAGAGGCTTCACACTATCAAAGAAACAGTTCCTTTAGCAAACAACCCCCCCCCCCTCCCCGGTAGTCCCAAAGTGAAATAGAGGTTTTCCTTCTCTCCCTAATCAGTGACACTTGGGATCTGGTTGCAGAGAGCCAGCACTCAAACGCAGCTTAGTGAAACAGATACTTGGCTTCCCTTCAGCTTATAGACTAACCTCCATTCCCTCTGAGTTATAGTCAGCTTCTGGACACACTTCAGCAGTGTCCATTGCCTCCTCTTTTCCAGCAGCTGGGCTCAAGCTTGGGAAGTCCTCTGCCATCTCCACGTCCTCACTACTATGGGATGGAGGAGGGAGACTTCTCTCCTCATCTGCCTCTTTGCACTGCTGCTGGTCATGCCTTTGCCTTGGTTTCTCAGCTTCCCCTCCGTTCCTGCTCTCCCCTCTATGATTCAGGGCTCTGCTTTTACGTGTGTCATAGCCCCACCCCTCTCTCCTAGGAGCAAGGGGGTTGGGCAGGAAATCCCTAGGGAAATAACTCTGGTTTCTCCTAGGATGATAATGTGCATACCTTGCAGGACTAGGTCTCCATTTCTCAGTAAAAGTCCTATCATGCTTTCAGATGAACTTATTCTGATATGGCATTCTCTGCTGGATATTCCTAGGCTCATACCTTTCCTGCTCTACCTCACTGTCTGAGGGTAGTCAGCCATTTCCATATCCTTACTTTTAACCTGGTCAGCTCTCCTGACCAGGACTGTGCTCTGCTTTTATCCATTACAGGGACAAAGCTGACTACGGGTTTGTCACAGGGGACAATGGGACAGGAGATTGCTTCCTGTCCCTCCCTACCGTGCAAAAAAAAGCCTCCAGTGCCTAATTTAAAACCCCCTCCCCTGCTCTCCTTCATACCTCCCTGCTGCCGCTACTGGTAATTACCGCCCAGAAGCCTTCTTTCCGACGTCAATTCTGATGTCGGAGAGGATGTTCCTGGCCAGCCAGGCAGCAATTGGCTGGTCCGGAACATCCTCTCTGACGTCAGAATTGACATCGGGAAGAAGTCTGGGCCGCGATTAGCAGCAGTAGGGAGGAAAGCAGCGGCGGCGGACTGGGTTTTTTTTTTTTAAATGACAAGCTTTTTATTTAGTAAATTGTATACAGAAAAATAATTAATTGCATTTATCAGTGCTTTGATACTTAGCTATAATGCCATAACCTCATATCAGGCAGAGTTGGCATACTGTACAGAATTTTTATAGAACTATTTAATTTAATTAGAAAAAAAGCTTTTTTAAAAAAAAGTAAAGCCTTGGAAAAGAGAAGCAAGCAAAAATAGGCATTTTTCCAGTTGTGCCACTTCTTTCTACCATGCAATTGTCCATTCTGCAGAACAGAAATACTTTCAAAGTGCAAAGATAAAGTTTCTGGCAATCACTAGAGAAACAACAGCAGCAAAGGTGGATACAGTCTCTGGCCAGGAGCAGATTTATGCATTCATATTGCAATCAAATGGACCAAATTCCTTTAAAAGGCATATTCCTTGAAATCATCTTCACACAGCTTTAAAGTAATGGAAACTTGAATACTGCACAAGAAAATAAGTATACCAAAATCTGGATGTGTGATATGCTTCTGCAGTATCAGGGTTTTTAAAAATTTGGCGCTGGAGAGAGACTTTTTTTTTTTTTTTGCGCGGCACGGAGAGAAGGAGGTAGGCAGTCAGGCAGGCTGGCTTCGGGAGTGGGGGTGGGACAAAGTCTGGAAGGCAGTGAGGGGGACATGGAAAGGAGGCACTAGTGGCACTAAGGACATAGGAAGAAGGCACTGAGGACATAGGAAGAAGGCACTGAGGGCACTAAGGACATAGGAAGGAGGCACTGGGAGCACTAAGGACATAGGAAGGAGGCACTGGAGGCATTAAGGACACAGGAAGGAGGCACTGGGGGCACTAAGGACATAGGAAGGGACACTAAGGACATATGAAGGAGGCACTGAGGGCACTAAGGACATAGAAAGGAAGGAGGGAGGGAATAGAAAGGGGCAATTGTTGGGCCTGAGTGCAGAAAGAAAGAATGAAAGAAAGGATACACAGTCAGAAGGAAACGCAACCAGAGACTCATGAAATCACCAGACAGCAAAGGTAGGAAAAATTATTTTATTTTCAATTTAGTGATCAAAATGTGTTAGTTTTGAGAATTTATATCTGCTGTCTATATTATGCACTATATTTGTCTATTTTTCTATAGTTACTGAGGTGACATTGCATATTTTAAAGTCATCTGCCTTGACATCTTTGAAACCCCCCCAAATATAAATGATAATTAACATTTTCTCTGCGTAAAGTGTGCTTTGTAGTTTTTAAAAATTTTATGGTTACCATTATGAATTAATAAGATATTATGTGTACATTAAAAATGAATGGAAGAAATTGGGGGGGCGGGATAGGGGGCGGGACTGACAATTAATAGATGTCCCCTTTTGATGAAAAAAATTAATGGTCACGTTAGGTATGGGGAATTGTCCCACCAAACTCCTCTATTCTAAAATCAGCATAAACAGGTTAAATGTGGTCATTAAAAATCAAATCAAAGGATTCCGGAACTTGGAGGCTTGGTGGATGGCTGGCTAGCAGTTGAGCTCCCTCCTCTGAGCATCATTTATTAGGCTTTAAAGTAACAATTTTTCTTCTATTTGAATATAAAATCCTCTAAAATGACATCAAACAAGCAGAAGATGCAAGAGACTCCTGCAAAATCTACAGGAAAGATTAAAAGATTAAAGGAAGATCCACAAATTCCCAGAGGGAGTCCTCTGCCAATGGATGCATTAGATGTAATAGAGGTAATGGAGGAACTGAGGAACATCAATTTATCATTAATAGAGATGAGAAAGGAAATTAATCTCATGAACAACAAGCTGGATATAGTAAATAACAGAATGGACAAGATGGAAAGCAGAATAGAAAAGATAGAACAGATATAACAGGACAACAAAGAAGATCATAACATATTAAAAGAAATGAATTTAAAAAAATGATGGATCTTGAAAATAGATCTAGAAGACAGAATATAAGAATATTAGGATTAAAGGAAGGAGCTGAGGGGGAAAATATGGTATCCTTTTTGGAAGAAGCAATACCAAAGATTCTGCCTCTTAAATTAAAAATGCCAATGGAAATTGAGAGCGCACACAGGATTGGAGTGAAAAAATCTCATAATCAAGGAAAACCAAGACCTGTCATATTAAGATTATTGAGATTCCAGCATGTACTTGAAATTTTAAAAGCTGCAAGAGAAATTAAAAATTTGGCGTATAAAGACTCCAAATTGCTCTTTGTCCCAGATTTTGCCAAGGAGACTGTCCAACTAAGAAAACAATTTCTACAACTCTGACAACCTTTGAAGGAACTGGGAGCTAAATATGGATTATATTATCCAGCACAAATGAGAATCACATATAAAGAAAAGTTCCATCAATTTGAAGATCCAGAAAAACTTAGTTTCTGTCATCTATAGAAACACTTATGAACTAAAGATCAATATATTGGTGGGAATTAAGTCTTTGATTTGATGGAAGTATAAGAAATACAGACATAACTGATTATTTATGTTAATAATTTTATTTGACATTAAAGATGGCTACTGCAACTGATTTTTTTTAACTGAAATGGAACTAATGGAATTGTTATAATTTAAATCAGAAAAGATTCTGCACCCGAATAGGAAAATCAGCTGATGTAGTTAATATATTCAAAAGTTACCTGACCTCAGAGGAAGCCAAAGATGAGAGGGAGAGGAGAAGTAGAATCGTTATAATTTAGAGCAGTGATGGCTGACGCTTTGATGAGATTTGAGAGGAAAAGCAATGGCGATTCTCCATGGGAGGCGGCGATGGTGTGAAAAGGAGGTGTGAGAACGGCTTTGGTCCGTTCTGCCTACATTGCCCTTGCCCACTGCCTTCAGTCTTCCGGTTCCAGGTTGGATGGAGGAGGTGTTGAAGTGATCCCCACTCAGCCCTGGATGGCAGCCGATTAAAATGGAGTCCTTATTAAACTCTGCATCTGCCCTTGGGCCGGAGAGAGTGAGAGCTGCAGTCAGGAAATGTAAACGAGGCTTGAGCGAGGTGTACATGGCCGAGCCCTCAATTGACGCTTAGCTGCTGCTGTAGACACAGAAACTGCAGGCTTCGATATCTTAGAAAGCGCCTCTCGAGTCAGTCCTATGGAACAGGAAAGCAGCATACTGTCTTGGTGTTTACTGCTTTTGAACATAATGGTGCAGTTGGGGATAGATTTGTTGTACTGGAAGTTCTGTCTTGGGGCAGGTCTAAGCGAAGGCCTTGTAGAGGTGGCGGAGCGTTGATCCGATGGAATATCTGGCACACTGGCTTTACAAATATCAGCAAAATTTAACTTACTGACAAATATGGAGCTCCTCATTTGTCTGCAGTTGCTGAATTGAAGAAGGTACTTTTGAATCGGATAAAAATGTGTTGAAGCAGCAAAATGGATTGATGAGAGATTAGATCATATCAGAGCTCAGATCAGCATGCTTCCTCCCTGTCATTCTTCTGAAGTGCATTAACTGGATGGATGAGACAGCTAACTGAAGATCTTCGGACACAGTATTACTCTAGATGGAGGTAGAATAAGATTACAAGAAAAGAAGGAAGGTCTTGATCTTGTTGTGCAGCAATGGATGCCTTATAATACATTAATCCAGTAGTGTGAAAAGTTTTTATTAACTGAATGAATTTATCTACAGAATTTAATTAATTATTTTAGGTGGATACTATACTTCATCATATATTTATTCTTCTTAGATAAATGGATAAAACTAAAATATTTATGAAATACATAATATTTTGAGATGATTAATTCTAATTCATGAATAAGGGGTAACAAGTTTTTAATTATATGATATTTCTAATTTAGCAAGTTCAAAAATTGACTATTTTATGAATAAATTAAATTGAATTCTTATTTCAATTAGATTTGATGGATTGAAGTATTGTAATGCACTTATATCTTAAAGTTAACTTAATACTGTCAAGGGGAAATTATAAAGGGAATTCGGTATTTTAGACAATAAATTGATTTAATGAACATAATGTAACATTTAATTATACATTTGTTTTTTGTAATGAATTCATACAGATATTTATGTCATAAACTCGAAATGTACATTAATTATTGAATTAAAGGGGAAATTGAGGGATTTTTAAAAAAAAACACAAAACCAAAAATTTTAAATTATATTGATTGTTCAATTTTTATAATATAGAAGAAATAGGATAGTAAGATGCCTGGTGGAGAGGAGGGGATGCCAGTCTGATTTATGTCTTCAAATTATCATAATATAAGAAGGGAGGGAATAGGGAAGGGGTTTTGGGATCTTAGAAGTGTGGAGGGGCATAATCGAAAGGGACGAATAGTCCATTTACGTCCATCTCATAAGTCGTCCAATGTAAAAAAAAACAGCTTAAGACACATTTTCGAAAGATACTTCCAACTTTTTTTTCGTTTTGAAAATCATCTAATTTTACGTCCTGCAAAATATTGTGATGAATACGGTAGTCATCGATTCTTCTCTTTTCCTTTTAGCACACTAAGGGGGGAGGTTGTTGGGAATAATTTTACATAATATGTTATAATATGCTATATAATATGTGTGTTTATTCCTATTGGAAATGTGATAAAGGATGGGTGATTGGGAGGGTTAATGTATCACTAGTGTTTTATGTGGTAGAGATGAATGTGCTATTGTGGAATAACTTGTACAATATATTAGTTTGTGCACTTGCTGTTCAATTTGAAAATGAATAAAGAATTAAAAAAAAATAATAATAATAATAATTATACGTCCTGCCGATCTGATAGTCCAAGTCACTAAATCGTCCATCTTTATACCACATTAGAAACATAGAAACATAGAAGTAGACGGCAGATAAGGGTTATGGCCCATCAAGTCTGCCCACTTTAATGACCCTCCCTATCTATCTTGGCGGATAGATCCCACATGTCTATCCCATCTGGCCTTAAAATCTGGCACACTGCTGGCCTCAATAACCTGAAGTGGAAGACTATTCCAGCGATCAACCATCCTTTCAGTGAAGAAGAACTTCCTAGTGTCACCGTGCAGTTTCCCGCCCCTGATTTTCCACGGATGCCCCCTTGTTGCCGCGGGACCCTTGAAAAAGAAGATATCTTCCTCCACCTCGATGAGGCCCATGAGATACTTGAATGTCTCGATCATAACTCCCCTCTCTCTACGTTTCTCAAGTGAGTAGAGCTGCAACTTCCCTAACCGCTCCTTGTATGGGAGCTCCTTGAGTTCCGAGACCATCCTGGTGGCCATTCTCTGGACCGATTCCAGTCTTAGCACATCCTTGCGGTAATGCGGCCTCCAGAATTGCACACAGTACTCCAGGTGCGGTCTCACCATGGATCTATACAGTGGCATAATGACTTCAGGTTTACGGCTGACGAAACTCCTGCGTATGCAACCTATGATTTGCCTTGCTTTGGATGAAGCTTGCTCCACTTGGTTTGCAGACTTCATGTCTTCCCTGACAATCACCCCTAAGTCTCTTTCTGCTTCAGTTCTTGTCAGGATCTCGCCTTGCATGGATTTTGGCTTCCCAGGTGCATGACTTTGCATTTTTTGGCATTGAAACTGAGTTGCCAGGACCTAGACCAGCGTTCCAGTAGAAGTAGGTCATGCATCATATCGTCTGCCATTGAATTTTTGTCTGTTGTGCTTTTGCTCACTACATTGCTTAGTTTGGCATCATCGGCGAATAATGTTATTCTACCTCGGAGCCCTTCTGTCAAGTCTCTTATATAGATGTTGAACAAGATCGGGCCCAGGATGGAGCCCTGTGGCACTCCACTTATCACCTCTGACATTTCGGAGGGGGTGCCATTCACCACTACCCTCTGAAGCCTACCTCTAAGCCAGTTCCCAACCCATTTGGTCAAAGTGTCGCCCAAGCCTAAAGAACTCATCTTGCTCAGCAACCTGCGGTGTGGTATGCTATCAAATGCTTTGCTGAAATCCAGGTAGACGATGTCCAGGGACTCACCAGCATCCAGCTTCCTCGTCACCCAGTTAAAGAAGCTGATCAGGTTGGATTGGCAGGATCTCCCTTTAGTAAATCCATGTTGGCGGGGATCCTGTAGATTCTCCTCGTCCATGATCTTATCCAATTGGCGTTTGATTAGGGTTTCCATTAGTTTGCTCACTATTGATGTGAGACTCACTGGTCTGTAATTTGCCATCTCCATCCTGGAGCCTTTCTTGTGGAGTGGAATGATGTTAGCCGTCTTCCAGTCCATCGGGACGTTACCTGTACTAAGGGAGAGATTGAAGAGCGCGGATAGCAGTTCCGCCAAGACATCACCCAACTCCCTGAGCACCCTAGGATGTAGGTTGTCAAGCCCCATTGCCTTGTTGACCTTGATTTTTGACAGCTCGCAGTAGACGCTGCTGGGTGTAAACTTGAAATTACTAAACGGGTCAACTGATTTAGCCCTTGTCTGTGGCTGAGGGCCAATTCCCGGCGCCTCGCGGGTGAAGACTGAGCAGAAGTATTTATTTAACAGTTGGGCTTTTTCCGAGTCCGTCTCCACATAGTCTCCGTCTGGTTTTTTGAGAAGTACTATCCCACCCGAGTTCTTATTTCTGTCACTGATATACCTGAAGAAAGATTTATCTCCTTTCTGGATATTCTTTGCTAGAGACTCCTCCATGCGGAACTTGGCCTCCCTAACTGCTGCTTTGACGGCTCTTGACTTGGCCAGATATTCTACTCTAGAGTCCTGTGTCCCTGATTGTTTGTAAGAGATGAATGCTTTTTTCTTCTCTTTGATGAGGTCCGAGATCTCCGTAGAGAACCACTGTGGCTTGTTCCTACTTCCTTTACTTACTGATTTAACATAGCAGTTTGTTGCTTCCTTTATGATGGCTTTCAAAGTTGACCACATATCTTCCACGCTGTCGGTGTCTGCTTGGCTTTGTAGTGCCCGGTGAACGAAGTCTCCCATGTCTTGGAAGTTTGTGTCCTTGAATTTGAGGGCCTTGGTCAGGGTGGTAGATTTCGTGAAACCTTTCCTGAGATTGAACCATATCATATTGTGGTCACTGGAGGCCAAAGTTTCACCGACCAAGACCTCTGTGATACTTTCTCAATTGGTAAGTACCAGGTTCAGAATTGCCTGATCCCTTGTTAGTTCAAATACCAGTTGCCTGAGTCTTGCTCCATTCAAAGAGTTTAATAGCTTCCTGCTGCTGCCGGAAGCAGAGGAAAGTGTGACCCAATCCACATCAGGCATGTTGAAGTCACCTACCAATACTGTGTCCCCCCGCAAGGTGATATTCTCTATATCTCCAATTAGTTCCATATCTAGGTCATCTTGATGTTTTGGGGGTCTGTATACTACGCCAAGATACAGGCATTTGTCCTTCCCTTTGGCCAAATTTACCCAAAGGGATTCCCCAGTGTACTGTACATCTGTGATTCTGGTGACCTTAATGTTATCTTTAGTATATAATAATAATAATAATAATAACTTAATTTTTATATACCGCCAACAATCTTGCGACTTCTAGGCGGTTTACAATAAAGAGAAACTGAACAGACAGCTACTTACTTACTTATAATGCTACACCACCCCCCCATTTTGCCCTCCCTGTCCCGGCGAAGCAAGTTGTAACCTGGTATGACCATATCCCACCCATGGGAGTCTGTGAGCCAGGTCTCAGATATCGCCACCACATCCAGGTCGGCATTCCTCATTTCTGTTTCCAAGTCTAGGATCTTGTTTCCCAGACTATGGGCGTTGATGTACATAGCCCTCCATGTTGTGTGTTTGTTGTATCTCAGTGGGGACAATCCTTCTTTATCAGCTAGGACACCATTAGCATTATTCGTGTGTCTCTTACACTCCCTAGACCGAGCACTACAGCGTGTACCTGTTTCTGACTCCCCATGACTACAGTGTGCTCCTATCCCAGACTCAGTAATGTGTGTACCCTGTGGGGGTATTCCCGTTTGGGCTGCTTGAGCTCCTTTAGTGCAATTTGCAACGTGTGCACTCTCACTGGACCCAGAATTACAGTGTGTACTCCCTCTAGACCCAGAATTGCTATGTTTACTCCCCCTAGACCCAGAATTGTAGTGTGTCCCAGAAATAAAGTGTTTACTTAGCTCAGTCTCGAAAGAGTATTGGTAGCTTAGCTCGACAGGTGGGTTGTTTGTGCCCGTACCCTCCCCCAGCTTACCTAGTTTAAAGCCCTGTGTAATAGGCGGGCTAGATGGCGTCCAAGGACGTTCTTCCCCCTCCTGGTCAGATGTAACCCGTCTGGTCCCAGCAGTCCTTGCAGTGCCTCTCAGTGGTGCAGGAACCCAACGTTCATCTCCTTGCACCATCCCTGCAGCCAGTCGTTCGCTCTCCGGCCTCGATCCTCCCTGGCACTGCCCTTGCCCCTCACTGGGAGGATCGAGGAGAATACCACCTGCGCATCCATCTTCCTCAGCTTCTCTCCCAGGGCTCTGAAGTCTTCGGGTATGCTCTCCGTGGTGCACCTGGCAGTGTCGTTGGTTCCGACGTGGATGAGAATCATAGGGAAGTGATCCTGGGGCTTGATGAGTCTGCCCAGGCTAACAGTTACATCCCGGATCCTGGCCCCCGGCAAACAGCAGACCTCTCTTGATTGCAGATCTGGTCTACAAATTGGTCCCTCGGTGCCCCTTAGCAGTGAATCCCCGATGACCACAACTCTTCGCTTCCTAGGGGTGGGCTGACCTGTTGACTCTGGAATTGGAACCGTCTGCTCAACCACTTCTTGTACCTCGATGTCAGGATCCTCCTGTAGCAGCTGGTATCTGTTCTTAAGGGGGATATGTGGTGTCGATGTAGAGCTGCCCTGTATGTGAGAGAGAGAAACAGAATGAGGTTTTCTGTGTTTTCCAGTGGAGGAAGTAACCAGCTGCCAGGAATCAGCATCCCCAGCCACTTCCTGTATTCCGACGGTTGGTCTCAAGTTTGCAGGTTTAGATGCTTTGGGTGTTGCCATCCAACTTTCTGTCCAAGTCCAAAATGCCTAGAACAAGCCCTGGGAGGGGTCTGTAAAGTGATGGACTGCACACCCAGACATGCCACCTAAATACCTTATAGGGCACTGCTGTGAACTTCATAAAAAGGGTGCCAGGTCTTCTCCTCCCTACAGCTCCCTTATAGGTTATGGTGAGCCCCCCAAACCACCTCCAGAATCCCATAGACCCACTTATCTACCACCCCAATAGCCCTTATGGCTGGAGGAGCCACTTATATGCCAGTAAAAAAGGGTTTGGGGGTATATAGGGAAGTGCACATGTTTCAGTATCAATGCAGTGATTACAGGGGCTTATGGGCATGGGTCCTCCTCTCTATAGGTCCCTGAACCTTCCCCAAGATGACTTCAGCTGCCTCTGTGCTGGACGACTAATCTTTCCTATGCCAGGCAGCCAGGTGATGATGATTTGGAGGCAGAATTTTAAAGTTATGATTAAAATTTTTATGAGGGTGGGAGGGTTGGTGATCACTGGAGTAGTATGTGGGGGTCTGTTTTTTGTGTTTGCAGTGCTTACCTGGTGATTTTAGGTGGGTTTTTGTGACTTAGACCATGTTTTTACATGCTGTATGACTAAGTCTATGCCGGCCCACGTCCCGCCCAACTCCCACCCTCGACATGCCTCCTGAAATGCCCCGTTTAGCTTTGGTCGTTCAGCGGCACTATGAAGGCCTAGGACGTTTTTGTTATCGGCACTTGGACGTTTTTGAAAAATGTTCATCCAAGTGCTGACTTAGGCCGGTTTTTGGATGTTTTTCTCTTTCAATTATAAGCCCCATAATATTTAAGAAATCAAGAGAAGACAGGGATTTTCCACATAGTACCGGTAAATTAAGGGAAATGAGTTATGTACAGAAAAATTATATTAAGATGTAATATTTGATGGGTTTCATGTGTTCAGTAAATAAATATCTTAATGGAGCTTAAATTATTTTCGTTAAATGTTAATGGCCTCAACCATCCAATAAAAAGGAAGAAAACGCTTTTGTTTTTAAAACAGCAGAATGTAGATATATGTTATATCCAGGAGACTCATCTATCGGCCTTAGAGTCCAAAAAACTAGCAGGAGATTGGGTAAAACATTTTTTTTGCCCCAGCTGTGGGAAAAAAGGCAGGTGTAGCTATTTTGGTTAATAAAAAATGCAATGCTATTTTTAAGTTGATTGCTGCTGATCCTTCAGGGAGATGGTTACTTGTTGACTGAGCCTGGGAAATACTACGCTGGTGCTTTTCAATGTATATGCACCAAATTCGAACCAATTTGAATTTTTTAAATCTCTACAACAATTGTTATTACCACTGGCTGCTTCAAATTTAGTTGTATGGACTTGAATTGCAAAACGTCTTATTATTTATAAGGAAGCCTCAGCCCCACCACTCCATTCTTGAACCCCTCTCAAAGTTTGTAAAATTTTTTCTTCGGGACGCGGTCCCTAAGATTACATCATACATTAGGGATTCATCTCAGTTTTTGAGACAAATAATACAACTGGACGTGGCTATGCGAAATAAATGGATGGTGACATTAGATGTCACATCCTTATATACCCAGATTCCGCAGGCTGAGGCACTACAAATGATAGGAGAAATATTGCAACAGAGACATCCCCCCCCCCCAATGAATTTCCACTGAATTTTTGAGTAAGCTGGCCCAATGGGTTTTACAGAATAACTATTTTTATTATCAGGGACAGTTTTTCCAACAGATTCAAAGAGTCATGATGGAGGCCACTCAGGCCCCTTCAGTTGCCTCATTATATATGGCTAAGTTTGAGAATATGTTTCCAATAACCAGGGACTATGTAACAATAAGAGTCAGAAAAATAGCTAGATTGTAATTAAAGAGTCTGACTCAAGTTAATTAAACCTCCAAAGAGAAGGACTCGTAAGTACTCAAACTTAGCTCAGAGGCATGTAACTCTGAAGAGAGGGAGGTAACCCTCTCTTGGAAAAAGAGTTGTATATCCAATCATAGCATAGTGATTTGTAAAAACGAGTCCAACTACTCTCAGTAGTTGGACTCGTTTTTACAAATCACTATGCTATGATTGGATATACAACTCTTTTTCCAAGAGAGGGTTACCTCCCTCTCTTCAGAGTTACATGCCTCTGAGCTAAGTTTGAGTACTTACGAGTCCTTCTCTTTGGAGGTTTAATTAACTTGAGTCAGACTCTTTAATTACAATCTAAGTTTGAGAATAGACATGTATATGGGACCATATGGTATTCTCAGATTTTATACTGGGGCCAGTTTCTTGATGATATCTTTTTGATATGGCAAGACACCAGGGAATATCTTGACCAATTTTTACATTATTTAAATTCCGTTGACACTAGTATAAAATTTACAATGACATGCCATCAGACACAGATTGAATTTCTTGACATTGCTATTACGGTACATGAGGGTAAAATCTGCACTTCTCTATATAGAAAGCCGATCACATACAACACGATCCTCCATTTTGACAGCTTTCACCCCTTTAAGTTACGGTTTAATTTGCCCATAGGCCAATTTTTGCGTGTTCGTCTGGTATGCTCTACTATGGAAGAGTTTAAGAGCCAAGCAATACTTCTCGCAGACAGATTTAGAGAGAGAGGCTACCCGGAAAGAGCAATAAAACAGGCATACCTGAGGGCAAATTTTGCTCAACGCGAGCTCCTGTTGCAGGAGCCATTGACATCTCAAGCGATAGAGGATGATATTTTAACTTGTGTTCTACCTTTCTCCAGGGCAGCAAATTTGATAGTAACGATGATGAGACAGCATTGGTATATTGTTCAGACTCATCAAGCCTTGCACAATTTTCCTAGGATAGCCTATTCTAGGGGCACTACATTGGGACAGAAATGTAACTTTCAAAAATACGGGGTAATGACTAGAGAATGTGGGGGCCAACATAGAAAGTGCGGCAGGTGTCAGTGGTGCTCATCTACCATTGAAGGAAAATCCTGGAGGGTCCCTGGGAGGGATATTACTTGAATTCTAGGACTGACACCGATTGCACCTCACAAGATGTTATTTATGCGATCGTCTGTCCCTGTGGTTTATTGTATATCGGACGGACGAATAGGGCAATTTGAGTCAGATTAACTGAACATAAATCATGCATATCCAACAGCATTGCCCAAGCCCCTCTAGTAGACCATTGGACAACGCACAACCATACAGTCGAAGAAATTAGATGGAGGGTCATAAGTAAGGTTATTGGGAGGGATGGCGGGAAAGATCAGAGGAAGCTCAATGAGAACGAGCAGAGATATATTTTTATGTTGGATACTGTGGAACCACGTGGGTTGAATGGGGAGATTGAATGGATTTCAGTCATAGGTTAGAGGTCGGGCTAATGAGATTCAGGGGGGAGGTAATAGCCAGGCATGAAGTGAAATGGTATTTAAATTTCAGGGTTAGATGCCGCCGCCATCTTTCTCGTATATACAATCTAGAGTCGGATAACACGCGCGACCTCGGTGAGTTAATAGACTTCTAAGAAATGAGGCAATGAATAACTATGAATTGGGTGAGGTAGCTTGATGTGAATGGCATTTAATAGCTTCCTTTTCCTTAGGGTCAGACTCCCAGGTGTTAGCTGATATAAGAGCTAAGTTCACATATAATTTTAAGCACAGTTGAGAAAAGACATCATATAAGAAACATACATAAGATTATTAATTTATTGATATACAGAACAATATATGTGGGCAGCCAATGTTGAAGTGCCACGTAATTCTTCCCGCACACATGAAATAACATAGCTGAGGCTTCCTTATAAATAATAAGACGTTTTGCAATTCAAGTCCATATGACTAGTTTGGTATAAGCACGTTGGGACAAGCATATTGCCATAGACTGTTTAGGGCTTACAGTCAAATTTAGTTGTGGCAGGGGATTTTAATGCTGTTATAGATCCTTTAATGGATAAAAAACCCAGTAGAATTATGAAGTCATTAGGATTAGATAATTTGTCACAGAATTGTGATTAGAAAGATATATGGTGAATATTTCATTTTAATGATCGGGAATTTTCTTTTTGCTCCCATGTTCATAAATCTTTTTCAAGAATAGATTATATATTTGTTTTAAATTAATTAGTTCAACAAGTAACACAAGCCTCCAAAGATCCAATTATTTTGTCTGATCATGGGAGTGTGTGGATTAAATTTAAAATAATTGATCAAGATAATAGTAGATCTTTATGGAGATTTGATAATACATTGCTTACGGAACCAAATTTCATTGAGGAAATTCAGTTAAAAAATTATTATTTTCAAGCTAATAATACAGAAGAAATCTCCATTGAGATTATATGGGATGCTTTTAAGGCAACCATGAGAGGCCAAATTATTTCATTTTCGGCATATATTAAGAAGCAAGTTAAAAAACAATTTTCCAGTTTGGAACAAGATAATAAGGTATTAGAATCAAAACTGATTGATAAATGGGATTTTCCAACATTACAGGCTCTCTTGAAGACTAAAGGTAAATATAATGAGATTTCTTCTAAATTGATAAGGAAAGACTTATTTTCTCAACAAACTTTGTATTATGGTGTTCCGCCACTTATTTCTGTCAGATGGGATGATCATCAGTGACATTCAGAAAAGCACACAGACAATATAAAAGCATAGACAATAACCCTTTATTATACTTATATATAGAGATGAATATAAAAATAGAATAACTTCACCGTGATCCCAGGCATCACCATCCTTCACAATCGGGAATCCCTGCAATTGATAGGTGGGTAGGGCACGGGACTGCCCCATGGTTACAACAAGATGGATTCTAATTTGGGGGAAAAAGTCCCGGTTCTTATATAGGGTGAAAACTGCTGAGTTCATAGTTATACAAGCCGATCCTGCAGTAACCAGCTTCCTTCACTATGACTCAGGCACACACGGTCCTGTTCTTTTGTTCTTTGTTTTGGCAACACCCAGGTCACTGTGGTCAAGAGGTCAGGATAGCAGATAAGCAGGCTTGAGGAGACATGTCACGTAGTATGCTGAATTTCAGTTACCCTCTGGCCTTAGGCATAACATATGGAAATTCAAATAAGGCAGGAAGATTATTGGCAAATTATCTAAAAGCAAAAAACCCAAGAACAAAAATAATAGCAGTAAATGATGAGAAAGGTAATACCTATTCTCAAATTGGACCAATTTTAAAACAATTTTTAAATTTTTATAAAGACCTATATTCTTCTGAGCTTTATTTAGATAAAGAAAAGAATGGTTTAGAATTTTTAAAATTAATTAAGTGACCAAAAATTCCTGAGCATATAAAAGAAAGTTTAGAAAAGTCAATATCACTAAAAGAGTTACAAACAGCATTGAAATCCCTTAGAGTTGGATCCGCTCCAGGTGATGATGGTTTCACAGTAGACTTTTACAAATCATTTCAAAATACCCTATTTCCTTATTTTTATCAGGTCCAAATAACTAATGGTTGCATCATAGGTACTATGGCAGAATCTGTTACTATAGTTTTGCCAAAGCCAAATAAAGATCCTGCATTTCAAATTACAGGCCTATTTCCTTAATTAATATAGATGGCAAACTTGTAGCTAAAACATTGGCTTTACACTTGGCCAAGGCTCTCCCTTTTATTATTGGTATGCACCAAACAGGATTTGTTGTTCAGAGACATTCCTCTAATAACACCAGATTGGCTTTTCATATGTTAAATTTAACAAAATCCATGAATGATCCAGCCTTTTCTGTATCCTTGGACGCAGAGAAGGCGTTTGATCGGGTAGAATGGGCCTTCATGTATCAAGCAATGGAATGGTTTGGTATAGGTTCAGGATTTATACAAATGATCCAAACATTGTATAGCTCCCCTGCTGCTAGATTATATATTAATAATAATTTCTCAAAGCGTTTTAGTCTGCAGAGGGGGGTTAGACAAGGCTGTCCTTTGTCTCCTTTGCTTTTTGATATTGTATTAGAACCCTTGTTATTAGCTATTCAGCAAGCAAAGGAGATTCAGGGTATTCCTTATTCAGATCGGGAATATAAAGTTTCTGCTTATGCAGATGATATATTGCTTAATTTGAGAAATCTGGAAACAACCATTCCAAGCTTACTAGAATTCATAGAAAAATTTGGAAAATTTTCAGGGTATAAGATAAATTGGAGTAAATCAGAAGTTCTTACATTTAATGTCCATTGTACAAAAGGTTTCTTTGAAACATTCCCCTTTCTATGGAAAGAGGACGGAATAAAATATTTAGGCATTTGGATAAAAAACACGTTAGAAGAAACAATGAAAGTAAATGAAAATGTTTTATTACAGAAGGTAACAGAAATGTGTGAGCGATGGAATCCTTTACATCTTTCTTGGTGGGGGAGAGTTCAAACTATTAAAATGATGATTTTGCCTGTGGTTTGTTATCAAATGGGTATGTTACCAGTTTTTTTTCAGGGGTCCTTTTATAAAAAGTTAAATTGTATTCTTACAAAATTTATTTGGCTGGGCAAAAAGGCTAGAATTGCTTTAGTATCTCTACAAAAACCGATTACAGAGGGAGGGGTAAATTTTCCCAACTTTTATAGGTATCATCAATCCTATATTATGTGCCAGGGTATGAATTGGATCCTCCCAGAGCCTGTTGATAATATCCCGGATTGGTTATGGTTGAAATGGCGCCTCATGTTTTCTCTGTGATTATGCCATGTACTTAGTATCAAAATGCCTAGATTATATAAAGAAAATAGATTATTTGTAGACACATGAAAACAATAAGATATGTGAGTAATTTATCACCTATTCCAATTCACAAATCAACAAATCAAATTATATGGCTGAACGCCAAGATTCAAATTGGCAGATTTAAGGTCATCTGGAAGCATTGGATGATTGCAGGAATATGTGTATTAGAAGATGTTATTTCTAATGGTAAACTGCTTGAGTTTTCACAGTTGCAACATAAATAAGGCCTTAATAAAACACAAAATTTTAGATGGATGCAACTGATGCAGGCCATTAAGGTGGGGTTCCCTGAATGGAAAAATCTTAATAATCAATATAGTTTGGAATTCTTATGCCTTCAGGTGGATTTCCTGGGACATCAGGCCGCTCAGTGGTACAAATTAATATCTGGATTTATGAATAAAAAATCAAAGACTGGTCTTCGGGACATTTGGAGTATTGAGATTAAGCATCAAATTACTGCGTCTCAATGGCCACAAATTTGGTCTTGGAGGATGAGCTGTATGATGTCTGCATCTATGAGACAAACATGCTTTTTCCTGTTGCATAGAGCATTCTGGACCCCTGTTCATTTACAAAAATTAGATTGCTCTAAGTCTGATAGATGTTGGCATTGTCATCTTGAAGCAGAGACTTTAGATCATTTATTGTTCTATTGTCCATTTATTATGGCTTTCTGGAAATCAATTTAGGGCCAAATTAAGAGTTTGTTAGAAAATCATGTGGCATTATCGTAAGATACAGTATTATTTGGCATGTCTATGAGAGTTAAGAGCCAAATATCTTCCAAAAATAATAAACTCTTACTTATTTTAACAGGAATCGCCATACAACAAATAACATGTAATTGGAAAAATTGGAATAGATTAAACTACAGTTTTTGGTGGAATTCAGTGTGTCATATTTATAAAATGGAAAGAACAATAGCTATTCAGAAAGGGAATTTTAATAAATTTCAAGATGTGTGTGGGCCATTAACAAATTATTGCAATGAATAGATATCATTTTCCCTGATTAGTACAAATAAAATAATGGGGAGGGGATAATTTTTTGAATTTTCATTATTTGCTTTGAATGGAAGGAAAATCTTTATTATATGGTATATGTGTTATGAGATATTTAAGGGTTGGGAGGGAAAGGGATAAATTCTATTTAATATGAAGAATTGTACAATTTCAAGTGATGTATTTAAGTTAAAATGATGTTACTTTTTGATGCACTGGATGTAAGTTATAAAAATGAATAAAGAATTTAAAAAAAAAATCAAATCAAACATTTTTATGTGGTACAATTATAACCCAAAATTCAATAACCCTCAAAAATTTTTTTTCAGGGGTTATAAATTATAGATTACAATAGAAAAACCTGCTCTTGAGTCTTGAAATCACAAAGGCCATTTCTTAATAAGTCTTACAGTATTTGATATATATATATATGGGTGTAGAGCCTAGATTGGAGCCTATGTAAGATGCATACTTATAAGTACTTATGCTATACTTGCTCTAGGTGGACAAAATCAGTCATGGGGAAACTCATGAAGTAAGCATTAAGAATCCACTTGTAAGTACACACTTGTAAGTACGTACTTATAAGTACGCACTGTGACAAACCCAAGTCCGGTTCGTGTTTTGTCCCAGAGATAGGGAAGAAATACACTATATCCCTATGCAAGAGAGCTGACCAAGTAGAATCACAGACTACAGAACTAGCTGACTACTGCATCATGGATGGATAGTTTGTACTCATCTAGCAGCTTTTTCCAGTAGGCTTTGTCCTTTTTGTCTTTGGATTTGTACCAGTTTCTTTCAGCTTTTCTTAGGTCTCTTATTTTTCCTGAGGTTGCCCGTGAACCAGGGTGAGAAGAAGTTGCGAGTGTTAGGTTTTATTTTCTTGGTTTCTGCTAGGTTTTCAAGCAGGGTCTTGACTTACATGTGCCAGTTTGATATATTTCTTCGATGTGTGTTGGTTCAGGTCCTGTAATTTTAGTTGTAATGTAATGTAATGTAATGTAATTTATTTCTTATATACCGCTACATCCGTTAGGTTCTAAGCGGTTTACAGAAAATATACATTAAGATTAGAAATAAGAAAGGTACTTGAAAAATTCCCTTACTGTCCCGAAGGCTCACAATCTAACTAAAGTACCTGGAGGGTAATAGAGAAGTGAAAAGTAGAGTTAGAGGAAAAATAAAAATAAAATAAACATTTTAACAAGACAGCATTGATCTAAATACTTTGGAAGGTAGAAGAGAGGAGAGAAAGGAATAGAAGCAGAAGGGGGAGCCGTTGAACAGTAGAATTCTGGAGAAATGAACAGTACTTACTGACGATGCCTTCTCTTAAAGTTATTAATACAAGACGGCAATTTATTTTTTCTATCACAGCCCCACAAACATGGAATTCGCTCCCTATCTATTTGAGGGAAGAATGCAACTTGGAAAAATTTAAGAGCAAATTAAAAAGCTTCCTTTTCAAGGATGCCTTTGATAAGTAGCAAAATAGTTCACTGGTCTGATTTTTAACTCTACTGTATAGCTTCACTGAAGTATACTGACTTCTCCTCTCCTCATGTATTTCCCTTGAATGTCTTACTTACTATCAAATAACTTGTAGTTCTTTTCCCCTCTTTCCCTGTGTTTATGGGTTTGTCAAGTTTGTCATTAGTTTTGCAAGACTTAGTTCTTGTTATGTGTTGTACTGTTCCCTAAACTTTGTAATTTTAGTGTTATGTACATCGCTTAGAATTATGATTAAGCGATTAATCAAAACTTTATTAAACTTGAAACTTGAATTATAGTTTTTCTAAGTTGACTGAGTTAGGGTTGAGTATTTTCTTGGGTGAGGTGTTGTTCTTGGTCTGGGTTCTGTAGCTGAGTTCATGAGATGGAACTTGATAAGATAGTGCTTGGACCAGGTACTGATTCAGAGATATAGTGTTGGATGTGAGGGTCGGTGGATTGGTCTTTTAATGTGAAGACTAGGTCAAGGGTATGGCCTGCTGTGTGGATGGTTGAGGTGATGATGGAAGCCTAAGTCTCATATTATTATTATGAAGTCAGCTGGTAACCCGGTGATGTTTGGGTAGTTTGTAAAGTTGAAGTCTCCAAGGATGGTAATTCATTGGTGAGAGATAACTAGCTTGCTGATGACTTATGAGATCATCTAGGGCATCCATAGGAGAACTTGGGGCTTTGTAGATCAGGGCAAAATTGTGGCTTCTGGTATGACCAGTGGAGAAGGTGAGGCATTCAATGCCATTTAGTGTGCTGGTATCTATCAGTCTTGATATGATGTTTGATTTTATATGGCTGCTACTCCTCCTCCCTTTTTGTGTGTACGGGAGCATTCTAAGGCTCAATAGCTTGGGGGTGCTCCATCATTATCTTTAAGACAGGTTTCAGTAATCAGGAATATGTCCCAGTTTTATCTGTGAGGAGGTCATTTAGTATGATGTCATTATTATTTACTGATCTGGCATTTATGAGGGTGATAGAAAGGTTTGTTGTAGGGGTGTATGGGGAAGTGGGGATTGATCTTAGGTAGTGGGGGAAGCAATGGGGGTTTTTTTGTGGGGGTAGTTTCTTAATTTATTATATCTGCCCTGGCTGATGATGACTGGGGTAGGAAAGCATTTGAGCTGGTAAATTACATTTGTAATTTTGTTATCTTTAGTCTTTGCAGGCTAGATTTGGTTGGGCAACAGGTGGAGGGTGTTGAGGGTGATTGGTGAGTGGGTTTATATATGTAATGTGAGCCTAGGGAGGGCCCAGGGCTCTAGGCAACTCATCCACTCCAAACACCTCAAATATCTCCCATACTCATACATACACTCATTCTGAACCACCCGCATATCCCAAATCCTCCTACCCACCCAACCACAAATACTGCCACACTTCAATACAGACCCTTCCCTAAAACAAATATCCAAAATCTCCTGCCTCACACACACACAATCCTCCCTCCATTCCTATGGCTCTTTCAAAAATACCCAAGTAATAAATAAAATGACTGAGAATAAACAACAAATCAATCAATGCAGGGCTTAAAAGAGTGTAGTTGGCACCAGGGCAGGATTAATTCTTCGAGGGCCCCTGGGCACCCAAGTACACTGGGCCCCCCTGGCCCTGCCCCGCCTACTCCTCCCATGCCCCGCCCCCATTTATCTGTTTCTTATTTACTTCTTTATTTCCACTTGAATTTCTTTCTTTTTTAAAATTCAAAACAAAGATTAGCATAGCAGTGCACAGCTTTTCTTCTATGCAACCCCCAAACATCTCTGAACAAATCCCCCTTCCTTCCCTTCCCACCTACTTACCCAGGACTTTAACTCTGAACCCTTTCCATGCATATATAAAAGTGTTCAAATATTTGTAAAGTGTAATACTATATTAATAACCAAGTTTGCAAAGCCTCTCAACTGCCTCACTCTACATCAACCAACTGTAACCCATATGTATATATAAATAACCAAATCTGTAACTCCTCTAGTACATTCCACTCCATGAATGTTAACTTGCAACGAAACAACAAGGCAAGCAGTCCACCAAAGAATCCAACATGAAACAAAAGAAGATTGGCAGAAAATAAGGAGATTCAAATCAGGTTAATTCAAGGTGCTCCCAAGAACCATGCCTGATGCATTTCGCCAAACAAGGCTAGTCAACGCTAACAAAAAACCATGTCTTTCAAACAAACAGAACACAGAAAACACCTTCGTCTAGTATGGAATATGTAATCACAAACTAACCTCTCCCCCTTTTACAAAACTGTAGTATGGTTTTTAGCCACGGCCAGTGCTAAAAAATGTTCTACAGTTTTGTAAAAGGGGGGATAAAATAGAAATACGTAGACAAAGATTAAATAAAACTACCAAGAAGCTGGACTCTGCATACAATGCAACACCATAGAAACAGCAATACATGTCCCCTAAAGCAAAAAAATAAATTAAAAAATTTTTCTACCTTTGTCTTCTCTGGTTTCTGCTCTCCTCATCTTCTTGTCACTCTCTTCCTTTCACCTTCTGTCCTTCTGTGCCTCTTCCAGAAATTGTCTGCCTCTCTTCTTTCCCCCCTCCCCCCCATTGGTGTGGCATCCATCATCTTCCATTCCCTCCTCCAATGGTCTGGCATCTCTCTCCTCTCCTCTCCTACACCCCAATGGTCGGGCATTTCACTCTCCTGTCCCTTCCTCCCACTTCCATCAGCATCTGCCCCCTTTCTCTCCCTCCAACCCAATTCGATCCAGGATCCTTCCGCCTTATGTCTCTCCCCTTCCCCTGCACACCAATTCCATCAGCCCCTTTGTCTCCTTCCACCACTCTTCCATACCATCCTTCTCACAACTTTTCCATACCACCCTGCCCCTTTTCTCTCCCTCCACTACTATTCCATGCTCCTTTCTCTCTCCCCCTCCAAACATTGCAGCTGCCGGCTCTGAGACCTCCCAGGAAAGGGACTTGAGAGTTCTGATCGACAAGTCGATGAAGCCGTCCACACAATGTGCGGCGGCAGCAAAAAGGGCAAACAGAATGCTAGGAATAATAAAGAAGGGGATCACGAACAGATCAGAGAAGATTATCATGCCGTTGTACCGGGCCATGGTATGCCTTCACCTGGAGTATTGCATCCAGCACTGGTCACCATACATGAAGAAGGACAAGGTACTACTCGAAAGGGTCCAGAGAAGAGCGACTAAGATGGTTAAGGGGCTGGAGGAGCTGCCGTACAGCAAAAGATTAGAGAAACTGGGCCTCTTCTCCCTCGAACAGAGGAGATTAAGAGGGGACATGATCAAAACATTCAAGGTACTGAAGGGGATAGACTTAGTAGATAAGGACAGGTTGTTCATCCTCTCCAAGGTAGGGAGAACAAGAGGGCACTCTCTAAAGTTAAAAGGGGATAGATTCCGTACAGATGTAAGGAAGTTCTTCTTCACCCAGAGAGTGGTAGAAAACTGGAACGCTCTTCCAGAGGCTGTTATAGGGGAAAACACCCTCCAAGGATTCAAGACAAAGTTAGACAAGTTTCTGCTGAACAAGAACGTGCGCTGGTAGGGCTAGTCTCAGTTAGGGTGCTGGTTTTAGACCAGAGGGCTGCCGCGTGAGCGGACTGCTGGGCATGATGGACCACTGGTCTGACTCAGCAGTGGCAATTCTTATGTTCTTATGTTCTCTGCCCACTGAGCTCCTTTGCCCGAAAGCAGCATTAGAACAGCTGACGGCAATGGGTTACCCCCCCACGGCAATGCCCCCCCCCACCGCAGCAACGGCAATGGACCCCCCCCACAGCAACAACAACGGTCCCCCCACAGCAATGACAATGCCCCCCCCCCCCCCGCAGCAACAGCAACACGGCTGAATCTGTTACAGGAAGGTCCCGCAATGACTGCTTCTGCCGATCCATCCCCCTCCGACGTCACTTCTTCCAGAGCAAGTAAGTGACATCGGAGGGTGATGGACGACAGAAGCAGTCATCGCGGGACCTTCCTGTAACAGATTTGGCCGCATTGCCGTTGCTGTCTCTCTCTCTGTCTTTCTCTCTCCCTGGCCCCCTTTCTTTGTCTTTCTGTCCCTTTCTCTGCCCCCTGTGCAGCAGCAGTAGCATTTCCCCCACCCCCCTCCCCCTAAAATAACTTCTTAACCACTCTGATCTGAAGAAGCCAGGAAGTCTATAAAATTTTAATAAACAGACATGCTGTAGTTCAAAATGCCTGCTGCACACAATCCTGTTTTCTCGTGTTATAGTAAGGTGCCTACTGGCTGTTTAGATCTTGCACGCACTCTGGCACTAAGAAGCTGGGCACAGGTCCAGTTGGGTGAACTACCATGAGCCTGGCAAGAAAGCTGTGTGAAGCTCATATACGGTTCGTTTGTCATTGAGCTAAACTTGACTGGGATTAAGAAAACTAAGCACAGTGACACTTTACCTTCGCCTGAGCAGCCACAAATGTGATTTTTCTAAAAGTTTTCTACCGCAAGGAAACGCGTGCTGAAAAACACAAAAAAATCCACCCCACACAACCTTCAGTCTTAAGACAACCGCTTCTGATTCGTTTAAAGTTTCTGCCATAGCTGCCTATCCCTCCTTTCTATGGAATTTTTTTTACCATCAGTCTCTTCGCTCTTAGTCGTTGCTCTGCCTTGTAGCCAGTGTCACCATGTTGGGGGCTGTAGGCAGTTGTTCGGTCGGGGGGAGGGGGTTGGGGTTGCGGCTCGTGCAGGCGATCGGGGACTGGCTGCGGTCCCGGCTGGAGTCCTGGCTCGTGAGAGGAGCCGCTAAAACTTCTGGGGTCTGCAACAGACTGAAGCATGGTGAGGGGCAGAGGCCGGAGGCGGGCAAAGGAGGAGACTTACGGTTGAGGCTCGGGAAGATGACGGCAGGACTCCGCGTTCACTCCCTCTGTGACAGGGTAAGGTGCAGGCCGTCTGTTGTGTGGTGACGTATTAAGCGTGCATGCGCACTCTCGCCGGCACATCCCGACAGATCACATCTCAGGGAACACGCGGCGAGAGTGCGCATGCTCGTCTAGCATTTTATTATTATAGATTATTATTATTAATTTGTAGATAAAAAGGAAGTGGAACTGTGGAACCACGAGAGGCTAGCGTGGGTCAGGAGCACAGGAGAAGAGAGATTGGATTAGGGAGTAGGGACTGTTCTCTGCTCCAGTCTCACCACTGTCCCTCTCTCTCACCCTCCCCCCCCCCAATACTTCCATTCAGCATCTGTTCCCCTAAACCTAAAGCGCCACTCGATCTCTTCCTCTTATTGGGCCATCTCCCTCCCTTCCCCTCACCTTCGTGGATGCTTTCTAAAACCAAAGTTCTCTCTCAGACAGGCCCTGACAGGGAAGCCATTCTCACAAGTTGTATGCATGCGGCTCCCCTGAAGCTTTTCCTCTGAGGCAACTTCCGGTTTCTGCCGGATCATGTCAGTGGAGAAGCTTTGTGGCAGCTGTGCGCGCGCAACTAATGAGAATGGCTGCCGCATCAGGGCCCCTCTGAGAGAGAAAACTAGTTTGTAAAAGCACCATGAAGGTAAGGGAAAGGAGAAGAGATGCCCAGACAGAGCAGCTGCCCTGTTTGCCTTCCCCTAACGCCAGTGGGCCCTCCTGATGTTTTTGTGCCCAAGGTACATGCCTACTGGGGGCCTACCCTTTAATCAGGCCCTGCGTGGAACTGCATTCCAGGTCATTCCCCCACAAAGTAAGCCCTGATGTAAAAGAACATGCTTTATGTATTACCCAGAATACAAATTTCAAATCCTGTTTGGTAAGGAATGTGTTTGCTAGTCCTGTATCCCAGAATTCACACCCATACGTGGCAGGTCTGTGCAGGTAGAGTGCTTCTTAGTAAACAAAAGATCTTTATATAACGTAACTTTATTTTTTTCATCAAAACGGGACATCTACTGATTTTCAGTCCCGCCCCAATCCCGTCCTAGCCCCACCCCCAATTTCTTCCATTCATTTTTCATCTACACACAATATCTTATTAATTCATAATGGTAACCATAAAATTAAAAAAAATCCACAAAAAACATTTATATTTGGGGGGTTTTCAAAAAGGTCAAGACGGATGACTTTAAAATATGCAATATCACCTCAGTAACGACTATAGAAAAATAGACAAATATAGTGCAAAATATAAACAGCAGATATAAATTTTCAAAACTGACACATTTTGATCACTAAATTGAAAATAAAATCATTTTTCCTACCTTTGTTTGGTGAGTCTCTGGTTGCACTTCCTTCTAACTGTGCGTCCTTTCTTTCTGTCTTTCTTACTCTCTCCCTGCCCCCCTTTCTTTCTCTCTTCCCCTTTATTTCTTTCTCCCTGCCCGCAAGCCACCACCACCACACTCCCCTAACTTTTATTTCTTTCTTTCTATCTTTCTTTCTTTCTCTCTCCCTGCCTCTCCCCACGCCAATGCTACCGCTGACAATTTCTCCCTGCTTCCCTGCCACCAATGCAGCAACAGGGCCAGGCCAGGCAAGTGCAGCGAGTGCACAACGGCCGACCCAGAAGCCTTTCCCCGACATCAATTCTGACATCAGAGAAGAAGTTCCGGGCCAGCCAATCACTGCCTGGCCCGGAACTTCCTCTCTGACTTCAGAATTTACATTGGGGAGAAGGCTTCTGGGCTGGCCATTCTACAGTCGCTGCACTCACCTGGCCTGGCCCTTTTGCTGTGTTGGTGGCGGGGAATCAGGGAGAGAGCCCAGGCTCCGCAATTGCCTGTCCCATTGTCCCCACGCACAGCTTCGAGATGCTTTTTTTGAAAACAGAACATTTCGGCGTCCCGAAGCTGTGCGTGGGGACAACGGGACAGGGGATCTAAAAACGGCACAGTCCCGTTCAAAACGGGATGTATGGTTACATTGATTATAACAGGGGTGGGCAACCTTTGGTCTGCCATTACATTTTATGTGACGTGCGAGACTTTGGGAAGTATAACAGAAAACATTAACTGGAATTTTGGCAATTTGAAATACTGTATTTCACAAATATTTTCACAAACATTTTCAGACTAGCCAGTCTTAGCTGTGTTTTTTCATTGGTTTTAGTTAATTTTTTACTTATTTATCCCAGATCTATGCAGCTTTGTGCATTTCCAGTTCCAACATTGTGTAATGTTATGACCTGCTAGGGATGGTACTGATAGCCATGTATCTCTCTGCGTATAAAGGTTGTCCACTCCTGCATTATAATAACTTACAGCAGTGATTATAAGGGGAGCTACAAACTTCAGATTGTGGCATGCAAGTTTAACAATCCAGGACTGTCCAAAATTCTCCCTCCTTGAAGTGAGATGGTTTGAAGCTCAGCAGACTGTGTACACAGTGAAGTAGTAAGGAGGGGGAGGGGTGGGGGGGGCGGTCCGCCCTGGGCACCATCTTGGTGAGGGCACAGGCACCCATCGTCCTCTCCTCCACCCCTCCCCCCGCTTCTTCCCAGCTCCCCTCACTGCCACACGTGCACGTCACTTCACTTCCCCCGTACCTCTATAACATTCCTGGCATGTTGCTTCTCTTCCCCGTACCTCTGGTAATGTTCCAGGCACAAGCAGCAACCCCCAACCCGCTATTGCGCCAGCATTGGCTCTTCCTTTGACGTCACTTCCTGGACCTGTGCCTAGGAAGTGATGTCAGAGGAAGAGCCAACACTGGCGTGACAGCAGCTTGGGGGTTGCTGCTTGCGCCAGGAACATTACAAAGGTATGGGGGAAAGGAAGCGGCACATGTGCGGCAGGAGGGGGCAGAGAAGGAGCGTGTGGATGTGGGATGGAGAAGAGGCTGGAGGACAAATGATGGGGTGTATCCGCAGAGGTTTCGTCAGCAGGAGACCTGAAGTTATGATGCCGTTGTACAGAGTCATGGTGAGGCCTCACTTGGAGTACTGTGTTCAGTTTTGGAGACCACACTACCGAAAGGACGTGCTGAGGATCGAGTTGGTTCAGCGAACGGCCACCAGGATGGTCTTGGGGCTCAAGGATCTCACGTATGAAGAAAGATTTAAAAAATTACGGCTGTACTCACTTGAGGAAAGAAGAGAACGGGGAGATATGATTGAAACATATAAGTACATCATGGGACGCATCGAGTCAGAAGATGATATCTTCTGGCTCATGGGACCCTCGAACACCAGAGGGCATCCGCTGAAGATCAGGGGAAGGAAGTTTCATGGCGACTCTAGGAAGTACTTCTTCACCGAAAGAGTAGTGGATCATTGGAACAGACTCCCACTCCAGGTGATAAAGGCCAGCAGCGTGATGGATTTTAAGAGAAAATGGGATACTCACGTGGGATCTTTAAGGGAGTAAATTCAGGGGAGGAGATACTTGGAATGGGCAGACTTGGTGGGCTATAGCCCTTTTCTGCTGCTTTTTTCTATGTTTCTATGTTTCTAAGGGTGCCACCGCCCTGAGCATCTCTTACCCTTGCTATGCCACTGTGTGTACAGGGGCATTTTTGATCACATTTGATCACACTCCTTGATTTGCTTTAGCAAATTTTAATAAATGATAATACTGTATATGATTTCATGGTATTAGTTTACACTGTGCATGTGTAGGGGGCAGGGCAGGATTAATTTGTCGAGGGCCCCTAGGCACACAAGTACACTGGGACCCCTGCCCCGCCCCACCATGCGCCCAGGCAGAAACAGGAAGCTGCGTCAGAGGGAAGCTTTGGGCAAGCAGCACCACTTGCACAATTACAGTCCTGTTGCCTTTCTTACCCACGTTGCTTGCTTGTCTTACTTTCCATCGATGGGGGGGGGCCACATTGCCGATCGGGGTGGGGCCCGCGTTGACAATCGGGGGGGCCCGCGTTGACAATTGATGCTGGAGGGGCCCATCGCCGTTTGGAAAAAACAATGTTGATGCCCTCCATCAGGCCCCCTGACCATTTCAGGCCCTAGGCATGTGTCTACTTGGCCTATTGGTTAATCCTGCCCTGGTTGGAGGTATGAGTGTGTTATGATAATGCTGGTGAAGGTGAGGGAAGGGGTAGGAGTCATTAATAGATTTTGAGGTCTGACTAAAGTGACCATTTATTTTTTTCATCTATTAATTGTCAGTCCTGCCCTCTATCCCACCCTAGCCCCACCCCAATCCCGCCCCCAATTTATTCCATTCATTTTTCATGTACACATAATATCTTAATTCATAATGCCAACCATAAAATTTTTAAAAAAAAACACAAAGCACACTCTACGCAGAGAAAATGTTAATTATCATTTATATTTTGGGGGTTTTCAAAGATGTCAAGGCAGATGTCTTTATGCAATGTCACCTCAGTAACTATAGAAAAATAGACAAATATAGTGCAAAATATAGATAGCAGATATAAATTCTCAAAACTGACACATTTTGATCACTAAATTGAAAATAAAATCATTTTTCCAACCTTTGATGTCTGGTGATTTCATGAGTCTCTGGTTGCGTTTCCTCCTGACTGTGTATCCTTTCTTTCTTTCGGCACTCAGGCCCAACAATTGTCCCTTTCTGTTCCCTCCCTCCTTCCTTCCTATGTCTTTAGTGCCCTTAGTGCCTCATTCCTGTGTCCTTAGTGCCCCTTTCCTTGTCCTTAGTGCCCCCAGTGCTCCTTCCTATGTCCTTAGTGTCCCCAGTGCTCCTTCCTATGTCCTTAGTACTCCTTCCCATGTCCTTAGTGCCCCCAGTGCCTCCTTCCTATGTCCTTAGTGCCCCTTCCTGTCCTTAGTACCCTCAGTGCCTCCTTCCTATGTCCTTAATGCCCCAGATCCAATGTCAGTTCTCCTTTGTACCTTGGTCCCCTCTCACTGCCTTCCAGCCTTTGTCCCACCCTCTCCCCTGAAGTCAGCCAGCCTACCTCCCTCCCCTGCCTGCCTGCTTCCCTTCCTCCAGTGCCAAAGCCTGCCCTCCCCCCCCACCGAACAGCCCCCTCTGCTGCTTGCTACCCACCGAAGCTTACCATCGCTTCAATCCCCCCCAGGCCACCACCCCTGCCGCAACTAAAGAAAAGGAAGGTCCAGGCGCCGGTCCACAAACCTTCCCGACTTCAATTCTGATGTCAGAGAGGAAGTTCCGGGCCAGCCAGGCAGCGATTGGCTGGCCCGGAACTTCCTCTCTGACGTTGGGAAGGTTTGTGGGCCAGTGCCTGGACCTTACTTTTCTTTAGTTGCAGCAGGCAGCAGGTGGCCACAGCGGCTCAATTGGTGGTGGGGGGGGGGGGTTTGAAGCGGCGGTTGACTTCAGTGGGTAGCAAGCAGCAGCGGGGGCCGGTCGGGGGTTAGGCTTCGGCGCTGGAGGGAGGCAGGCAGGCAGGCTTTGTCACGGTAGGAGGGAGGGGAAGCAATCGCCTGTCCTGTTGTCCCCACGCACAGCTATGGGACGTTGTCTCTGAAAATGGGACATTAAGGCGTCCCGAAGCTGTGCGTGGGGGGAACGGGACAGGGGATCTAAAAACGGGACAGTCCCGTTCAAAATTGAGACGTATGGTCATCTTATCTATATAGGACTAGGTGCAAGAATGGTGCCCAATTTTCCATTTATCTTACTCTTTTCCTCTGGTTCTGTGTCTTTTCTCTGTAGATTGTACCACCTTCTCCCATTGTGCTCTCCTGTCCTCTGTGGGCTCCTCTATCTCTTCTCTGTCTCCTGTGTTCTACTCTCTCCTATACTTAATGTACTCTGATCAGTCTCCATTCCTGAGGCCTCTCATATTTTTGGTTTATTCTAATGCTCACTAGGGATCAAATCCGGGACCCTTGAGAATGGAGGCTACAGACTCACAGCTGCTGCTAATGAAATAGTTTACGGCTATCCAGATATCCAGGTTTTACTTCCATTGAAAGCAACAGAAGTAAGGAGGATGGATTGAGACATCTGGATTTTACTTCCATTGAAAGCAATGGAAATAAAACCTAGATGTCTTAATCCGTCTTCCTTTTTCTGGAGCCAAATGGTAACCCTAATACAATGTACAGGAGCATGTACTGCTGCAGAGAGAGAGAAAATTACTATGTATCCCCCCCACACCCCCCCCCCCCCAATGTTTCTACTCATAACACGGGAAAAGAGCTAGGGCAATGGGCCAACCCTACTCAGGGCTTATAATCATATAAACATTACTTAATTGGCATAGGAGGGAGAGGCTGCAGTTGACTAGCTGCTGTTTCTGCCTTCCCCTGTCTTGTGAGAGAAGTTGTTTCCTGGCATAGTGAGCAGTCATTGCTTCTGATCAGACAATCTGGACTCTGCTGTTCAAAACTGGGCAGTTGGCAACCCTGCTGCTCCCTCATAAGGGTAAGGAACTTCTCACTCTTCCAGCTCTGCTTTGCTTATTTTTGTCACCTTGGTATGTCTTACTCACGTATCAAATTTCAGCTTCATTGGATAATATTAAGAGGTCTGATAACCTTTAAAATCCGACAAACTAACGCACCAATATTTCTGGATCATCTTCTGATATCATATCCTCCATTTAGGACACAGATCAACAGAACAGCGTTTGCTGACTATCCCTTCTTTAAAAGTAATAGGTACTAGGAGAGCTACTATTTTTTCAGTTATAGCACCCCAGCTCTGGAACAATTTACCAATTTACTTACATGATGAATCCTCCCTAGAAAAATTCAAAAGCTCTTTAAAAAGTTTCTTGTATAAGGATGCATTTGAGATATAGATAGGATAATTCTTCTATCATTAATGCTTATGCTCTAATACCTAATTTTAATCAGACCTTACCTATAGGTCGAAATCTTCTTTACCTTCTCCTCTAGGCTCAGCCATGCTTTCATGATTATTCTTTGTTACCCTCCAGATGTTTTTTCCCTAAATGTTTCTTTATTTTCTTTAAAGATTGTAGTTCATCCCCCTCTCCTTTTGTATTGGTAATTATTTGTATGTATATACTGTACATTTATTTGTATAAAATTGTTTTATTTTTTGATTCCTATTTTTAAATTGTCATATGCATTGAAGTACTTGACATTGCGTATACAACAAATTTTTAATAAACTTGAAACTTGTCACTCCAACATGCAGTTTGCTTGTATGTTGTACATGTAGGTGATTGCACATAATTAGTTTGTATACCGTCATCTAGTTTGCGATCTGCACCCGAAAACTGGCTCCTTGGGAAGTCAGTCTGTCAGCTCTCAACTGCTAGACTGCCAAGTGGACTGGATGTTCTTCGACTGGTCAATGTTCATCACTATGACGAATGAAAACCTTTACTGGAAAGCTATAAAGTTGGCGTGTGAGTCAGTGATGTCAGTATGGGATCAAGCCAGGATACCGACACAACGCATAGACTCTTGTGCTAAGAAGTTAAAGAAACTACACAAATAAAACTGTTGCAAACAAGTCATTTCCAGACATCTATGGCTTCTGTCCTAGCACCTAGCAGCACTTGCCTTTTTTGATGACAATCACACCATCTATGCATCTATGAGACAAACATGGTTTTTCTTGTTACATAGAGCATTTTGGACCCCTGTTCGATTACAGAAATTAGATAGTTCCAAGTCTAATAGATGCTGGCACTGTCATCTCAAAGTTGGCATGTTGGATCATCTATTGTACTATTGTCCCTTGATACTTAAATTTTGGAGATCCATTTGGGATCAAGTGAACAAAATATTGGAAAATCCAAAGGCATTGACTTATGATATCATCCTATTTGGTATGTTAATGAGGGCTAAAAGCCAAATATCTGCTCGGAATAACAAACTTCTTTTTATAATGACAGAGGATGCCATGCAACTTATTTTGAGTAACTGGAAAAACTGGGATCAATTAAATTATACTTTTTGGTGGGAATCTCTATGTCACACTTTTAAAATGGAACATATGATGGCCATACAACAGGGACATTATAGGAAGTTTATGGATATTTGGGAGCCGTTGACAAAATTCTGTAAGGAGTGATTGTTGATTTTGCCCATTTGCCCATGTCCAGGGTGGTGGGAAGATATATTTTTAATTTGAGTGCAAATTGTTGGATATGTAGTGTGTGTGTGTGGGGGGGGGGGGAATATATGTATTTGTCATAAAATATAATTTTGATTGAATTTAAATGATGTTAAAGTGACTGTATAATATGTTGAACTTATTTTTGGCTTTAAAATGAATAAAGATTTTTAAAAAAGACAATCACATCAGAAGCAAAGCAAAGAATGGTGCAAAACTTACAACATCCACCATTGCCAGACATTCCATGACGTCTCATGCGTACAGATGAAACAGAACCTGTGACCTTTGAAAGTCTTGAAATACAGAGAACACAGCCATTTTTTTGATCTCTTGATTGAAGGAGGATCAACAAAAGCAAAAATATTCCTGAAACAACATCCCACAGAGTGGACTGATGATTCAGTTTTCAAGGAACTTTGGAAGCGGGCATCCAAACTGTTGTTAATGATGCAGCAGAACGAGGGATAAACCTCACTGAAAAATACAACACTACTTTGACAAAAGATGAAGAACAGAAGCAATTTGTTCATTACAAAATTAAGACTTACCAACATATTTTAACCAAAATTAAAAACTAAGTACTGACAGACCGAAACAATGGGAAAAAGAAATGAAATACAATTGCGATAGGTAAGAAGACAGAAAAAGGGAAAAACGATATGTGTGGGAACAAAAATAAAAGTTTAAAAAAGGCTCAGTATCAAAAGGTAAAAGATTTCTAATATGGTATCAATGGACTCTGCCTCAAGGAGATATAGATCAGGGTTAGAAAGAGAAAGATTTCCAGTGGCGTACCAAGGGGGGTACGCGATCCGCCCTGGGTGCACGCCCCAAGGGGGTTCACAGCCAGCCACTCTCCCTATTCTGCCGCCCCGGCATCCTCTTAAAGCAAACCCCGGATCTCCTCCCTCTGCTTTGACTCTTCTTCACTCGGGGGAGGGGGAGGAGACAGAAAATGCACATAACAAAAACAAAACGTCCGAATGCTCCAACATGGCACCTTTAGAACCTCCCCCAATCTGGGGCAAGACTCACCCCGCGGATATCCCAGTTGCTCAGTATTATCTCCATTTTCGCCCAGCTGCGAACTTTCGTTGTAGTGTCTGAGGTGAGGAAAGTTTTCGGAGGAGGAGTCTCGTTCTACCCCGCCCCTTCCCCTCTGGCCGGCTCCCATTCCCATCGCTGCTGGAAGCCGGTGAGTGAGCCAAGTGCAGACGCTGGAGTGGCCGTGTGTATCGGGCTCAGGGGCGGCAAATTCTGCAGCACCTCCCCCGCCTGGGTCCCGGTAGATAGCTGGCCACAGAAAAAAGAAAGTAAAAGCCGGATACCCCTCCAACAAGCAAGTTAACAGAGGGAAGCCTATGAGAACCACTCCAGGACCTAAAGCAAGCATCAGGGGTTAGACAGGGCAGGGGCCCAGGACTCTTAGACTTGCAAGGGGAGGGGAGCTTGCATGCATCTCCCTAGGGATAGTGGAAGACCTGGGTGGGGATATAAGCAATCCTGGATTGGGTGGAGAAGAAGGCAAGATGGTTAAATGAATTATGGTGCAGTGAAAAATAGGTACAGTAAGATACTGCCCAAGCATCTTCCTCTAACCTCTCTACCAGTACAGCAAGCATACACACATTTCTATTGTGTGCTGTAGAGCTTACAATCTAATTAAAACAGACAGAGGGAATGAGAAAATAGGCATGGGTAATTTACAAGTGAGTGGGAGTTAAGAGCAGCCTTGAAAAAGTATGCTTGCAGTCGGGTTTTGATGATGATGGAAGTGGAGAGAACTTAAAGGAGAGAATTTAAAGGAGAGAGAGAGACGGTGGCAGGGCAGGGCAGATGATGCAAGTGGGGACTGGAGAAGGGGGCAGATGATGGAAGTGGGGAGAACTTGTGCCACCAGCATCAGGCATATATGGGAAAGCAGCAGCGGTGAGGAGGTGAGGGGCAGAAGCTGGGTGGAAGGGGCAAAGAGAGGGCAGATGTTGCATGGAAGGGAGAGAGGACAAGCGTTGTATAGAAAGAAGAAAGCAAAGAGAAGATGATTAAAGCAGAAACGACAAAAGGCAGAAAGATTTTTTTGTTGCTTTACTTAGAATCAAGTAGTATTATAACTGTATTGATAAAAGTTTATAAATAGGAAATGGAAATAAGGCAATTTTTTGGACTAAACCCCTTTCCTCAGGACAGGATAGCATAACAGCAGTATACTGTACTGTTCTGAAGAAACATTTGGCCTCTGAAAGCTAATTTAAAAATGGATTAGTCCAATAAAATGGTATTTTCTTATTTCTCATTATTTGTTTTATTTTTATTTGTTAATTTGTAAAGTGGTGATTGTTATGTATCAGTTTTTTCAAATTTACATCTACTGTCTGTATATTTTGCACAGTATTAGGGGACATGTGTCACTATTTTTGTGGTGTTGTGGTGTTGCATTGTATGCAGAGTCTAGTTTCTTGGCGGTTCAGTTTAACTTTTGTCTACATATTTCTATTTTTAGTTTGTGATTATTCCATATTGGGCGAGGGTTTATCTCTATTCTGTGTGTATGTAAAGGTCATAGTTTTCGGTTGGCATTGACTGCAGGATCAATTGACTGTGTGGGATCTGGCTTGTTTAGTTTTACAATGTATGTGTTCTAGTGCTTACTGCAGTGTTTAAGATGCTGCCTTTTCCTAGGTACACTCTTGTTGTGCGATATGTGGATTGTTACTAAAAATCATATTTTTGATATAGATGGGGGGGGGGGTCAAAAAGTGATGGGCCCTGGGTGTCACATATGCTAGGTACGATAGAGTAAACACTTTCAACACTGGATGTGAAGATGTCCAAAAATGTAAGACAGGAACAGCATAGACCTAACTCAATCCAAAAAAATGAAAGAAAAAGCCTCTGAAAGGGCCCTCCCACCTCACCAAAACGGCTCAAAGAGGTGGTCGAGCTTTCACCTCACTGGCAAAAAACCTTCATTATGTGATAAAGTCTTATGCTGTGCTGTAATGTGCCAACAAAAATTAAATAATAGAGGAAATATTCCATTTATCTTCACTGATCGGTACACCAACGGTGGCCAGCGATTCACGGTTCATTAAGTTGAGTTTGGTCAGACACTACATTTCCCATGGATCTGCATTTTTGTCCTTCATTGACTCATTGACATACAGCCCAGTCTAGTGAATAGCATCTTTGATGATGCACTTCCTGTGCTCATGTCTCACTATCAGGATCATTCAAACTGAGTGTCACCTTGTGGGAGCCATCTCAGGAGCAAGAGGCGTCCTGTTCTGAAAGGTATGTCCTCTGTATGCTATGCTATGTGGATTTTAATTTGTCTGGGACACATCTGAAAGAGACTTTTAATTATTTACATTCTTTTCTTTTGTGCTCCTAGAAACCTGATCGGTCGGGATACACCCTGAGGCAGCATGAATTTGTGAAACGCTGGCCACCGTTGGTGTACCGAACATTTCCTCTATTATTTAATTTTCGTTGGCACATTACAGCACAGCATAAGACTTTATCATATAATGAAGGTTTTTTGCCAGTGAGGTGAACGCTCGACCACCTCTCTGAGCCGTTTTGGTGAGGTGGGAGGGCCCTTTCAGAGGCTTTTTCCTTCATTTTTTTGGATTGAGTTAGGTCTATGCTGTTCCTGTCTTACATTTTTGGACATCTTCACATCCAGTGTTGAAAATGTTTACTCTATCATACATTGGTTTTTCATCACATCTGGGTTACCAGTGGCTATCTATATATGCTAGGTACGCCACTGAAGATTTCAGTTCAGAATTCGACCGAACCTTTTTGCAAAAGGTATCAAGTTTCAAAGGTTTTACAACTCATGGTTTCCTCTGAATATCGCCCTCAGTACTGTGCATCTAGCCTTAAAGTTCATTAGCCTCTTTATATTTTTATCAGTACTTTATAATGTTATATTATCTCCTAGGTATAGGTTAAACCAGTGGTCTCAAACTCATGGCCCGGGCACCACATGTGGCCCCCCAGGTACTATTTTGAGGTCCTCAGTATGTTTATCATAATCACAAAAATAAAATAAAACAGTTTCTTGATCATATGTCTCTCTAGCTATAAATTACAATATTATTATTAAGACTTAGACAAAAGGAAAGATTTATAAACTATAAAGAGTTTTACCTCATGCAAATTGTCATTTCTTTAATAAGACATTAACTATTTTTTCTGAGGCCCTCCAAGTACCTACAAATCCAAAATGTGGCCTTGCAAAGGGTTTGAGTTTGAGTTTGAGACCATTGGGTTAAACCCTGTTCTTTCATTCACGCTCTTCTAGGCAAACAGTTCTTCTGTGGCCTAATCACACTTCTCTCCACTCTCTCACTCTGTTTTGGCGCTGCATTTCCCAGTGCTCCCTGCAGTGGCGAAGTAAGGGGGGGTGCAGGGAGGGCTGCCCCGGGTGCGGTCTTCCTAAGGGCGTGGCACCCCTCCTCCTCTCTGCCCCCCTCTCCCTGCTCCTCTCCTTGCCGTGCATGTGCACCCCTTGCCTTCCCCCATACCTTTTTTACTTCCCTGGCAGAAGGTTGCTGCCAGCGTCGGCATTAGCACTCTCTCTGATGTCACTTCCGGGACCTGCGCCTAGGAAGTGACGTCAAAGGGTGAGACATCATTGACTTGGGTATGCTGCTCATGCCAGAGAAGTTAAAATGTATGGGGAAAGGGAAGGGTCGGGGGCCAGCAGGGGAGGCAGGAGAGGGGCGCCGCTCACCCTTTCTATGCCACTGGCTCCGTATGTTAGATTAGGCAGGTTTAGCAACACCCAAGAGTTGGGCTCTACTGCTTTTCTATCAGTGTCTTAGCATTCATCAGCTCCACTACTCCAGTATCCAAATCCTTTCCCTGACAAGGCATAGAGGCAAGCAGCAGCTTCACTTTGACTCACTTTTCTGAGGAGTAGGGTCAGATTAGAGAATGACACGGGACAAAATTTCCCCCGTCCCCATGGGAACTCATTTTTTCCATCCCGTCCCTGCCAGCTCCATCCTCATCTGCACAAGCCCCAAACACTTAGTGTTTGAGGCTTGAGTGGTTAAAGCAGAGCTTACAGGAATGGGGCAAGGAACAGGGACAGTGACAAAACTCGCGGGGATGGGATGGAGAATCGTCTCCGTGTCATTCTCTAGGTCAGATCTTCCCAATGATCTATCCTGTCTCATCTCTTTGGCGCTTTGTATCTCAGGGAACAGCTGTGGCTCATATTGGCTACTCCCATTAACCCATACAACAGGAAGCAAAGTTCATGTGGGTCGAAGAGTGGGTACCCACCCTGTGTGGTTCTACAAGCATGTTTACTGGATCACCTCAGGAGGAAAAAAAATCAAGATTTCTTCCTGAACTTCCTCCAAAGACTGCAGCTTCAGTTGTGCTGTGCCCATTTCCTGGAGTAGATCACCCCCTGTTTGTAATTGGTACTTTTCTGAAGCAGGGACCTGCTGCTGCATGAGAAAGCACAATTTTGCAGCCTGTAAACAATATTTCACAACAATATTTATGACTTGTCATGTTGATACATGAATCTGAATCTGTGGAATTGCAGAGAACCCAGGCAGCCAGCATTGAAACCTAGAAGAAAGTAACCAGACTCAACCTGCTAGAATTAGTTACAAAGGAAGAGGTGAAACTGAGGCTCCCTCTTTATAGCGATGGAAGATTAATGTTAAGGTGGGGTGTGTGTTTGTGCACTGCTTTTCCACTGTCCCCAGCTGTTCCCTTTTCCTCTAATGATTACTTAAGGTTTCCCCCCATCTTGACAGTTAGTTCTGGAAGTCTAAAAAAAAAAAACTGCTTAGGAAATTAAGTTATGGCATAGAAGGCCATATTAATTGTGATTGAAAACTGGTTAGAGGACAGAAAACAAAATAGGATTAAATGATCAGTTGTCCAAATGGAAAATGGCCAGTAGTGGAATGCGCCTTGATCTACAGTATATTGAGGCAAAATAAACACAAACCACTTTTAAGAAGCGATCCCCATTCCTGGTGTTTTATCCTTTCCCCCTTTTCCCTTTAATTAATTTGGTTTTAATGATGTAATTTTTAACTTTCCTCTCCCCCTTTACCCTCAAGCTCATGTTCATATTTGTAATTTGTCTATTTAATGTTCACATTTCCCCCCCCCCCTTACAAAAATGTATTTTAGCCTTTCATATTTAACATTGTAAACCGGCCAAGTGCATGTCGATGGTCAGTATATTAAAATTAATTAAACTTGAAACTTGTGTTGTTTTAAGTATTCAAGGGCCGCAACCCAGGCGAGTTTTGGGGATTTCCCTATTGAATATGCACAAAATCTATTTGCATGCTCTGTCTGCATTGTGTGCAAATAGATCTCATGCATATTCATGGAGGGGGGGAAGAATCCTGAAAACAGAACTGAGTGTGGCTGCCATTCTTTTGTAAAAACCTTATATCTTTTTGGTGAAAGTAAGAGAAGGGAAGGAGGTATGTGTATAAATGATTCAATTTGTCGCCTCAGGATGTGGACCTAATAACATATAAGTTATAGGAGGTCCTATGATCTGTCCTATGTCGCCTAGAGCTTGTATAGGTTTTTGTGACTTACCAATAGAAGATTAGATTAGATCTGACCCCCAAATGGCTTTATGATATACCTACCTTCTAGATTTAAGTTAGCTCAGTGGGAGTACTTTGAAGATTGGTTGAGGGAGCTATATCTAAACATGTAAAGATCTGGCCAGAAATCACAGAACTCCCTGATTACAACAAGATTTCCTTCAAGGAGAACCTACCCATACCACTGGAACATCTCCTCCAGCCCTGGATCTGCTCAAGCACGTCTTAGTGTACCTATCCAAACAGAGGATCAGGGCCACGGAGGCCTTGTTGCACCCATCCTTCTTCACAGAACCACTGCTTGCCCATCACTCGGAGTTCCCCATCCCCCAGTGCAGTGGGAAGAAAACCCGGCAACGTTTGCAGCATCAGCACGAATACCACATTGATAAGCCCCCCTGAAAGAATCTGTGGTTGATCCTGAATCAATCACCCCATATGTCATGTGATGAGGGGAAAAGCCTCACCCTCCAACGTAGGTGGTGGTGTGTGGAATTTCTCAGAATGAGAGTAAGAGTTGGAAAATTGTCTGTGTCCTAGTAATGTTATCTTTTAATCCCCTGTTTTATCAGATATGTTTTTTATTACATTTATTGTGCTTGGTTGATTATCATTATTTGTATATAAATTGTATTGCACTTTTTGTTGGCATTAAAAACTAAATAAAGTTCAAAAAAAATTTATTGTAAACCGCCTAGACATAATGATAGGTGGTATATCAAATAAATAATAAACTTGAAACTTGACGTGGCAATTAATTGCAGTTAAGTAGAACAGTTTCTAAGAAACCTCATTTATATGTTAATCATCTGTTCGCCCAATGGTTCTATAATGTGATTGTGGTGTTCTGGGCAGGATGCTGTATTGAGACCCCAATTTTTTAATACTGGGGTCAGCTATACTCCATGCAGTAGGTGATGGAGTGGTTAGTGCAAATAACACATCTGTGCTATTTAGAATACTTTTTATAATGTTTATTTTTGCGCCGGAAGTAATTGTTAAATATTACAGTGCTGATTATTGTTTTCATATCCACAACAAGATTTATTTGGCGAATCTCCTTTCCTGCTGAAGCTATTTCAGCGAAACAGACAGATCTGTTCAGTGGAGCAGTTTGCACATGACTGTCACATCGGAGTGCACCTGATTGCCGTATTGCAGTGTATTTTAAAGGTAAGTGCTGATTTTTTATATAAGTTATGGATGATATTTAGACTGTTTTTTAAAAAAAAATTTTTTTAAAGATAGAAAGAAAAAAGTTTTCGAGCAGCAGCAGGAGTGACTAAGGATGTGATGTAATTTTTTGAACCAAAGGAGCTGCAGATGTCAATTTAGACTTCATTGAAACCCTCCCCTGGTTATAATGATTGAGTATTGTGCTATAGGATTAAGCACTGTAATTCTAAGTTGAATCTTGATTATTTTGTGTATAGTGATCTCTATTTGTGTGGAATTCATTTGGCCAGTTGGTGTGGGTGTGAGGTAGAAGGTATACAATTTCTGGAATCCACTACCCTTTGAATTTGTGTGAGATGTCCTCTATTCTGCAATTTAGAAAATTTGTAAAAGCCATTTTGTTTACTTAGGCCCTGAGCTTATGACTTTTTTTGTGTGTTTATGCTTTGTATTGTCTGTATTTTATTATGTAGTGTGACAGAGTGTATGAAATCCTGCCACTTCCCCTGTGTGACACTGCTGCTCAGACTCAGAATACACCTCAGGAAAACCTGGCACTTCCCCTCCTGGCTAATTTGTCTCACAACCACAGTAGCACTGAGAAAGAGTTTCTCCCAGGGAGGGGGAGGGGAGAAAAGTAGGAAACCAGGAAGTGACTCAGGGGAACTTAAAAGGCCGAGCCAGACCCAGGAAGAGAGGAGGTGTGCTAGAGGAAACATAGGAGCTGGAGAAGCTGGTTGGAAGTAGAGAATGACATGGGGAAAAAATTTGTCCCCATCACCGCCCCATCCCCACGACCACTGTCCCCGTCACCACCCCGCCCTGCAACCACAGTCCCCACCTTGTCCCTGCGACCACTGACCCCACCCCGTCCCCGCGACTACTATCTCTGCAGCATCCATACAAGCCTCAATACTGCAATATTTAGCTTATTCCTTCCTTATAAATCAAAGTTCTGGCTGCTGAACTGGAGAAAAAAATATTCAGCTAGCAGGGCTTTGTTTATAAATTTTTATAAACATAACTAATATACTACTTTATCCTAAAGCAAAAAAAAATAAAGAAATAAAATAAAGAAATATAATTTTTTTTCTACCTTTGTTGTCTGGTTTCTGCTTACCTCATCTTCTCTTTCAATTCCTTCCATCCACTGTCTGTCTCTCTCTGCGCCCTCCATTTGCTCTGCTACTTTGCTTCTCCCTTCACCCCCCCCCCCAATTGGTCTGACACCCATCTTCTTCCCTCTGCCCCCCCCATAGTCTGGCATCTCTGTCTTCTTCCCTTCCAGCTCTCTTTCCCATTCCCTTCAGTGTCTTCTTCCCACTCTTTCTTCCCATTTCCCTTCAGCGTCTTCTGCCCATTCTGTCTTCCCCATTTCCCTTCAGTGTCTTCTGCCCACTCTGTCTTCCCCATGTCCTTTCAGCATCTTCTCCCCACTCTGTCTTCCCCATTTCCTTTTAGCATCTTCTCCCCACTCTGTCTTTCCCATTTCCTTTTAGCATCTTCTCCCCACTCTGTCTTCCCCATTTTCTTTTAGCATCTTCTCCCCACTCTGTCTTCCCCATTTCCCTTCAGCGTCTTCTCTCCACTATCTGTTCCCAATTTCCTTTCAGCATCTGTTTCTCTCCACCCCCCTTCAGCGTCTGCTCCTTTCCTCCACCACCCTTCCCTCTCGCCACCTCACCACCCTTTGGCACCCCTCGCGCGGCCCCTCCCTCCTTCCTTCCTACCTACCCAAATCTATCTCTCTCCCTCCCTCCCCTTTACCTTTGTGGTACGTTTTGAGTAACTTTCTCAAAGCCGACAGAGCCTGCAAGCAGTAGCATACATGTGTGGGTGGAAGCTTCTCTTCTGACGCAACCGGAAGCTTCTGCCCACATATGCATGCCACATATGCATATACTGTTTGCAGGCTTCGATGGCTTTGTGAAGAAGTTACTCAAAATGCGCCGCAAAAGTAAGGGGGAGTGAAGAAGATAGATAGATTCGGGTAGTTAGGAAGGAGGGAAGGGGCCGCGCATGATTGGTGACCACGCTTTCCCTCCATTAACTGCGGGGACAAGGTCATGCACAGCTCCACGGGGTGGTGGATGGCCTTGTCCCCGTACCCTCAGTAAGCACTTTTTTCCCCTTCACCGTTTCGGCGGGTTACCCATGGCTACCCGTTGCTAGCCGCGGGTAACAGCCAACTTGTCATTCTCTAGTTGAAAGGGCTTGGCATGGACAGAGTTTGTAGGAGGTAAGACTCTACTGCACTGAAAAAACCTGCCTTTGTTCAGTGCCTGCTAAGACCTGGGACCAAATGCTGCCTAGCTGTTTCCTGCACCTAAAATAAAGACTGGGGCGTGTCAAGCCCTATGGAGATTAGGACTTATGTTTGGGAAAAGACTGAGGACAAGCCTACTTGGTTTCTTGGAAGAACACAAACAAATAGGAGCCTGTGAAGAAACAGGCTCTGCACTACTGTTTAATTAAAGAGTTTTTCTTGAATGCCCAGAGTGTGGTGTCTGTCCTCCTGTGCAACCCTTCTCCGGAACATGCTGCCTACCTCTATCACATATGGTGGCCCAAATGGGGCATTAAAGTCTCTGCTTTAAAGAGACTGACCTAGCATTTACAAACCTCAATGTAAACCCAGCAGGGGTGGGGGTTTGTTTTGTTTGTTTGGAAAGGGGATAAGAAGGGTAGCTTCTCCCCAAGCCAGGGACTGGAAGAAGTTAGAGCTGAACAGGCAGTGGGTCTGACGGCACCCAGACCTAACCCCTGAAAGTGCGGTCAAGGCCGCTGAAGCCTATTGCCAGGCGCAGGCAGGTCTTGAGGGAACCCCCGACAACCACCCACCTGGGAGCCCCAGTAATCGGCGAAGCCTTACCTAAGCCAGGTGACAAAGAGTGCAACCATGGGGCTCCAGCCCAAAGTCGTCAAACCCAGAGTTAAGACGGGGTGGCCCTGACTCAATCCAGAACTCTGGATCTCCGGGGGAAACTACCCCAAGAAGTTTTGGAGCCTCTCAGGTGCTGCCTCCTTGAAGGGAGCAGCAGGCTGTTACCCTGGCATCGGTCTGTTTCAACTGTGGGGACCAGGGCCATTTTGTGAGGGATTGTCTTGAAGTATACCAAGAAGAAATGGATGTTAACTTCATTGTCTATTCCTGTAACATGGTGGAAATGGCTCAGCCCCCGAGTAAGGGAGCAATAATGGAAGTAAAGATGAGGGGGAATTCGCTTCAAGCTCTCATAGACTCTGGGAGTGTGAAAACCTTAATCCGAAGAGTCCTTCTGGATCGCTCTCAGATAGATTTTGCTAAAATTGTTGGATTAGCATGTGTACATGGTGATAGTCGCTAATATCCCATGGTCCAAATACACCTCACAACTCCAGTTGGGCCAGTTCAAGTGAAGGCAGCCATTTTACCATGGATACCATACCCTGTAGTATTGGGAAGAGACTTCCCGAAATTGGGGGTCACCTGGACTCAGGTATCAGTTGGATTCTACCAACAATAAGGAAGAGACTTTCACTGAGACTGTCCCCTGGGAGGATCCAGACCTCTTTGTAACTCAGAAGAGGAGAGTAGCGTCCAGCCAGAGGCTGCCGCAGTTAAAAGAACCGAGTTCCAGAGCCCTGGGAGCAGCTGTGGACCTGATCCCTGACCCCAGGAGTGAGGTATCGGCAGAAAAGGACCTAGGGGATGCTCCCCTTAATGAGAATGAGGTGGGGACTTCAGAGGGATTTAAAAGGACGCAGGCCAAGGATGAGTCTTTCGAGAGGTTAGAGCCCGGGTGGTGGCCATAGATGGGAATCCCATGGGATCCCAAACCTCAGGTAAACCAGCCATGCCTTATTTTATTATTAAACAGGATATGGTGTACAGGATAGATAAGGGACCCCTGGCAGGAGAATAAATAGAACTGTTTGTGCCACAACCTTTTAGAAATAAAGTTTTACAGTTGACCCACAGTCATATGTTAGGGGGTCATCTAGGAAAGGATAAGACCCATGAATGTATTCTAGCTCAATTCAACTGACCCGGTAGACCTCTTCTGTCAGTCATGCCCAACCTGTCAGGTGAGCAATCCTGCCCGGGTTCCACCAGCTCCTCTTGTGCCTGTGCCCTTAGTCGATGTACCTTTCGAGAGGATTGCCATGGACTATGTTGGACCCCTGGAGCGGACCGCCCAGTTCAACAAATACATTCTCGTTATACTGGACTATGCCACCAGATATCCAGCGACTATTCCTCTACGCAATATGAAGACAACAGTAGCAAGAGCCTTTTGGGAAAGGCTGTTTACCCGCGTGGGCATCCCCAAAGAAATACTAACGGACCAAGGTACTTCTTTCATGTCTAGGGCAATGAAGCAGTTATGCACCCTTCTGAAAGTGAACACACTGTGAACCTCAGTCTATCATCCCCAAACTGATGGCCTCATGGAGAGGTTTAACAAAACCCTTAAACAGTTTGTTTCAGAGGACGGAAAAAATTGGGACACCCTACTCTCCTATGTGATGTTCACTGTCTGGAAGGTACCCCAGAGTTCAACAGGGTTCTCCCCATTTGAGCTAGTATATGGAAGGAGGCCCCACGGAATTTTAGATGTGGTCCGGGAGTCCTAGAAGGAAGAGCCAATTCAGGAAAGGAATTTGGCTGAGTTTATACTCACGATGCAAGAACGATTGAGGAAAGTGGAAAAAGCCGCTAAATTATGTTTGGAGGAAGCCCAGCAGAGATAAGCATGCGCCTATAACACCAGGGCCGTGCCGAAAGTCTTCCAACCTAGGGATAAAATTTTAGTCCTCCTGCCCTCTTCAGAGAGTAAACTCCTGTGTAAATGGCAAGGCCCATATAAAATGGTATCCCAGATGGTCCCGTGAATTATAAAGTGGCTCAGCCAAACAGATATTATAAGACCAAACTATTTCATGTCAATTTGTTTAAAAAATGGATCCCGGTTACATCAGCATTAGTCCAATGGGACGATTTTGGCCCAGAGGGCCAGGTAGTAACTGACTCTGCCCAAGTACTATTTGCAAATCAACTTCATCCCGACCAGAGGAAGGATCTGGAGTCACTGGTGTATCAGAACCAAGATGTATTCTCCACCACACCTGGTCGGGCCCATTTGACCACTCATGAAATTGTCACAGAGCCTGGGGTGGTAGTATGACCTTTGGAACTTTGATACTTTCAAATAAAGTCCATTTAGGAACATCGTCACTCCACAGAGTTTTTTTTTGTTTTCTGTGGTAATATGACAACATCTCTACCGGATCCCCGAGTCACGACAACAGGCAGTGGCGAAGGAGGTTGCAGAGGTGTTACAACTGGGGGTTATTGAAGGGTCTACAAGTAATTGGTCCTCTCCAATATTGCTGGTACCTAAGCCTGGCGGCAGTATAAGATTCTGCATTGACTGCTAAAGGGTAAATGCAATTTCCAAATGTGATACCCTATGCTTATGGTAGATGAACTGATCGAATGACTAGGAAAGGCTCAGTTCATTTCCACATTGGATCTAACTAAGGGATACTGGCAGGTACCCCTTTCACCCGATGCCAAAGAGAAGACTGCCTTTTCTATCCCTCAGGGCCTGTTCCAATTTATGGTCCTCCCTTTCGGCCTTCATGGGGCCCTAAATACATTTCAATGCTTGGTAAATTATCTCTTGAAAGCCCATCAAAGATACGCAGCAGCCTACCTTGATGACATTGTCATCCATAGTGACAACTGGAGGTCGCACTTGATTCAAGTTGAAGCTGTGCTGCACAGCTTAAGGAAAGCTGGTCTAGCCGCCAACCCCAAATAGTGTTTCCTAGGAGGCCAAGAAGTCCAATACTTAGAATATGTAGTGGGCAGAGGCCAGGTCAACCCCCAACTGAAAAAAGTGGATGCCATCAACCATACTCCAAGACCTCAAACAAAGAAACAGATCTGTGCCTTTTTATTCTAAGTCGGGTACTACCGGAGATTTATACCCGACTTTGCGGAAAAGGCCGAACCCCTGACCAGGTTGCTACAGAAAAGAACTCCTGATGCCATCCAGTGGACCCCTGAACTAGAAACAGCATTCCAGATACTTAGGGCTAGATTCACTAAGCAAACCGATCAGTTTGCAACTCCTTTGCGACCCCGACCTGATTACTAACCTTGTGGCCAATCTGATTCCAATCCACGCATGCAAATTAGGTTAAACGGCATGCAAGGTAAGAAGGGACGCGATTCACTAAACTTCTCCAGGAACATCAACTGAGCTGGCCAATCCAAAAAGAAGCAACTGGTGGGAACCAGTCGCTCACAACCTTTCCTGCTCTCTGCTGACTTCTCCTGCCTTTTCCAGCTCCAAATTTTCCTGCCCTTTTCCAGCCCCAACTTTTCCTGCGTTTAAGCCCCAACTTCTCCTGCCCTTTTTCAGTCCCGACTTCTTCTGCCCTCTTTCAGCCCCGACTCTCCTCTTGCTGCTCTGTGCTATGAATCTTGTCTTGCCGCCCCGACTCTCCTGCCCTTCCCTCCCAGTGCAAGCCCGTGGTTTTAACCCATGGGTTTAAAGCGGGTTAAAACTACGGGCTTGCGAAGTAGTAAAAAAAAGCAGCTCGCAGCTCCATAAGCGAATGCTTCAGGATCGCTTACTAACGATCTGTTTGGTCAGTGGGGGGTGTTCCTCCAATCACCCCCATTTGCATGCTTGCCTTTAGTGAATTCATCAGCCTGCCTGCAATCACCCATGATCGGATATGGAAAGGAAGGTTAGTGAATCTAGGGAGAAACTGGGCCTCTTCTCCCTTGAAATGAGGAGACTGAGAGGGGACATGATCGAAACATTCAAAATACTGAAGGGAATAGACTTAGCAGATAAAGACAAATTGTTCACCCTCTCCAAGGTAGGGAGAATGAGGAGGGCACTCTCTAAAGTTGAAAGGGGATAGATTCCGTACAAACGTAAGGAAGTTCTTAACCAAGAGAGTGGTAGAAAACTGGAATGCTCTTCCAGAATCTGTTATAGGGGAAAACACCCTCCAGGGATTCAAGACAAAGTTAGACAAGTTCCTGCTAAACTGGAATGTACGCAGGGGAGGCTGGATTCATTTAGAGCACTGGTCTTTGACCTGAGGGCCGCCGCGTGAGCGGACTGCTGGGCACAATGGACCACTGGTCTGACCCAGCAGCGCCAATTCTTATGTTCTTAAGGTGGATATTTGCTCAGAACCCTGACTTTAAATGGCCCTTTGTAGTGCAAACGGATGCCTCTGAAGTTGGCATAGGGGCAGTTCTCTCGCAAGAAATAAATGGGGAAGAGCATCCAGTCGCTTTCATCAGCCAAAAACTCTTTCCGAGGGAGAAGAACTATGCCACTATTGAGAAAGAAGCCTTGGCCGTTAAATGGGCCTTAGAAACATTACAATACTATCTCCTGAGAAGGCATTTCCTGTTGGTCACCGACCATGTACCTTTTCAATGGCTAGTCCACCATAAAGACTCCAATGCCAGGATAATGAGGTGGTTTCTACGGCTACAAGCCTTTAACTTTGACATAAGACATCGGCCAGGCTGAGAACATATAAAGGCAGGTTTTTTGTCTCGAGCATTGGAGACTCAGGGAGCAGACACTCACCCAGACATGTCTGAGCTGAGGGGGAGGGTATTTGATAGAGTGTATGAAACCCTGCCACTTCCCCTGCGTGACACTGCTGCTTAGACTCAGAATAAACCTCAGGAAAACCCAGCACGCCTCCTCCTGGCTAATTTGTCTCACATATACAGACGAGAGCAATAGACAGTGGTACAAACTGGTAATACAAAGAAAACATCAGTGTCAAGTTCAATGTAGGGAACTTCTAACGTACCCAGAGTGCAGTAATTACCAGAGAGGTTAGCTCTTCCTGACGCAGCAACCTAATGGCAAAACAAGGACTCTCTTGTTGAAGAACTAAAGTAAATCGGGGGTTTTGGCAGCTAACAGCGTCTTTAAAATTGCCAGCTGGATAGAGGCCTAGATTCGGCATACTGCACTTGATAGACATTGAAAATCCTGCTGTAAAGTTAAGTGGCAGTTGGATGTTAAGACGCTATTGGGAAATTTTGCCTACCCTTGATGTTTTTCAGACAACTTATCTCCTGATAATTCCATGCTTTAATGTAGGGGCTTCTTAGCGTTTTTAAGCCTTTTGTTTAAGCCCGGTTTTTCTAGCTGAAAAGTTTTCCCCCCCATTGTGGGTTTTCTCTCCGCTGGTTTATTTTTACCGGAACAGGACCAGTGATAGCCTGAGGCTCTCTTTCCCTAAGCTTTTGTGTTCAGAGAGCGTTATCCTGCTGGATTTTGAGGTCTTTTATTTCTAAGTAGATAAAATCTGACTATGTTAGAAGTTCCCTACATTGAACTTGACACTGATATTTTTTGTATTACTAATTTGTCTCACAACTACAGCAGCACTGAGAAAGGGTTTCTCCCAGGGAGGGGGAGGGAGAAAAGTAGGAAACCAGGAAGTGACTCAGGGGAACTTAAAAGGCCGAGCCAGACCCAGGAGGAGAGGAGGTATGCAGAGGGAACATAGGAGCTGGAGAAACTGGTTGGAAGGATTTGGCATGGACAAAATTTGTAGGAGGTATGACTCTACTGCATTGAAAAACCCTGCCTTTAAAAAACCTGCCTTTGTTCAGTGCCTGCTAAGACCTGGGACCAAATGCTGCCTAGCTGTTTCCTGCACCTAAAATAAAGACTGGGGCATGTCAAGCCCTATGGAGATTGGGACTTGTGTTTGGGAAAAGACTGGGGCAAAGCCTACTTAGTTTCTTTGAAGAACACAAACTTATAGAAGACTATGAAGAAACAGGCTCCGCACTACTGTTTAATTAAAGAGTTTTTCTTGAATGCCTAGAGTGTGGTCTGTCTGTCCGTCTGTGCAACCCTTCTCTGGAACACACTGTCCACCTCTATCACATGTAGGTTTACTTCTGTATTTTGCTATTAACCTTTAATCCAGAATGACTAACTATCCCGGATTTCTTGAAAGATTAATCATCCCTTACATTCCATTAATATTACTAAGGTCAATCAATTGAAATCTTTTAGTTGCTCCATCACTATGCCATATAGTATTGATACGACATGTAAATCAATATTTTCTGTAACTGCTCCATCATTATGGAATGCAATGCCTACATACCTTCAGGAAGAATCCTCTTTACATTACATTAGAGATTTCTATTCCGCCATTACCTTGCGGTTCAAGGCGGGTTACAAAAGGGATAAAAAAATGGAGGGTTACAATGGAAGAACATTTGTTCTTTCTAGAGAGGTAAAGAGTAGGTTATGTAGTTTCTGTGTGGCGGGAAGAGGGAGGGGGGAAGTACGGTAAGTTTGAAGTTAGGGCTGTTTCAGGAATTTCTTGAAGAGTATAGTTTTTATTTCTTTTCTGAACGTCTTGTAGTCTGGTGTCGTTATCAGTAGACTGGAGATTTGGTTATCTAGTTTAGCTGCTTGAGTGGCCAGGAGGCCATCGTATTGTTTTAAATCAAACTTAAAAACATTTTTACTTAAAGACTAGGCTTTAAGCCCGTTACATTAACGGGTGCTAGAGCAGATGTTTGTCTGTCTGGGGTTTTTTCTTTGTCTCTCTCTCCTTGGATGCTGTCTGTCTGTTTGTCATTCATTCTGTCTGTGTCTCTCCATGGCCCCCTGCCTATCTGTATTTCTCTGTTGCGCCATGCCTGCCTGTCTCTCCATGGCCCCCTTCTGTCTTCCCCCCCTCCCAGAGCAAAGCATGATTGTTTTCTGCCCCCCAGCACACCCCTCCCCCCAGCAGCCCCCTTTCCCTCTCCCCCTGTTGTGCCATGCCTGCGTGCTCCGTGGTCCCTCTTCTGTTCCCCCCCCGATGATTGCTGTCTGCCCCAAGCACACCCCTCCCCCCACAGCAGCCCCCTTTCCCTCTCCCCCTGTTGTGCCATGCCTGCGTGCTCCGTGGCCTCCTTCTGTTCCCCTCTGATGATTGCTGTCTGCCCCCCTCCCCCCCAAAGCAGCCCCCTTTCCCTCTCCCCCTGGTCCCCTGTTGTGCAATGCCTGCCTGCCCCGTGGCCCCCTTCCGTTTCCACCCCCCTCCCATTCTTACCCTCCTTCCATCCCTCCAACTGGAGCTGGTGTCGGTCTAGGACCAGCTGCATCGTTCACCTCTCGGCCCAGATCGTCGAGCAGGTTCTCCTGCTTAATGGCGGTGGGCGGGGCTGCAGGAAGACTGCAAGTGTGGCAGCAGCGGCAACCCCGGCTCCTTCTTCAGCACCATGTCAGGAAGGTGGAGAGCAGCCTGCGAGGTTCGCTACAGCGGCTGGCGAACCTCAGCAGGCCACTTTGAAGAGGAGCGGCAGCGGGAGGGAGGAGTCGCTGGCGTGTTCTGCACACTCACGTGCCTCTAGCTAGCGCAAGCGCCATGAGGACTGGCACAGAAGCACACCTCATGCCACCAGGAATCACGATCTTTCAACAGTGCCTGCACGCTTACCCTTTTATTATAGTTGATGTATGTCTTTCTTTCTCTCTTCCTGGCCCTTTTCTTTCTGTCTCTCTCCCTTGCCCACTGTCTGTCTTTTTTTGTTTCTCTCTTTCTTTTCTTGGCTTCTGGCTGTCTGTCTGTCTTTATTTCTGTCTGTCTCTCTTCCTTTCTGTCTGTCTCTCTGTCCCCCTGTCTGTATATCATTCTTTCTCTCTTTCTCCTTGGCTGCTGGCCGTCTGTATGTCTTTTTTTCTTTTTCTCTCTCTCCTTGGCCGCCTGTATGTCTTTTTTTCTTTCTCTCTCTCTCCTTGGCCGCTGTCTGTCTCTCTGTATTTTTTTTTCTTTTTTTCTCTCTCTCTCTCTCGTTGGCTGCTGGCTGGTTGTTTTTCTGTCTGTCTGTCTTTCTGGCACCCTGTCTGTCTGTCATTGTTTCATTCTCTCTCTCTCCTTGGCCACTGTCTGGATGGCTGTCTGTCTTTCTTTCTATCTGTCTCTCTAGCCCCTTGTCTGTTTGTCTTTCCTTCTGTCTGTCTTTCTCCTTTTCTGTCTGTCTCCCTGGCTCCTTGTTTGTTTGACTTTCTGTCTGTCTTTCTCCCTGGCCCTCTGTCTGTCTGTCATTCTTTCTTTCTCTCTGTCTCCTTGGCCGCTGTCTATCTGTCTGGTTTTTTTTTCTTTCTCTCTCTGTCCTAGGCTTCTGGCTATCTGTCTGTCTTTCTGGCCCACTGTCTGTCTGTCATTCTTTCTTTCTTTCTCTCTCTTTCCTTCGCCGCTGTGTGGATGGCTGTCTTTCTTTCTGTCTGTCTCTCTGCCTGGCCCCCTGTCTCTCTCCCTGGCCCCCAGTTTTTGTTTGTCTGTCTCTCTGTATTTCTGCCTGGCTCCCTGTCTTTATTTCTGTCTGCCTCTCTGCCTGGCCCCCTTTCTCTCTCCCTGGCTCCCTGTTTTTCTTTCTGTCTGTCTCTCTGCCTGGCCCCCTGTTTTTCTTTCTGTCTGTCTCTCTCCTTGGCTCCCTGCCTGTATTTCTCTGTCTCTTCTGGCCCCCTTCTGTCTGTCTGCCTCCAAGCACACCCCTCCCTCCAAAGCAGCCCCCTTTCTCTCTCCCCCTCCACTTCCCTGAGCAGTAGTAGTTTTTTTTTTTATCAGCATAGTTATTTTTTACCTTATAACAGCCGCTGCACACCCTCCTGCCGTTCTTCTAAGACAGGGGTGTCCAATGTCGGTCCTCGAGGGCCGCAATCCAGTCGGGTTTTCAGGATTTCCCCAATGAATATGCATGAGATCTATTAGCATACAATGAAAGCAGTGCATGCAAATAGACCTCATGTATATTCATTGGGGAAATCCTGAAAATCTGACTGGACTGCGGCCCTCGAGGACCGACATTGGACACCCCTGTTCTAAGAAAAGCAGCACCGGAACCGACACTCTCCAGCCCCTACTAACAGGAGAGAAACTGCCGGCGCTGCCGTTGTCAAACTGCCACTGCAACCGCCACTCTCCTGCCGGTCCGACAAACCGCCAAACACAGTCGCACGCGCCTGAAGCCGACCGCCGTTTAAACAGATGCACAGTCGCGCGCCTTCAGCCACCGCACATGCCTCCAGCCACTGCAAGCGCCAAGTAGAATACTATCACAGAAGCACACCTCACGGCGCCAGGAATTATGAAGTTTCAACAGCGCATGCGCGCTCTAGGGTTTTATTATTATAGATGCATTTTATTTCTGAATATTGACTTAACTCCTAATCATCCTGATAAAGACTACCAAGTCCTTTTCATTCAGATATGATTACTACTAATCAGAAGTAATTGTTCCCCCTATTGTTCATTCCTTTTTTGTATTTCTGTCCTATCAAATTTTGTATTTCTTCCCCTTTTCCGCTTGTGTGAATAATTTGTTTAATATCATTTTTATTATGTACACTGCTTAGATATCTGATAAGTGATTTATCAAATTTTAAATAAACTTGAAACTTGCTTAGAACTATAAGATAGAGAGGCCTATGCATTTTATAAATAAATAGATAAAATATCTGATTACGGTTAAAATCCATGATGGATTGTCCATTGTGGGCTTTTTATGCTGAATACCACTGATCATTTTAGTAGATACGCTTTGGACCGCCTCCATCCTGTTTATTTCTTTTTGAGGTGTTTTTATTGTTAGTTGCCATCGACTTGTGTTCGAGTCCTAGCAACTTGATGAATTGTAGATCTAAAAAGAAATTGGTTGTCTTATGGGGTGATTCTATTTGGGACATCGTTGATACCTAAAAGTCCAATTGATAGTAATAAAGATAGACTTATTATTATTATGCCAGGTGTGGCCATACAATTAATTACTAGAAATTGGAAAAACTGGGATTGTCTAAATTTCACTTTTTGGTGGCTCTGTTTATATTACCGATATGAAAGAATGTTAGCAGAGCAATCAGGAAAGACCAAACATTTTAATGAAATTTGGAGTCCATTGGATACATTTGTTAAATATCTTAAAGATTAGGAGCTCATGAGTGGGGAACAGGCTGAAAAATTAGAACACATAGAGGTAAGTAAGGAGGATGTCCTCAAGCAGATAGACAGGTTAAAATGTGGCAAATCGCCGGGCCCGGACGGGATCCACCCAAGGGTTCTGAAAGAACTAAGACAAGAAATAGCGGGCACAATCCAGCATGTTTGCAACCTATCCTTGAAAACTGGAGAGGTACCAGAGGACTGGAAATTGGCGAATGTCACACCTATCTTCAAGAAGGGATCGAGGGGTGACCCCGGAAACTACAGGCCGGTGAGCCTGACTTCAATTATAGGGAAGATGGTGGAAGCTATGATCAAGGATGGTATTTGCGAGCATATCGAGAGATATGGCCTACTGAGAACAAGCCAGCATGGATTCTGTAAGGGAAGGTCATGCTTAACGAACCTTCTGTACTTCTTTGAGGGAATAAGCAGTCGGGTGGACAATGGGGAACCTATAGACATCATTTACCTTGATTTTCAAAAGGCTTTCAACAAGGTGCCACATGAAAGGCTGCTTAGGAAACTGTGGAACCACGGGGTGGGAGGGGATGTGCACAGATGGATCGAGCACTGGTTGTCGGGTAGACTGCAGAGGGTCGGAGTAAAGGGACAATACTCTGACTGGCGGGGAGTCACAAGCGGTGTGCCACAGGGATCGGTGCTAGGGCCGTTACTCTTCAACATATTTATCAATGACCTGGAAAAAGAGGCAAAGTGCAAGGTTATAAAATTTGCAGACGATACCAAACTGTGCGGCAGAGTTAGGTCTAGGGAGGAGTGTGAGGACCTGCAAAGGGACCTGGACAAGCTGGAAGACTGGGCAAACAAATGGCAAATGCGCTTTAACGTGGAAAAATGCAAGGTCATGCATATAGGGAAAAAGAACCCATTGTTCAAATACAAATTGGGAGACAGCAGTCTTGAGAGAGACTTGGGTGTGCTGGAGGATGCATCACTGAAGCCATCTGCACAGTGCGCAGCAGCCTCGAAAAAAGCCAACAGGATGCTGGGCATCATAAAGAGGGGCATAACAACCAGGACGCAGGAAGTCATCATGCCATTGTATCGAGCTATGGTGCGTCCACATCTGGAATACTGCGTTCAATATTGGTCGCCGTACCTCAAGAAGGACATGGCAGTGCTTGAGAGAGTCCAAAGGAGAGCAACGAAACTGGTAAGAGGGCTGGAACACTGCCCATACGCCGAGAGGTTGGATAGGCTGGGGCTCTTCTCTCTGGAAAAAAGGAGGCTCAGGGGAGATATGATAGAGACCTTCAAGATCATGAGGGGCATAGAGAGGGTGGATAGGGACAGATTCTTCAGGCTGAAGGGGTCAACAGGCACGAGGGGGCATTCGGAGAAACTGAAGGGAGATAGGTTCAGAACAAATGCAAGGAAGTTTTTCTTCACCCAAAGGGTCGTGGACACTTGGAATGCGCTACCGGAGGAAGTGATCAGGCAGAGTACGGTACAGGGATTCAAACAGGGATTGGACGGATTCCTGAGGGATAGGGGGATCGTGGGATACTGAGAAAGGTGCTGGGATGTAACACAGGTATAGAAAGCAAACCAAGTAATAAGTATAGAAATCCAACCAGGTCGTGCATGTGCAAGACCGGAGGGTTAGGACTTCGATGGGAAGATAAGACTCAATGGGAAACCAAGGTGGCAAGGGGGCCCCTTCTGGTGACTCAGACAGGCCATGACCTGTTCGGGCCGCCGCGGGAGCGGACTGCTGGGCAAGATGGACCTGTGGTCTGACCCAGCGGAGGCACTGCTTATGTTAAGTTCTTATGTTCTTAATAATTTACCTGCCAGAATGAATTTAATTTAATTATACACACACATCCAGGATGGGGGTGGGAGGGAGAATATGGTTAATTGATTCATGTGTAATGCAAGTATATAAGTGCTGTTTATTGAAATTTTGATTGTTTAAATATTGCACATTTTATATGCTTTATAAAATCAATAAAGAATTTAAACCAAACTAAACCAAAAGAAATTGGTTTTGTACTAGTCCGGAAAGGCCCTCCAGCATCATCCCCATGGTTGTTTTCAACGTGTTCACCAGCCATCTGATTGCACGTGTAGGCTCCAGTATTCTAATGAGGTCTCACCAGAGTCATATCCAAAGGCAGTGGAGTACCTAGCATATGTGACACCCGGGGCCCATCATTTGGCACACACACCCCCCCCATCTGTACGAAAAACATGATTTTTAGTAACAAGCCATACATCACACATGAGTACCTAGGAAAAGGCAGCATCTTACTTATGCAGTGAGCAGTGCAACATCAATATACCCATTGTAAAACTAAACAAGCCAGATTAGTACAGATCAATCCTACACCTTAACAGAAAACCATGTCTTTCGAACACACAGAACACAGAAAATACCTTCGCCTAGTATGGAATATGTCATCACAAACTAACCCCTCCCTCTTTTACAAAACTGTAGTGTGGATTTTAGCCACAGTGGTAACAGCTCTGACACTCATAGAATTCTGAGCATCAGAGCTGCTACTACCACGGCTGGCGCTAAAAAACGCTCCACAGTTTTGTAAAAAGGGGGATAAAATAGAAATACATAGACAAAGGTTAAATTGAACCAGCAAGAAGCTGGACTCTGCATACAATGCAACACCACAGAAACAGTGACACATGTCTCCTAAAGCAACAAATAAATAGAAAATTTTTGTTCTACCTTTGTCTTCTCTGGTTTCTGCTTTCTTCATCTTCTTGTTACTCTCTTCCTTTCATCCACTGTCTGCCATCTCTCTGCCCCTATATGGCATCTTCTCTCCTTCTATGCCCCTTCCAGAAACTGTATGCCTCCCCCTTCCATCTCTCCTTTCACCCCCATTGGTCAGGCATCTCTCTCCTCTCCTTCCCTCTCCCACACCTCTCTTCTGCAATCCCTTTCTTCCCTCATTTTCCTTTATAATTTATTTTCTGCATCCATCTAGATTACGTTCTTACTATCCTCTCATCAATTTCCTTTTTTACTGTCTACCTACAGCTCGCCACCTCTTTCCCTCACCCCCCTCCAGTATTTCCCTAACTCAATCCTTTTCCCACATCATGTGCCCTCCTTTTAATTATCCCCTTCTTCCATCCTCTGCCCTCTTCTCTCTCTCCCTTCTCTCCACTTCCATCATCTGCCCCTTCTCTCTTTCCCCCACTTCCATCATCTGCCCTCTTTTCTCTCCCCACTTCCATCATCTGCCCCTTCTCTCTCTTTCCCCCCTTCCATCATCTGCCCTTTTCTCTCCACTTCCATCATCTGCCCCCTTCTCTCTCTCTTCCTCCCCTCCTTCCATCATCTGCCCCTTCTATCTCTTCCCCCCCCCACTTCCATCATCTGCCCTCTTCTCTCTCCCCCCTCTCTCCACTTCCATCATCTGCCCTCTTCTCTCTCCCCCTTCTCTCCACTTCCATCATCTGGCCCTTCTCTCTCTTTCCCCCCTCCTTTCATCATCTGCCCTCTTCTCTCGCCCCACTTCCATCATCTGCCCCTTCTCCCTACTTCCATCATCTGCCCCTTCTCTCTCTTTCCCCCACTTCCATCATCTATCCTCTTCTCTCTCCCCCTTCTCTCCACTTCCATCATCTATCCCCTTCTCTCAATCTCTCCATCCAGGTAGCAATGTCAGACAGGCAGGCTGAGACTTGGACCTGGATTCCTGCAGAAATATCAGGTTTAGAGATGTAGATCTGTAAATCATCAGCATAGAGGTGATACTGAAAGCCATGGGAGGAGATTAGAACACCAAGAGAAGAAGTATATTTGCAGAAAAGAAGAGGTCCCAGGACAGAGTCCTGAGGTACACCAACTGATAGCAGGATGGCGGTGGAGAACGATCCATCAAAGCATATGTTAAAAGTGCAATGGCATAGATAAGAACACTATGAGATAACAGAGCCCTGAAACTCAAGTGAGGACAGCGTATCAATGAATAGATGGTGATCTACAGTGTCAAAAGCCACAAATAGATCAAGGAGAATGATGATGGAGTAAAGACCTTTGGATTTGGCCAGAAACAGATCATTCGAGACTTTAGCAAGGGCAGTTTCCATAGAATGAAGAGGGAAAAAGCCTGATTGAAGTGGGTTGAGGATAGCTCAAGAAGAAAGAAGTTTAAGACAACGGCGGTGAAAAGCACATTCAAGTAGCTTGGATAAGAAGGGGCGGAAGGAGACAGGGTGATAATTGGAAGGGCAGGTAGGTTCTAGTGAGGAATTTTTGAGGAGCAATGTAACTACGGCATGTTTGAAGGCATCAGACACAATTACAGTGGAGATTGATAGGCTGAGAATATGGCAGATAGAGGGGATGACAGTAGGAGAGATGGTGATAAGTAAATTGATGATAATGGGAGCAGACGAACAAGTAGTGAGTTTGGAGGAGGAAAGAAAATGTGTAATTTCCTCTTCAGTGATTTCAGAGAAGGAAGAAAAGGTGGCAGGGGTTAATGGAGAGTTGGAAGAGTGGACTGGAGGAGGGAGAGGTGGAAGTGATTTTGTTGAGAACTTGAGGTTAATCTTGTGAAACTTGTCATGGAAGTACTCAGCCATAGTCTGGGAAGAAAGCAAAGGAGGAGTTGGAAGTAAGGGCACTTTGAGTAGAGAGTTGAGTGTGGCAAAGAGTCGGCGAGGGTTAGAGCCAAGAGAATTAGTCAAATGGGTATAGTTGTCTTGTTTTGCAAGTGAAAGGGCAGACTGCAAAGAAGTCAGCAGGAATCTGAAATGCACATAGTCAACATTAAGATTTCAGCCAAAGACGTTCCATAAATCGGGCACAGGAACGTAAGTAGCGGATAGTAGAGGTCAGCCAGGGCTGGGGTTTGGCATGCCTTACAGAATGTGAAATGGGAGGAGTGAAGGTATCAAGAGCAGAGGAAAAAATGGTATTATAGGAAGAGTCTGCCTCACTGACAGACTTACAGAGCATAATGTTTGAGAGGAGGGGGGAGACAGTGGTGGAAAGATTGCAATGGTCAATAGCCTGCAGATTCTGGACCATTCTTCAAATTTCACTAGGCTCCTCATGTTATCATATGCATCATATGCATAAAATGCAACAAGGAAAAGATCACCCCTATGCTGACATAAGAATCATAGAAACTAGGGATGACACAATGGACCTCCCAGAAGATAAAACTGACTCAGTTTTGTTTTCTTGGAGGTCCATTGAATCATCCACATCACAACCTATTACAGAATGTAATTGCCATTTGCAAAGAGGCAAACCTTACCAGACAGCCCTTCTGTAATATCTCTTACAAAAATGTTAACATCAACAACCCAAGAACCAAACATGGCTGCATACCAGTGGTAACATCTTTTTCCTCAGAATGAGCTCCATTACTACTATCATTCTGTTGCATTTCATTCAACTAGTTTCTGAGTTGGTCACTTTAGGGCCCAACTCAATTTATCTATTAGTCTATGTGGAACCATGTCAAAGGCTTTGCTAAAATCTAAATACACCACATCTAGCAATCTCCCTTGATTCAGCTCTATGATCACCCTGTTAAAGAAATTAATTCGATTTTCCTAACAAGTCCTGCCTCTAGTGAAACCATACTGCCTCAGGTCCAGCGATCCATTAGATTCCAGAAACTTTACTGTTCTCTATTTTTAAAATGTTTTCATTGATTTACTTACCACACAAGTCAGACTTACCAGCCGGTAGGTCCCAACCCCGATTACTTCTGCTTTTGTGGAGGAATTATATCCACCTTTCTCTAGTTCTCTCAGACCACTCCTGACTGAGAGAAGCATTGAAAAGATCAGCCAATTGGAGCTGCCAGAACTTTTCTACTTTTCTAAGTTCCTTCAGTACCCTCGGAAATATGCCATGCAGCTCCGTCACTTTGTCATACTCATATCCTATCTCAGTCATCTTTTCTCCAAGTTGAGCAGCCCGAACATTCCTTCTTTTTTGTTATCATATTTATCGCCATTCTTGGAATCTTTTCTACCTGCACTGTATCCTTTTGGAGACAAGGCAAGAAGAACTAAAAGTCTTGAAAACAAAGCCATGAACAGAAAAAAGGGAGTCATGGACAATAAACTTATAGATTCAGCATATGTCCACCTTAAAGGAAAGTAAGATGGATGAACTGGATTTTGTAATGACTGGGTTTTATGCTTTCTCTAGCAGGGAGAGGCAAAACACCACAATGTGGTTCTGGTTGCTGGCCTTCGTGGGTTTCTACTTCCTGTTCCGCTGGTACTGGTACAGACAGATACTCCAGAACCTCACAGATAAATATGTGTTCATCACGGGCTGTGACTCGGGCTTTGGAAACCTGTTGGCTCGTCAGCTGGATGAACAGGGTCTGCGGGTGCTGGCGGCTTGTCTGACACAGAGAGGGACTGAGCAGCTGAAGGAAGCCACATCCCAGAGACTGCAAACAATAATCCTGGATGTCACTGACAGTGAGAATGTCGCTGCTGCAGCCAGTTGGGTGAAACAGCAAGTGGGAGACAGAGGTATGTTAAACTTTTTGGTTATACTGCCCACTGTGACAGCTGTGCAATGGATCCTAAAGATAATTTGGGCAATATTCAGCCTGTGTCAGCCACTGCTAGCATTTTATATCCAAATTCCATACTGGAACATACCAGCACTGAATATTCAGGAATAGTGCGAGACAATCTGACCAGATATTCAGGGGCATGGATAGTTAACCACCACTGAATATCTGAGCAAGACACAGTCCTTCCTAATTAACTCACACAGAATATTGACCCTATAGTTAAACTGTAAAGAATCACTTGGCCTTCTACAAAGTCTTTACTGGTTCATAGTAGAACCACCCAATCCTTATACAAAGTCCTTCTAATTTTATGGATATTTTAAGTACACATTCCTTCTAATAATAACGTGCTTGTAGGTTTCACTCCTCCTCCATGGCAATCTAGTGGATTTGTTTATGTCTATACCACCTATATACTAGGCAGATCACAATAAAACATCCAGATACAACTTTACACATACACAACAATAAAATTCAACAGGAGCAGGAAGTGACATCAGAGGGACAGCCAAGGCCGATGCAGGCAGCAGGTTAAGAACATAAGAACTGCCATCTCCGGATCAGACCCATGGTCCATCGAGTCCGGCGGTCCGCACACGCGGAGGTCCAGTCAGGTATACACCTGATGTAGTTTTAGTCACCCATATCCCTCTATGCCTCTCGTAAGGAGATGTGCATCTAATTTGCCTTTGAATCCTAGCACAGTGGATTCCTTAATAACCTCCTTTGGAAGAGCATCCCAGGCATCCACCACTCGCTGCGTGAAGCAGAACTTCCTGACATTTGTCCTGGACTTGTCCCCCCTTAGCTTCAAACCATGTCCTCTTGTCCGTGTCACGTTGGACAATGTAAATAATTTATTTTCCTGCTCTATTTTATCGATGCCTTTCAGTATTTTGAACGTCTCGATCATGTCCCCTCGCAGCCTCCTCTTCTCAAGGGAGAACAGTCCCAGTTTCTTGAGTCGTTCCTCATATTCCAAGTTCTCCATACCTCTTATTAGCTTCGTTGCTCGTCTCTGCATCCTCTCCAGCAGTTTTATATCCTTCTTTAGGTTGGGAGACCAATGTTGGACACAGTATGCCAAGTGTGGTCTGACCATTGCTCTATAAAGCGGCATTATGACTTTCTTCGATCTACTCGTGATTCCTTTCTTTATCATGCCTAACATTCTGTTTGCTTTCTTTGCCGCTGCCGCGCATTGTGCTGATGGCTTCAGGGTCCTATCAGTACACCCAGGTTGGAGATGTTGCTTGTGCCAGCGAAGAGTTAAATAAGTACGGGGGAAGGAAAGGTACACACATGGCAAGGGGGGCAGGGAAGGAACAGAGAGCAGGGGAGAGGGCGAGGGTGCCATGTCCCTGGGCATCTTCTACCCTCGTTATGCCACTGGTAGTGGTATATAAGTATTAGCACTTTAAAAGAAATCCTGCTAGGCACCAGCGGCCAACGAAGCTGCTGTAGTGTTGGAGTGATATGCATGCACCTAGAGGTTCCCAGGTACAATAGTAGTCCGTCTTACTGAGCCCTAAGCTCTGAACTACAGTCCTAAGATTATAAGCCTGTCACCATTAGTTTCAGTTTACTCAATACAAGGAGCTGATAGGACAGGTGATACGTTCTTAATTCTAACTGTTCTTGAGTAAGACCCCTTTTTACCTGGCTGCTGAGATAGGGCCACACAAAGTATTTTTCCTATAATAGGGCTGTGAGCCGGGACCCGCGTCAAGCTGGCAAGCCGTCGCAAGCACTCTCCACACAGTCTCCCTCTCTGTGAAATGAAGCAGGCCACTCCAGTACTTATGGAAAACAAGCTCTAACTTTTACTTCTTCCAATGGGAGCAAGAGACACACTTAAACGATACAGTTCTAACAAAAACAGGTACTATGTACATTCTTTATCCTGACTCATTTTAAAAGGAAAAATCGGGGGTCACGTGATGCAGCCTACCTGATAGGACGCGTGCTGGCGGAGCTCCCTCAGATCCCCCGCTAAATCGGCGATTATATCCTGCTTTCCTCCCCACCGAGCGGCTGCCCTGCCGAGTAAAAGTGAGTCTTGCGTTCCGCTTCGGCTGCGGCGTTTTAATCGGGTCCCACTGCTTGGAATGCCTGTGAAACAGGCTCGGGCAGCTAAAGAAAGGCCGGCCCTGACCCCGACCAAGATGGCGACGGAGACCGCCACTTTCACGGTCCCCACAGGGGACTGGGTGCAGGAGATCACGCGGTCAGTGTCGGCTGCGCTGGCGGACCGTCTTAATAAGCTACAATCGGGAATGGAGGAGATGCATGAAAAATTTGATTCTCATGCGCGCCGAATTGCCGACATGGAGCAGCGGATTTCTGGGCAGGAAGATGTCTGTAGTGGCCTGGATGCCCGAGTGATCACGCTGCAAAAGGAAACAGAGGCCCTGAAAGTACAGCTGGACGAGCAGGAGAACAGGAGCCGTCGGAACAATCTTAGGCTGGTGGGGCTTCCAGAGGCGGTCGCGGATGCGGAGTTGTATCACATTTTCTCCAACTGGCTGCCAGAACAGCTGCAGCTGCAAGAGTCTGGTATGGCCTTCGCTTGTGAGCGTGCCCACCAGATTGGGTCCATGCAGCAAGCGGAGAACAGGAGACCACGCACCGCCATTGCCCGCTATGTCAACTGGCGTGAGAAGGAGTCCATTCTACAGGCATATCGCAGGGCAGGACCTCTGGAATACAAGGGAGTGAAGATTCTTCTCTTCAATGATTACTCTGTCAGAGTGGCGGCGCAGCGCAAGTTGATGTCACCTTTCTGCTCGGTGCTGCATTCCAAAGGCATCCAGTTCGCCCTCGCTTTTCCTGCTAAGCTGCGAGTTTGGAGGGATGGCAAATCATTCACCTTGCAAGACGCAGATGAGGCCCGCCGCTTTGTGGACAAACTTTGAGGCTGCTGGTTTTCTCCAGGCACAACTGGTCACGTGGACCGGGCTGACTATTGCAGGACCTGTAGCATTCCCTACTGACAGGGAAGACTCCAGAGTGTACTCCTGACAGGACACTGGGATTCCCGGACTGGAGTCTTTGTGCTCTCTTCCAGGGCCCAGTAAGGACCTTTCTGATTCTGCAGGACTCTTGTGACTCAGTTTTGTCTTTCTATGTCCACCCGTTTGGTGGGGCACAGTGTTATCGTTGCTGAGTTCTTTTTTTCTCTTTTTGGATGTGGAGGGGAGATGGGGGGGGCTCCCTGGCGAGCGGGGTGGGAGGTGTGTCTTTGGGTGGTGCGGGGCTGGGGAAGGGAGCTACCGCTGAGGAAGGTCTTGGGTTGGGGGGGGAGTGTGTGTGGGGCTTTTGGGGTTGTATGGCTGGGTGTGCATGGGTAGGGTGGTTGTTTGTATGGATGTGGATGTATGGTATGACTGATCCTAGATGGGGGAGTGGCACCTATCTTTTCTCTACCCAGGGACTTAGCTGGGAGGTCCCGCTGGGGTGGTTGAACTTCTATAATGGTCAATTCTCTGAGTGTTGGCCTTTTGACACTGGCTGATTTAAAGGTGGTTACTCTTAACGTTGCTGGCCTTCGGTCACCTATAAAGAGATCGAGAGCACTGGCCTCCTTACGGAAAATGAGTGCTGATGTAGCCTATCTCCAGGAGACTCACATGTCACAATTGGAACATTCTAAATTACGTAGAAGCTGGGTGGGTGAGGTATACTCCTCCTCCTTTGGGGTAGGCGGCGAGGGGTGGCGATCCTTCTTAGCAAACAGTTACCTTTTCAGTTTCACAAGCTGGTTCAAGACCGCGAGGGGAGATTTGTTATGGTATTGGGGGAGCTTTGGGGTAAGAAGCTGATGCTCTGCAATATCTATGCTCCGAACGTATACACTCACAGCTTCTTCTCTACTCTCCTCTTTAAACTGTCAGAATATACCGAATACCATCTTATCTTGGGCGGGGACTTTAATATCACTGCTGATCCGAGCTTCGACTGTAAGCCACCCCGAGTGTCGCCTCGTGATCAGGCCGCAAGAGGGATTAACTTCCTACTTAGCCACTTAGACATCGTGGATATATGGCGCACCTTACACCCTTCTGATAGGGACTTCACTTTCTTTTTGCACGTTCATAACACATACGCGCGCCTAGATTATCTTCTCCTAGATCACCGACTGTTTCCCGCGGCAATTCGAGCAGACATCTTGGAGAGCACCGTTTCTGATCACACTCCAGTGGTGGTGACCCTCTCTTTTTCATCTGAGATTCGGGGAAAGTCCTGGAAGCTGTCTCCTCAATTGTATACGGATAAGGCATTCCGGGAATATCTTAGAGCGCGATGGGTGGATTATCAAATGACTAATCAGAATGATGATGTGAGCCCCAGTACGTACTGGTATGCCTCTAAAGTGGTGATGAGAGGGCACGTTATAGCATACACGGCTTATAAGAGGAAAGAGCGGGATGGGAAGATATTGCAACTTACGAGTGACATGCGTATTCTCAGGCAGCGCCATATTCAGTCGATGTCTGACTCTGACAAACGAGAACTTCAGTCTCTGAAGGAACAGATAGAGGGGCTGCTTAATGATCGTATGCGGACTTCTTTGTACTTTCACAGATATCAACTGTATCGCTGGGGGAGCAAAGCGGGGAAACTTTTAGCTAATTTGGTGCGACCACCAAAAAAAAGGCAAGTTATTACATCCATTAAGGATGCCCGGGGTACTGAATACACTACAGCTCAGCAGATAGAAGAACAATTTGTCTCTTTCTACTCGAAGCTGTACGAAGCTCGTCCTTTGGACCGAGAGGCCTTGCTGTCCTTTTTCTCTGATCTTCAGATTCCGGGGCTTGAGGACTCACAGCTCCAAGCCTTAAACGCTCCGCTTACAAGGGAGGAAATTTTGCGGGGTATCCGCTCCCTTACCTTGGCGAAGGCGCCGGGCCCTGACGGTTTAGGCCCGGAATATTATAGGATTCTTCAGGATTTGGTGGCTGAGCCTTTGTGCGCCCTGTATAATGGAGTGGCAGCGGGCGAGACCAAGTTTCCCGATAACCTTGCCCATGTGGTTTTACTGCCGAAACCGGGCAAGGACCATGCATTGGTGAGTTCGTATCGGCCCATCTCGCTCTTAGACCAGGACATAAAGCTGTTGGCTGCTACCCTAGCGCATAGGCTGAATTCTGTTTTACCAGACCTTATTCACCATGATCAGGTGGGTTTTGTTCCCGGCCGATATGCTTCCATGAATTTGATGAAAGTGCTGGGAGCCATTCGGATCCATGCGGGATGCGGGGGCCACTCAGCTATCGCGGGATTGGACATGGAAAAGGCGTTTGACAGCATCTCCTGGGAATATCTTTTCTGGACTTTGGAGCGATACGGATTTCAAGGCTCCTTTCTGGCTTGGGTGAAGGCGTTGTATGTGGACCCGCAGGCATGCTTATTAATCAATGGCAGTTTGACGGCCCGTTTTGGCCTTCAACGAGGCACTCGGCAGGGCTGTCCCCTGTCGCCTTTACTATTTTTGTTGGCCATGGAACCATTAGCCATCAAAATTAGAGGGTGTAATCATTTCCGGGGGGTGAGAGTAGGGGGCCACGAGTGCAAAATCAGCTTGTTTGCGGATGATATCCTTTTGTATTTAGATCAGGCTTCCATTCATCTGGATACAGCTCTTGCGATGGTGAGAGCCTTTGGGTTGCTTTCTGGCCTTCAGGTGAACTGCTCTAAGTCGGAACTTTTACTGCTGTCTGGGGGCCCGCCGGAGCCATGGCACGCACTCTTGGCTATTCCGCCCACGACGGTGCCTATGAGGTATCTGGGTGTCTTCTTAAGCACACAGCCTTCCGTCCTCTATGCGGAAAATGTTCTGCGTCCGCTGGAAGAGATTAACAAGCTATGTCAGCGTTGGAAGGATTTGCCGTTGGGTCTGATGGGCCGGATAGCGCTAGTTAAAATGGTCATGCTTCCGAAACTGTTATACCCTTTACAGACCATCCCGATCTGGTTGCGTCGCAAAGAGGAACTTAAGTTCAAATCGATTATCTCTAAGTTTATCTGGCGCTCCAAGGCTCCGCGAATTAGTATGGCGAAATTGATGTTGGATAAGTCTGATGGTGGGCTGAATGTCCCCGACATTCGTCTCTACAATGTGGCCGCGCTTCTGCGCTGGATACATGAGGGATACTCGGGATGCGAACGATATTCTCCGCAGGGATGGGTGGAGGGTTGGACTCATCCTTTTCAATTCATGAACATGCTCCACTCCCAATCCGATCCCTCTCACCGGTACAGAGTTCAGATGCAATTCATGTGGCCTTTACAGCAGGCCTGGCGATGGTGGAGGCGCCAACAGGGGCTTAGCCCCGCGGTGTCTCCCTTTCTTCGTTTCTTGGGAAATTCCAACTTTCAACCGGGCTGGGGAAATTCTGCATTTCGGGGTTGGGCATCTCGGGGCTGTACGGTCATGGCGCAGCTGCTTGAGTTGGATTCCCGGACTTTTCCCTCTTTCTCCCAGGTTCAGCGAACATGGGACCTCCCCAATCATTTTCTGTTTTCCTACTTTCAGGTCCGCCATTATTGGGAGGCAGAAAGGAACCGATGCCCCAGAGCATGGTTGCTCGGGAGGCTAGACACTCAATTTCTCTCCACCCCGGCCTCTATGAATAAGCTTTCACATTGGTATAAAATATTGAAGATATCGAGTCCCACTGACGCTATATCCAGAGTAAGAGAGGTTTGGCAGGGTGATCTGGGTGTATATATTGAGGAGCATCAGTTTCAGGAGTGTTTTGCCACCCTTTTTGCATTCACTAAATCTGTCGAATACCAGGACACTCAATTTAAGATCCTGCACCGATATTACTTAACTCGACAGCGGGGAGCCAGCTTGGGACTCTGGGAAGATGCCTCTTGTGTTAAATGCAAATGCCAGTCAGATACGTACCTCCACTCTTTTCTGGAATGCTCTAAACTTACCCTCTGGAGGGAGATGCTGGCTGTGTTGGAGGCTATCCTTCAACGGTCGGTGGAATGGGACTATGGGGTTTTACTTCTAGGGTTGCAGGAGCCGCTTATTGAACAGGGTTTGTCTGTCCCCCAACGGCGCTTCCTTTATAATGTATTCCTAGTGATTAAGAAAGCAATTCTCTCCAGTTGGATTTCTGAGGCCCCCCCTCCCATTGCACTATGGCATGCCAAATTGCGGGACATGGCCACTTTTGAACGCCAATGGTATGCGGGATCTTCCAACTGTGATAAAAGATATTATGTGGCATTGTGGGACAGCTTGTTGCGCTCGATCTCTGCTCCGGAGCCAGTACCTGGTGACAACTAATTTTGAGCTTCTGGCCCCGAGGTGTAGACCCCCTTTTGGGGGTTCTCGGGAGTCCTCTGCCTACCTGGGTGACCTTTTCTCTATTTCTCCTTCTATTTTCCGTCTGTAGGCCTATTTCTTTTTCTATACTCATTGACAGCTCTTCTATCTAGGACTGGGGGGGGGAGGGGGGCGGTTTGCTTGTTTGTGTGTGTGTGGGGGGGGGTTAGTGTGAAAGGGAGATGTGCCTGTTGTGGTCATGTGTGTGCTTGGTGTGCATGGGCTTTGAGTCGGGCTTGAGGAATGTCTATTTAGATATTTTGGGGGGTAAGTAACAAAAGGTGAAGTTGGCACTGCCTTATGGCGGGGAATTTCCTTGTATTTTTGTTCACGGATCCCTCTCAACACCCTGATGTCTCTGGTTTGGCTTGCTTTTACCAGCTGTTTTTATATCCCTTATGTTATTTGCATGCAGATTATGGTATTGTTGCCGCCTGAATGTATGTGCTGCTTCACTGCTAATAAACATATATTTAAAAAAAAAAAAAAAAGGAAAAATCTCCTAACGAAAAGATCCTCTGTTTTGGCTGGATGATGATCTGTTGGGGGAGATCTGCCCAAAGACAATTCTCCCACCCAAAGCATGAGCTTAAGAGCCCCTCTGATGATGTCATTCATTTTTTTCCTTGACTCCACCACCTTTGGCAGCCCTAAGCCTAGGAACAAAACTCTACAAATTATGGTCAGGGGAGACTCATGCACTGACTAAATAATCCTAGCTCCTTGGAGCATGAAATCTGGCTACACTTGTATACGTAATGTTGAATCAAATACAGCTCCCAAACTCTTCACACATTTTTTCACCAAAAGCTGGGCACCCAAATCCCCAACTTCCTTGGATAATTCCCAGTCTATATATCTACCCATCAACATAAGTTCTGTTTTCTCCACATTCAGTACCAACTGATTATTCCCCATCCACCTCTCAAACTTCTCCAAACACAGCTCAGGCTGTTGGACACACTGACCCTATTGACCTTGCAGAGGGATAAAGCCCTGCAAATCATTCACATAAAGCCGATATGCCACCATCAAATTCCTGAGGCCCAGATTCTCATTGAGACTCTAAATCAGGGGTATCCAACCTTTTGGCTTCCCTGGGCCGCATTGGCCCCAAAAAATGTTTCTGGGGCCCCACAAATGCGTAAACGCTGCAGCAAGACAGAGGAGGGAGCCGGCAAGACGGTAAACACCCGGGGGCAACAGAAGAAAACACTGCATCGCCCTCGACCGGGGCCGCACAAAATACTTCACGGGGCCGCAGGTTGGACACCCCTGCTCTAAATGTTAGATGGCAGTAGGCGTCCTACTGCCGCCTAACTTAATTGCTCTAATTGGTGTTAAATGACACAGTAGTTGACCGCATAGTTTATAACCAACTAGCTGATCACCCGGTGTTGCCCAAATATAAATTCTCTTGAGCATTAACATCACACAAATTTTCAGTTTTCACTTTCCGTTTAGGCTTCACCACACCACACCACAGCTGCACTTCCTTACATAATGTTAAATGACTATGTGGTACCTCTCCTCCTCTCTGCCCACACCCCCGCCTCTTCCCATTCGTTCCCTCCACTTACTGCCCCCCCTCCCTTCCCCCATACCTCTAGTTGAAGTTGTTTGCGGCGTTGTCAGGATATAAATTCCCTTGGGTTTTAACATCACACAAATTTTCAGTTTCTATTTAGGCTTCAGCACACCATACCACACCACAGCTGTACTTCCTTATATACTGTTGACTGTGACATCATTCTGACTGTTGTCACCACCTATGCTTTGGCCGAGCGGTTTTAGGTAGCCAGGCAGCAATATACGCTCAACTACTGGCTTGAGCCCCTTTGAAGTAGGGAAACCTTTCAAGTAGGACACCCCTAGGTTACCACCTAGCACAGCCCGTGTGTGTTCCTTTATAGCGAATCCATGAGTCAGAATGGCTTCAGTGGAAATTATAAGCTTTATTAGGCCACTGGCCTCAGCAACACAAAGTAATCCCGGTTCCACCGGTGGCATGAACTTTACAAACTATCAATGACTTCTTCAAACCAAAACATAATTCAGTCTGCTCTGGGCTTTATCAAATACAGTAGTACCTTGGATTACGAGTATAATCCATTCCAGAAGCATGCTCGTTTATCAAAGCGAGTTTCCCCATAGGAAATAATGGAAACTCGCTTTGATGCGTTCCCCCCCCCCCGAGAACCGGCATTGCTCCCCTCGAAGGCAACCCCCCCTGCGATCCGGCAACCCCCCTGCCTCGAACCGGCACCCCCCCTGCCACGATCCGACCCCCCCCCCCCGCCACGATTGGGCACCCCCCCGACACGATCCGACCCCCCCCCCCCGACATGATTGGGCACCCCCCCCGACACAATTGGGCACCCCCCCGCCACTTCTTACCCTCATCTGGGAACTCTAGAAGATCGGACTCCTTGTCTGCTGGGCCTTGAGCATCTGAGCATGTTCAAGGCCTGCGAGTTCACGTTCACGTTCAGAACGTGAACTCGCAGGCCTTGAGCATGCTCAGATGCTCAAGGCCCAGCAGACGAGGGCCGATCTTCAAGAGTGCCCAGATGAGGGTAAGAAGCGGCGGGGGGGTGCCCAATTGTGTCTGGGGGGGGTCGGATCATGGAGGGGGTGCCCAATCGTGTCGGGGGGGTCGGATCGTGTCGGGGGGGTGCTCAATCGTGTCGGGGGGGTGTCGGATCGTGGCGGGGTGGTGCCGGTTCGAGGCAGGGGGGTGCCGGATTACCGGGGGGGGGGGGGTGCTCGTAAATCGAGCCATGCTCGGTTTCCGAGGCACCGATTTTACAAATGTTTTGCTCGTCTTGCAAAACACTCGCAAACCGGTGCACTCGTAAACCGAGGTACCACTGTACAACACAGTCCTAGCATTTCTCTTCACCAGAGTCTTATAATTAGGTAGGCTATCTGCCATCAAAGTCCAAGGTTCTTTCAGCCTTAATAAAGTCCTGCTGAAAATGGCTAGATAGAAACTATTCTTTAAGCTTGAGCTGTAGTTACCAAACAGACAAACAGAGCAGTCTTCTAGTCAGAGATTTTTCTAACTTTTAATGCAGGCAGGGCTAATTGTCTTTCACAGGTTGCTATAGTAATTAGCTAACAGCTGTAAGCATGCACGGAGGTTTGGTAACATGAAACCAGAGCAATTCCAGACTGTCTTTCTGCACAGTGTTTGTCTTAGCTAAATTAAGGTCCGTACAGAAAACATATAGGCTCCTATGCTTTACCCAGCCATGTAATCAGGAAACAAACCTGGCAGCTTCCAATAGTATAACTCCTGCCATAACAGCAAGGTAAAAGAACATTTCCCTTTGGACTCACAGTTCTTATGCAATCTCTATTTGTTCAGGCTTTGTTTCAAACGGAACATTACTTTCTTCAATCACCATGGGCTCAGGCATACAGGATTCTAAAGGAGAGTTCCCAACCTGTTCCTCCTTCATATCCCAATCAGACTCAGCAAGCTGCCCTGGCTGTTTCCAGGCAAACACAGCCTCATGCTGGGCTCCCTGCCTCTGCACTGCTCCTGCCTCCAGGGCTCTCCTGGTTCCTTCCTCCTCGTCTCCCCTAGCTCTCTACAGAGCCTCGCTTTAAACTAAGGGAAGAAACCACTCCCCCCTCTGACTGGGTGGGGGGAAAGGCTTTGCTTCCCTCTACTTGTAACATTTCTCTCAGGGAAAACTGCTTCCATGCCTTCTGCTTCCCAGGCACTGGATAATGAGAGAGCAGAGATTTCTGCTTTTGCCTAGACACTAACTTAGGTAAGGCAAAGCTTTCTTGTTCTGTCTCCATGTCTTCCTCACTGCTTACAGGGTAGTCAGCTGAATTACTCTCTTGGGCACTGACCTGATCAGCCCTTTTGCACCGGGGTTTGTACATCTTTCTATATTTCTTTGTGACTAACCTTGAGGATCCAGCTGGTTTGTCACACTGTATGACATTCCCCAAGCGTCACACAATTGGTCCATCTATATATTTAAAATCTGATTTATCTGTGTGTGTGATTCCCTTCCCACCCCCTCAGTATTTTTTCCCAGATAGTAACCCAGATATATACCAAGTTTGGTTGAAATCTGTCTATATGTTTCAGAGTTATGCTGGAACATACATACTTAATGTCACACCCGCGTTCCTGAGATGCACAGCGAGCCCATGGGATCGTGACAAACTTCTGGCCCAGCGTGCCCCTTACAACCAAGGGACCCTTCAGGACTTATCTGGCTGGCTAACAGCCTAACAGGGTCATGCAAGTAACGAGTCTTAGTCAGAAATGGCAAAAACAATAGCTTTATTTCAGCCACTGGCCAAATAAACCATAATACAGGTTTCAGCTTTACAATATAAAAAAAACCCCACTCATTCCATGAAATCATATAGTTCTTATACAGAAAAAAAAACAAAATCAAAGTTTCTACGCTTGTCAGTAATGGTTTTAAACACAGTCCCCTGCTTCTGGACTTTAACAGTACATTCATAACACAGTCCTCTTCACCAGAGCAGTTAATTATATATTTTAGGCTTGCAAAGTTCACTCAGCTGTGTATTCAAAATGAGCACTGCCAGTCCTTGGCCAAATAATGAAGAGAGAAAAACCTCACAGCAAACTGGGTAGCATGCAGGTACAACACATGGCTTCACTTCAGCATAACCTTTCCTTACATAAGCTGTTTCTTTATAAGCAGAACTTGTTCTCAGAAACACAGGCACTGGTAAGGAAAAAACTTATTACAGCCCAGCATGTAGAGAAGTTTGATTCAGAGCTAACGTTCTGGTTACGTGCAGAGATTCTAAGGACGTTTCCTTCTGAAACGTTGTTGTAGCAACTACACACAGCTGTGAGAGAGGAACGTGATTGCCTAGCCTGGCTGCTAGCAGGGAAAAGCATATAAATGTTTGTTTGAATCAAAATCAATGTACCGATCCATTTGCAACCCCTTTGCGACCAGATTTCCCTCTGGCCCGATTCACTAACCTCTCCTGCGATCCGCTTCTAATCCGTGCATGCAAATGAGGGGAAACGCATGCAAAGTAGAAAGGGACACGATTCACCAAACATATTTTTGAAACCGAATGGGTTGGCTAATCAACCCAAGAAGCGACTGCTGGGGACCAGTCGAAAACGTCTTTCCGACTCTCCAGCTCCATTGAAGCCCTGCTCTCTGCTGCCTTGAATCTCTCCTGCCTGTCGCCCCGATGCTCTTCCCCAGATCTCTCCTGCCTGCTCTGCCCCGAATCGCTGCCCTGCAGTTTTCTCCTGTCTGCCACCCCGAATCTCTCTTGCCCTTCCCCCACACTGTGAGCCCATGGTTTTAACTCACGGGTTTAAAGCGGGTTAAAACCACGGGCTCACTGGGCTAAAAAAAAGTTAAAAAGTTAAAATAAAAAAAAGTCACGGATCAGACTATCTACAGATGGTCTGCACATGCACAGGATCGCACACTAGCGATCCGTGTCGAAAAATGAGGGCATTCCTCCGATTGCCCTCATTTGAATTTTTTTCAATATGTGAATTCGTCAGGCTTGCTGGGATCGGCCACAGATCACCCCCAGAAGACAGGTTAGTGAATCTAGCCCAAAGTCCAGAGTTCTAGGAGAGGAAACTAAATTTTCCTCAAAGAAAAAACACAGCTTATCTTGCAGCTCACTGTCTGCAGACAGAAAACAAAACACATACGTTTCAATGCACTTCCATGTCCACAGGAAAAGTTTCAGCTCCTACCAGACTCTCCTGAATATCCATCGCTTCTCCTTGGTCCTGCTCACAAATTCCAGAGGGAGAATACATCTCCTCTGCCTCTGCCATACCAATCTGTTTCTCCAGCCTCCTCTGTCTGGTCAGAGAGAATCTCACTCTCTTCCTGGCTCTCATCAGTTCCAGCTGTAGTCCTTCCCTGCCTCTCTCCCCTTGTTACTCTGGACTGCCTCACTTTAAGCTGTGGAGAGACATACCCCCTGAGCCTGGATGGGGGAAGGGCTCTCCACACACTAGCTTGGTCCGTTTGTCTACTTACAGGTTTCTTTCCAGCCCTGGCTCTTACAGGGACAGGCTACTGGAAAGGTAGTAATCTCCTGGCAGCATCAGGGATAGGTTTAAACTGGATAAAGCTTTTCTGCCTGTCCTTTTCCTGCCATTCCTCATCTGATACAATCTCTCTGTCTAAGTAGTAGTCAGCTAATTCTGCAGTCTGGGTTTCTACTTGATCAGGTCTCCTGCATTGAGGTGTAGTGAATTTTCTCCCCCATCTTTGAGACAAAACCAATACACACATACATCCGATTTCATATAGATAGATCAGGGGTGCCCAATACGTCGATCGGGAAAGCAATGCGAGTCAATCGCGGAGCCCATCCCGGGTTCCGTGATAGACTCGTGTTGCCGTCCCAATCGACCGGCCGATCAGCCTTCCTCTCCCCGAGGTTCCCCACCGGTCAACACTTCACGCACACTTATTCTCGCTGCGCCCTTCCTTGCCTGACTGCCAGAACCTGTCTTCCCTCTCTCGCTTTCTCCCATAGACACTCTTTGATAAACTGGGGGATGAGGTCACTTCCTTCGGGAGAAGGCGGGAGTGAGATCTAGGGAAGTCAGGACCCTGGAGAGCTGAGTGCCAGCTGCCCCTGGCGGAATCGACAGAGCCGCCAGACTGGAGAAAGGCGGTCGGGAGCAGGAGGTGCTCTGCCCAAAAATGCCAGAGCTGCTGCTGCTATGACGTCTTGAGCCTGAAAGTGGGAAGTTGAGGTGGTTCCTATGAGGGGGAGGCTATGCATTCTTGTAAGTGCCGTGCTGAAAGGATACTGGAATGGCTCTCATGAAAGGATTTATAGACTGGCTTTTTTCTTTTCCTCGGCCCTGGGCGTCCGGAGATTTGGGCCTGCAGAAGCCTCATGCTGACCAGTATTCCTCTCCCCGACGTCAATTCTGACATCGGAGAGGAATTTCTGGGCCAGCCAATCGCTGCCTGACTGGCCCGGAACTTCCTCTCCGACATCAGAATTGAAGGGGAGCGGAATGCTGGTCAGCGCAAGGCTTCTGCAGGGAGAGCTGTTCCCCGGTGGCGACCGCCAAACCTAGTGGCTTGGGGGAGGGAAGAGAGACAGAAAGAAGGGAAACAGAAAGAAAAAGGGAACAGGGAGGCAGAAAGAAAGTGGGCATGGAGAGAGAGAGAAAGAAAGTACAGGAGGCATGGAGAAAGAAAGAAAAAGTTGGGGGAGAGAATGAGGTCTGGAAGAGAGAAAGCATATAGGACGCTGAAAGAAGGGAAGAAATATTGGATGGGCTGAAGTCAGAAGATGTCAGAAGAAGAAGTGCAGCCAGAGTGAAGCGAGAAGAAGTCAGAAGAAGAAAGTGTAACCAGAGACTCATGAAATCACCAAACATCAAAAGTAGGAAAAATGATTTTATTTTCAATTTAGTGATCAAAATGTGTCAGTTTTGAGAATTTATATCTGCTGTCTATATTTTACACTATGGCTCCCTTTTACTAAACCGCAATAGCGGTTTTTAGCACAGGGAGCCTATGAGCGTCGAGAGCAACATGGGGCATTCAGGGCAACTCCCTTCGCTAAAAACTGCTATGTGGTTTAGTAAAAAGGGAAGGGGTATATTTGTCTATTTTTGTATGGTTGTTATTGAGGTGACATTGCATAGAGTCATCTGCCTTGACCTCTTTGAAAAAAAAATCCGGAATATGAATGATAATTAACATTTTCTCTGCCTTTCAGTGTGCTTTGTGTTTTTTTTTTATTTTATTTTATTGTTGGTAGATCATTTTGACTTGGTCATTTTAAAAGTAGCTCACAAGCCCAAAAAGTGTGGGCACCCCTGAGATAGATTAAAAAGTAATTACCCAAAAAAGGTGCTGCTATGCAGCCTCCAGGACCAGTGCCTAGGTCCCTGGAGGCTAGCGACATATAGTGATGCCAAAGCCTGGAAGTGGGCATGGTTAGGGGTAGGCTGTGAAATCCTGGCCTGCATTTCCGGTGCCTAGGGTCCCATCAAACCGCAATTCTGGAAACAGCGCTCGCTGGTGATTGACATGCTGCAAGCACCCATTATGTAGACACCTGCTGCGGCGTGCACTGCTTACAGAATCAGCCCCTTCCTCATATAAATATTAAACAAAAGAGCTAACAGTGCTAAAACGTGTGACCACAAATATGTTAGCTTCTATGCCTCCTCCTGACAAAATCAGACTACCCTTCCCCATCCTGCCTTACCAAGTTTCCAGGGAAATACTTTTAAAACCAAAAGGAGGAAATATTTTTTTCACTCAGAGAATAGTTAAGCTCTGGAACACATTTGCCAGAGGTTGTGGTATGAGTGGATAGCGTAGCTGGTTTTAAGAAGGGTTTGGACAATTTTCTGGAGATAAAGTTCATAGTCTGTTATTAAGGAAGACATGGGGAAGCCACTACTTGCCCTGGATAGGTAGCATGGAATGTTGCTACTCTTTGGGTTATGGCCAGATACTAGGGACTTGGATTGGCCACTGTTGAGAACAAGCTACAGGGCTTGATGGACCGTTGGTCTGACCCAGTAAGGCTATTCTTATGTTCCTATTTTCTTACAATCCAAGTACATTTAATAATGATAAAAATAAAATTAAAATGTCAAATCAAAATTTAAAGGACTCAAGAATATTGTCTGGGGAAGAACTACAAATGTAATAGAAAGGGGGGAAGGGGAAACACAGTTGGGAATTTTCCTTTTTGCATGATTCCAGCAGCGTTGTCAATAGGAGCAGGTTTAGAAGGCGTCTGAGAAAAGGAAAGTTTTTAAATCTGCTTTAAATCTATCAGTAGATGCTACTGATCGGAGCGATAGAGGTAATGAATTCCATAGCTTTGGTCCGTTAACAGAGATAATTGCATCTCTGATGTGCTCATGAACGATTTCCCTGTAAGATGGAACTAGAAGTTGTTTATTTGCTGGTCTTATATTTCTGGCAGATACATATAGGCTTAGCAAACGCGCAAGATAAGGCGGCTCTTCTGTGGCTAAGACCTTAAAATGTTATTAAGAGAATTTTATATATAATACATTGTCTAACAGGGAGCCAATGAGCTGCTTTCAAAAATGGAGCGATATGATCAAATTTATGTAAATTGTGAATTAATCTAATAGCCGAATTCTTTATAACCTGGAGTCTATACTATATATATATCTTTCTGACACAGACTGGCATATATAAAATTACAGTAGTAATCAAGTTGTTGGATCACTAGTGAATGTACTAAAATGTTCAATGCTTGTGGGAACAGTAATGAGCGGATCGATCTGATCAAATGCATGATCATATTCCTAACCCACTATCTAATCCTGTCCAACCTACAGGAGCCAGCAACTATTGATTACTACTACTAGTTTTTTGTATAACACTACTAGACATATGCAGTGCTGTACATATTAGATGTAGGAACTTTATCTGTCTAAATTTGTTTCTTGTACCTGGGGCAATGGATGATTTAAGTGACTTTGCCTACTGCTGCCTCCACCACTGCCTGCATTTCTGTGTAGGTAAAGCTGTTGGGTCTCATGTGGGTACTGGGACCTGTGTGGCTCTGACTGGAGAACAACACAGACAAGGGAGGAAGTAGTAGGTAAGGAACGCTGCTTCACTGCACGACAATGTACAACGGATGGAGAGGATAAACAGACTGTTCTTCCTCTTCATATTGCCAGGAAAAAACCCTGCCTAGTGTACTGCAAAATTAACCCATCTGAAAGGGTGAGGTACCTCTTAAACATTTTCTGGTCGATATTACGAATATAAGAATTGCCATACTGAGACAGACCAAAGGTCCACCAAGCCAAGTATCCTGTTTCCAACAGTGGCCAAACCAGGTCCCAAGTACCTGGCTAGATCCCAAGTAGTAAATCATTTTATGCAGCTTATCCTAGGAATAAGCAGTGGATTTCCCCAAGCCATCTCAATAATGGCCTATGGACTTCTCTTTTAGGAAATTACCAAATGTTTTTAAAACCCCGCTAAGCTAACTGATTTCATCACATTCTCCAGCAACAAATTCCAGAGCTTAATTACACATTGTGTGAAGAAATATTTTCTCTGGTTTGTTTAAAATCTACTACTTAGTAGCTTCATCACATGCCCCTAGTCCTAGTATTTTTAGAAAGAGTGAACAAGCGATTTACATTTACCCTTTCCACTCCACTCATTATTTTATAGACCTCTATCATATCACCCCTGAGCCGTCTCTTCTCCAAACTGAAGAATCCTAGCCACTTTAGCCTTTCCCATAGGAAAGTCATCCTATCCTTTTTATCATTTTTGTTGTTCTTCTCTGTACCTTTTCTAATTCCTCTATATCTTTTTTGAGATATGGTGACCAGAACTGCACACGCGATTCTGCAGCAGAAATGCTCCTTACCTGTATCCACCTCCCTTACTTGTTTTCATCTCTAGTCAGACTGCTGCAGGCAGAAATAGCCTTGTATATTCACTGTCAAGGAAAAATGCTTGAGTACCTGATTAAATTCATGTAAACCATTCTGAGCTCCCTGGGGAGAACGGTATAGAAAATTGAACAAATAAATAAAAATAGCACTAGCGCTGAATAAATAGATCCTTGACAACTAGGAGGCATAAGATAATGGAAGTTAATGATTCCCTTCTGAAGGATACAGAGGCATCCATCTGCAGACCAGACATGATGTCATGGGAGATGTGTTGTATGCCTGGTGCCAGAATTCAAGATGCAACTGAGAGCTTACCAAGACCCATCAAGCCTAATGACTATTGTCCGATACAGCTCTTCCATGTTGGCACTAATGATGCTGCTAGGTGCCCCTCTGATCATATCAAAAGTGACTTTGTGGCTCTGAGAGAGAAGGTGAAGCAGACAGGTGAGTAGAAAGTGTTCTTGTCGATACTCCCTGTCGAAAGTAAAGGCCAAGGCATAGAAGCTCACATCCTGGATTTGAACATCTGGCTGTATGAATGTTGTCGATGAAAGCATTTTGACTCCCTAGACCATGGGATGATTTTCCAAGGGCTGCTGAGCAGAGATGGTATGTATCTATCAAAGAAAGGAAGAAGTGTCTTTAGCAGCAGACTGGCTAACCTATTGAAGAGGGCTTTAAGCTAGAATTGTTGGAGCAGGGTGATCAAAGCTCCCAGGTAAGTATAATCCTTCAGGGAAGTGAATCACTAAATACCTCTACACAAAAGAGAAAAAGGGGCAATGTCTGGAAAGCTGTATATACCAATACTCAAAGTATGGGAACAAGGTTCTGGATCTATTGGCTGTGATAGAAAAGGCTGAGTTGGATTTAGTGGTGATCATGGAGACATGGTTCATGGAGAACCATGATTGAGATATAGCTATACTGGGCTATAATCTGTTCAGGAAAGACAGGGTAGGCTGAAAAGGAGGGTGCGTGGTATTATACTGTATGTTAAAGATAATTTTGATGCTACACAATTGCAAGATCTATAGGTTATGAAAACTGCACTAGGTGTCAATCTAGAAAGGGGGAAAGGAAAATGTATTTACAATGATGTGATATATAGGCCTCCTTCACAGACAGAAGAAGTGGGTTGAGGTCTAATTTTCTATAATGTAGACACATTTTTTGACAGTGGTGAGGGTGTTGCCTAATGCAGCCATTATAGGTAGCATGATCGTTATGTCGTATGCATAGGTGAAATGTTTTTTTTCATGCAAAATCTAGGTTGTATCCCAAGGATTGCTTTAGAAGGTTGAACACTGATGGTGAAAGTGGCAATCCTTAGTGGATCCCGCTGGGAGGAGATATTAGAAAGTTCATCATCCATATGTACAGCATAATGCCGAGTGTTCAGGAAGCCTTGGAATCAGGAGGGAACTGGCCCCTGAATATGAAATCACTGAAGATCTCAGACATTTGATCAAAGCCTACTAGGTCAAATGCACTGCTTAGGTTGAATTGGATTATAATTGCGCTGTGACCCTTGTTTAGTAGTTCTGTGCCGTATGTTACTAGTGCTGCGACTACCATCTTGATGCTGTAATGTTTCCTGAATCCCAGTTGTGAAGGGTGAAAGAAATTGAAGCATTGTAAGTAGCATTCAAGTTGTTCTGTGCCATATCCTTCCATCATTTTGATAAATAGGGGTATGCAATCTACCGGCTGATAATTGGTCACATCAGAAAGGCTGTTTTGGGTTCTGATGTGGGCGTTAAGATAATTCCTCCTCTTCATATGGGGAAAAGGCCAGTTTTTAGGTGATAGTTGGGTTATTTTTCCTATGGTTGTTGGGGGTGGCTGCTTTGATAAGGTAAAGTGGACAGGTGGTGAGGCCTCACCAATGACTTATATAGGGGCACTAACACCTCACTTTTTCTGCTGGTGATTCCTCTCTCTATGCAGCCCAGCATCCTTCTGCTTATAGCCACCGTTTTGTCACATTATTTTGCACCTTTGAAATCCTCAGACACTATCACACCATTGTCCCTCTCCCTGTCCGTGCATATCAGCTTCTCATCCCCAAGCATATACAACTCCTTTGGATTTTTACCAAGAACATCACTCTGAACTTCTTCACATTAAATTTTAAATGCCAAACATTAGAACATTCTTCCAACATTCGCAGATCTCTTCTTGTGTTTTCTATTCTCTCCGGCATATCTACTCTTTTGTGAATCTTTGTGTCATCTGCAAAAAGACACACGTTTCCTTCTAATGCTTCTGAAATATCACTCACAAATATATTGAACAGAATGGGCCCCAATACCAATTCCTGAGGCATTCCTCACTTAGGAAATCTCTGATTGGCTGAGGCGCCTCAGGCCTCTCCCAAGGGAGGAGCCAATGGTGCCTGAGCCAATAAGGGCCTTAGAAGCTGCTCTGTGCATCACATGATACACCAGGGCCTGGCCTAAGGCCTCAGAATCGTTACGGGAGGCATTGGAGCAGGAGAGATTGAGCACCCCTCCTGATCCATTAAAAATACCAGGAGGAGGGGAACGGGAAGGGGGCATCCAGTGGGTGGCAGGAGGGAGTCGGCAGGAGGGGTGGAGGGGAGAGTTGGGAGGCATTTGAGCAAGAAAGATTGAGCACCCTTCCTGCTCTGTTAAAGGTACTGGGGGCAGGGGGAGGACAGAGGATGGGGAGGGTGCATCCCTTGGGTGGCAGGAGGGAGTTGGCATCCCTCCTGCCATAGGCTGCGATGGCAGCGGGCATTGGCATGCTGGGGGCATTGGCATGTAGGTTAAAACCACAGGCTGGAATGTGGTTTTTACAGAATATATAAAAAAGGAAGAATTCCTTTTTTATATATTCTGCAAAACGCATTGCCAGCCCATGGTTTTAAAGGGTAGAAAGAGGGCAGGAGAGTCGGTAAGGAAGTGAAACAACTGGTCCTCATCAGTCGCTTCACTTCTGATCAGCCAGCCCAATTGATGTTCCTTCTTGAGTTTAGTGAATCGTGTCCTTCCTACTTTGCATGCTGTTTCCCTTCATTTGCATGCACGGATCGGGTCGGAAGTTGATCGGCCAGGAGGTTAGTGAATCAGGTCGGAGGAAAATCGGGATGCAAAGTAGTCAGGACACGATCGGTGTCCTTAGTTAATCTAGCCCTAAGTTTCTAGGCACTTGTCTTGTTTGCCTATCTCTTTATCCTGTTTATTGTACCCCATTCCCCCTAATTCCACATCATTTTGGCTCCTCTGCACTATTTTCTGTTTTTCAGGGCTTTGGGGTCTGGTGAACAATGCTGGGATCGGTTCCCCTGTAGCCCCCAATGGATGGCTGACGAAGAATGACTTCTGCAAGATACTGAACGTGAACCTGGTGGGAATGATCGATGTGACCCTCAGTCTGCTCCCTCTAATCAGAAAATCCAAGGGCAGGATTGTCAATGTTTCCAGTATAGTAGGGAGGATAAGTATGACTGGAGGTGGATACAGCATTTCTAAATACGGAGTGGAGGCTTTCTCAGACAGTCTCAGGTGAAAAGAATGAAAGCATCTTTTATTTTTCATAGATGTTTAGAGGAATAGATTAAACCTTAAGGTGATAATTTCTTGTTATAGCAGCACCACTAGTAATTATATTCAGTGGATGTAAATCAATAAAAAGGGAAGCTGGAGAAAGGAGCTTCCTAAAGACTAGATTTACTAAAATATGCTATTCCGTAAATGAATAGCAACAAATATTAATGTACAGTGGGTCAACCAGAGTCTTAGGACTCCTTCCCAGTGCATTCTGGGATGCACTGGGAGAGGCCTAAGCCTCCGATTGGCCAGATACCTAAAGTCACTCCCATAAGCAGAATGCACAGCTGGAAAGGATGGGGGGAGGTGATTTGGTTGAGAATTCAAGGTGGATCTTGTGAATCTTATCATAGAAAAACTCTGCCATCATCTGGGGGAAAGTGAGGATAGAATAGGACATACGGGGACTAGGTCCCTGCTTTGACCTAATTAGTAGTGCATTCATAGTTTGAATATTTGGACAAATTGAATCACATAAAGATGTCTGATTAACTCTGCCACACTTAGGCTGCTAGTATTGATCTCAGTAGTTGTTTTCCTCTCTTTGTGTCATGTATGTCAATGTTTCTCAAGCTCTAGCTAGAGATACTATACGGATAAAGAAAAAGGAGGATGGAGTGAGACATTTGGATTTTACTTCCATTGCATTCAATGGGAGTAAAACCCGGATGTCTCAATCCATCCTCCTTTTTCTGGAGCCATATGGTAACCCTACCCTTAGCTAATCTGGATTTCAGATATCCATATTGAATATTGCTTGAGAGAAATTTCTATACAGTTCATACTGCGCTCTTTGTCCCAAGAAGTTGATGTGAACCTAGAAGGTAATGTTTGGAAACTTTGAGAGGTGAGGAGTGGCCTAGTGGTAGAGCTGCTGCCTCAGTACCCTGAGGTTGTGGGATTGAATACCAGCGCTGCTTCTTGTGACCCTGGGCAAGTCACTTAATCTACCATTGCTCCAAGGTACAAAATAAGTATCTGAATATAAATAAACCACATTGAATGTATAACCACAGGTATCAAGTCCCATCCCCATTTGTAGCCTGCGAAGTACTTGTGTCTTCATGTAGTGAAAGTAGTTATGTGTTAGGTATTTGGAGGGGAAATAAAAGGTTGATATTCAGTGTGCTGCCCACTTAAACCACGTTGAGCATGTTGGGAGCTAAATTTCAGCAGTATTTAACCACACAGTGCTGCTCAGTATAAACTGTGGCACTGTCCAGATAATGCTGGGAAGGTCCAGGAGCAGAGTCTGGAGTTATGCTGGTGCCAGTGATATTCAGTGTTGGTTCATGAATCAAATGTGTCCTTTCAGTTCATACATAGGTAACTGGGCAAATTTTTCACTTTACCAGGTTAGCTATGTGAATCTGGCACTGGATATTGGCCATGTCCACATAATTTGTGCTTGTGATGCAGATAGTACCAGTGTCTAAATATGGCCTAGTACTGCATATACAGGTCTAATTTAATCGGCAGTGATCAATGCTTCAAGAAATTCCAGCTGCTGCCTGTTGAATATTGACCTAAAAGATGTTAAGCTTATTCATATCTTACCGTCCTTAGACGTATGCCAGCATACAACAATAATATAATACTGTAAACATCACAATGTATAAAGATTGAATATTGAAGAACAATTCTAATATACAACTAATACAGTTCATAAAAAGTTTAGACATCAATACATTTTAAAATAAAACATAAATATGCAAAAATGTGTATACAATATATTTTCCAACTAGGATGCAGCCTGTCCAAATATTGAACATTCATAGACATGTGGTGACTTTCCCCAGTCTCAGCACTTTTCAGATGGTCGTCTCTCTTTTACTGTGTATAGGAGCAGCTGAGTGAAGGGAGCTATGGTGGGAGAGGAGGTGAGGCAGGATAGATGAAGCTAAGCCCTAGAACCATAGGCAAAATGGAAATGAAATTTTTGCATTACAGACGTGAACTATATTCCTTTGGAGTGAAAGTCTGTATCATCGAGCCTGGTGCTTTCAAAACACAATTAACAGATCCCAAATACTTTGAAGAGACTATCCAGCAAATCTGGAGCCGCTTGCCAGAGGAAACCAAGGAAAGCTATGGACAAGCTTCCTATGACAACTGTGAGTCTTCTGCTCTCTTTCTAAAGGACAGAGGAAATGTTGGTCACTGACAGATATGGGGAGGGAATCTGTTATCATATTAATGTCATTTATGGGGCTGGTGGACCAAGAGGAAGTGGCAGAGCCTTTAAGGATGTGAAACTGTTTTCCAATTAAAAGGTTTGCTCGCAGCTGGTGATCTTATTCTATTTGTGCATTTTTACACAGATATCAAGAATATTCGTATTATGGTGAATGTTGTCAGTTCCAAACTGACTCTAGTGACAGACTGCATGGAGCACGCTCTGACAGCAGTGCACCCCCACACACGCTACTCTGTTGGATGGGATGCTAAACTCTTCTACCTTCCACTCTCCTACTTACCAACGTCCCTTGTAGACTTCCTGTTACGCTTGATGAAATGAAGCAGCAAAGTCAACCTAGCAGAAATGCTCTGAAATGAGATCCATGATAACTGTGACCTTCATAATGTCAAAGATTTTACTTGTTAACAGAAAGGAATTCATTCTCAGTAGAAAAAATCATGACCTGTTCAATAAATTTATTTTTTCTCTACCCCAAAAGAAGAAATCTTTTTTGAAAAGATCTGTTCCATTGAATATTGTAGGGAATCATTTAATAACAGTATGCACTATATAGAATCGTATATACTCAAATATAAGTTGATCCAAATATAAGTCGACACCCCCATTTCCCCCCCCAAAAGGAGGAAAAAGGTTGTTTTGAATATAAGTCAGGTGACTTAATATTCATGTGCCCTCCCTTCTCAGGCTCTGCACCCTGTCCTCCCTCCCTGCCTGACCCTGTCCGTTATACTTCCACTGCCGATCCCTGGTGGTCCAGAGGTGCAGCGGCAGGAGCGAGCTTTCCACTTAGAGCCTTAGGCCCCTCCCCTACACCTTCCAGGATGCACCGGGAAGGAGAAGGCCCACCATTTTGAAGAAGCGGGTCTGCTGGCCGGAGGGAGTAGGCATCCCTTTGGCAAGCCATCAAATTAAGGTAAGGGGGAGGGAGTGAGGGGGTCATCAGAGGCACAGGGGGCATTGCTTGGTGGCAGAGGGAATGGGGATTTCTCCCAATGCCTTGGGGGAGAGAGTTAGCAGTGTCGGGTTACTGTGTGACTCGGCTGGGTTGTTTAATGGAGTTTGTGTGAGTGACTGATCAGTTTGTCATTGTGGTGTGTTATGTGTTTGGTTACCCTGTCATGTTTTAGGGAAAGGACTGCAGCCCTTTCTGTAGTGTTCAGTTTCCTCAGTTATCCATCATAGGTAGAAACTTGAAAGGAGAAGTAACATGAATTAATTGGATTAAGAGGGTTGCTAATCCAGTGATCTGATAAGCCAAGAGAGGAGTGTATTAATTGATTCATTTCTTTGGGTGAATTGTCTTTGGGAGATGTTTTGAAATGATTAGTGCTGGTGTGGTATTTTGGTTTAACCTATGTTAACAGGTAAATATTCCTGTGGTGTGAGCTCCATCACAGGAGGTTCAACATCTAATTTAGTTTTTTGCAACATGCTGCCACCCTTATCCTTAATTTCTTAGTGGGGTCAGCAGCATGAGGGAGTAGGTGTCACTCCTGCCCAGGGATGTCTCAGAGGTGTGGCAGCAGGAGGGAATGGGAATCCCACCTACCGAGGGATGTCTCTGTGGCGGCAGAAAGAATTGGTCACTCCTCCTGCCATGAACATTCGGGGGGAGGGGCTTCAGGGCTCCAGCAGGAGGGAATATGCATCCCTTCAGCCAGCCAACTATGGGGGGGGATGGGGGCTGTGGCCACTAAACTGATCATGGCAAGGAGATTCCTTTGTCACAATTGGCTTAGCAGCCATGTCTATTTGAAATGTAGACCAGCATTTTGATGGCCTATATTTTAGGTGCCTATTGTGGCCCTAGGAAGTTGCCTAGGGCTGCCTAAGCTCACCGAAGGCCACATCCAGTTGAAACTTAAGAACATAAGAATTGCCGCTGCTGGGTCAGACCAGTGGTCCATCCTGCCCAACAGTCTGCTCACATGGCGGCCCCCAGGTCAAAGACCAGTGCTCTAAATGAGTCCAGTCACTACCTGCATATGTCCAGTTTAGCAGGAACTTGTCCAGCTTAGTCTTGAAACCCTTGGAGGATGTTTCCCCTACAAAAGACTCCGGAAGTGCGTTCCAGCTCTCCACCACTCTCTGAGTGAAGAAGAACTTTCTTATGTTTGTACGGAATCTATCCCCTTTCAACTTTAGAGAGTTCCCTCTTGTTCTTTCTAAAATCAAGGGGGGTGGGTCATTAGAGTGGGCAGACTTGGTGGGCTATGGCCCTTTTCTGCCGTCATCTTCTATGTTTCTATGAACTTGTAAATTTAAGGGAAAAATGATATCTATTCAGTACAATATTTTGTTAACGGCTCCCATACATCTTGAAACTTCCTTAAATACCCCTTCTGTGTAGATATTGCTCTTTCTATTTTATATATATGGCATAACAAGTTCCACCAAAAATTATAGTTCAGTCTACTCCAGTTTTTTCAATTACATGTAATTTGTTGTATGGCGACCCCCCTGTCATTATAAGTAAAAGCTTGTTATTATTTGAAGATATCTGACTCTTTGCCCTCATTGACATGCCAAATAATATAGTTCAATACTGGGGGAGGGGAGTAATTTCTAGTTTATTATTTAACAATATAAGAATGATAGGGGGAAATTTTATCATATGATACATATGTTTTATATTTGCTACTAGTATTTTAGCCCGTTACATTAACGGGTGCTAGAGTAGACATCTATTTTGGGGTTGTTTTTTTTCTTTGTCTCTTTCTCCTTGGATGCTGTCTGTCTGTCATTCTTTCTGTCTGTGTCTCTCCCTGGCCCCCTGTCTATCTTTCTTTCTGTCTCTGTATTTCTCTGATGTCCCATGCCTGCCTGTCTCTCAGTGGCCCCCTTCCTATGTCCATACTGTCCCATCCTATGTCCTTAGTGCCCTCAGTGCCTTCTATGTCCTTAGTAGCCCAGTTCTTCCTTCCCATGTCCTTAGTGCCCCCAGTGCCTCCTTCCCATGTCCTTAGTGCCCCCAGTGCATCCGTCCTGTGTCCTTAGTGCCCCCAGTGCCTCCTTCCTCTGTCCCCCTCACTGCCTTCCAGACTTTGACCCAACCCCACCCCCGAAGCCAGTCTGCCTGCCTCCCTCCCATCCCCCTGTCTAGTAGACCCAATGAGCATCTTTAAATTTGTACCCCCCTCCCATCCCCCCTGTACAGTAGAACCGATGATCAGCCTGTTTCCATCTTCCCCCGCCTCTGCCACCGTGCATCCGCCCCTCCCACAGCGAGATGACCTCGGCGTTTCGTTTCTGGCTCCAGGTAGGTTTGTCAGCTGCGCCTCTGGCCGGGTTGGGGGGGAGGGAAGGAGGCGGCCGACATCCGACTTGGGCCGCCGCGCCGCAGGAAAAGCAGTGTCCAACTTAAAACCCGGAAGGGTTACCTTAAAATAAATCTTTCCGGGTTTGGCTGCCGCGGTAGACATCCGCCTGGGGGGGAGGAAGAGAAAGAGCGGAGAGGCGGCGACCGCTGCGTCTTTCAACAGGGAGCAGGACAGACCATAAGGCGCGCATGCGCACTTCCTATGTGTCGCTACAGCTCACGGAAAACCGGCGCACACATAGGAAGTGTGTATGCGCGGCCTAGCGTTTTATTATATTAGATGGAAGGGTGGGGAGGGAGGGAGGGAGATAAGTTATATAATTTGGATTATTGCTGATTATTAAGTGTTCTATTTAATGTTAAAATGTTTTAACTCACTGTCACACTTATCGTACGTTTTAAAACGAATAAAGATTTTATCAAAAAAATAAAAGGGGGGTATTTTTCACTTACATTGGGTATCACATTATATATATATATATAAATTTTTATTCATTTTCAAACATACAATAAGTGTATCAATATGTAAAGACAAATTAATCATAAATATATCACTTAATAAACATCAACATAATAAATAATATGCTCTTATTACCCACCCATCCTACCCCTTCCTATTATATAATCACATATATTGTATAATGTATAATAATAATAATAAAATTATTCCCCTCCCCCCTCATAATTTAACCTGTAACTTAAGGGGAAAATGTCATCTAATCAGTACAATAAATTGTTAATGGCTCCCACACATCTTGAAATTTCCTAAAACAACCTTGCTGTATTGCAATAAATAATTTAATCTACTCCAGTTCTTCCAGTTATTAGTAATTTGTTGAATGGCAATCCCAGTGATTATAAGTAATAATTTGTTATTGTTTGAAGAAATCTGACTTTTTGCTCTCATTGCCATACCAAACAGCATAGTATCATTTGATAATGCCACCAGGTTTTCTAATAAACAATTAATTTGGTCCCAAATTGATTTCCAAAAAGTCATACTTCAAACTCTTGTGAAACACACTAAAATCTTTGAGACTTGGCTAGAGCACAAGTCTATATTAACCCAAACTGGGTACTATAGAGAGGTACTGGGGGTCTCAGGCGCTCACAGCTATAAGCCCGACAAACCTTTCAAGGCCAATAACCACAAAGTGAGCTATCATTGGTCCCATACACTCTCTTCTTGGGTGATTTTAATTATTTTTGAATATTTTTTTAAACCGTTTAATAATCTTATTTAGTGATCTTAATTTCTTATGCAATACTCTCCCATTTTGGAATATAATCATGAAGTACTTAGCTTAAACATATATGCTTAACGACGGAAGATCTCCGTTTCGCTCCTATTACTTTTAGAAGGGCTTCATCAGGGAAAGCGCCGATAGTAGCACTGCCCTTCTAGAGTATAAGGCTTTGGTACACTTCTGTTTCCTGGCAGAGAAGGTCTGGATCCCTTCTCTTTCCCTGCTGGGTTCCTCCTGTGTACCTCTCTATAGTACCCAGTTTGGGTTAATATAGACTTGTGCTCTAGCCAAGTCTCAAAGATTTTAGTGTGTTCCAAAAAGTCATAACAAATGGACAGTAGAATAACAAATGATCTAAAGTCCCTGCTTCAAGATGACAGTGCCAACCAACATTTATTAGACTTAGAGCTATCCAATTTTTGTAACTGAACAGGGGTCCATAATGCTCTATGTAACAGAAAAAACCATGTTTGTCTCATAGATGCTGACATTGTACATCTCATCCTCCAAGTCCAAATTTGTGTCCATTGAGACGCAGAAATTTGATGCTTGATCTCAATGCTCCAAATGTCTCTCAGACCAGTGTTTAGTTTCTTTTTAATAAGTCCAGTTAATAATTTATACCACTGGGCAGCCTGGTGACCCAGGAAGTCCACCTGAAAGCATAAGAATTCCATACTGTATTGATCACTAAGATTTTTCCATTCAGGGAACCCGGCCTGAATGGCCTGCTTCAATTGCAACCATCTAAAACTTTCTGATTTATTAAGGCCATATTTATATTGCAACTGTGAAAACTCAAGCAGTTTACCATTAGAGATAACATCATCCAATAAACGTATTTCTGCTATCATCCAATGCTTCCAGACGATCTTTTCTCTGCCAATTTGCATCTTGGGGTTTAGCCATATAGATTGATTTCTAGATTTGTAAATTGGAATAGTTGTTAAATTACTTACATAATGCAATGTTTTCCATGTATCAGCTAATATTCTGTTATCTTTACTGTAACTAGGCATTTTGATACTAAGCACATCACAAAGGTGTAATGGAAACATGAGTTGCCATTCTAACCACAACCAATCTGGGAGTTTTTCCATGAGCTCTGGGAGGACCCAATACATACCCTGGCGCAAAATATAGGCTTGATGATACCTATAAAAATTGGGAAAATTTACCCCTCCCTCTGAAATTGGCCTTTGTAAAGATACCAAAGCCACTCTAGGAGTTTTACCCAGCCAAATAAATTTTATAACAAGGCTATTTAATATTTTATAAAAGGACCCTTGAAAATAAACTGGCAACATAGCCATCTGATAATAAACCACAGGCAAAATCATCATCTTAATAGATTGGACTCTCCCCCACCACGAAAGCTGTAAAGGATTCCATTGCTCACACATTTCTGTAACCTTCTGTAATAACGATTTTTTATTTATTTTCATTGTTTCTTCCATCGTATTTTTAATCCAAATGCCTAAATACTTTATTCCATCCTCCCTCCAAAGAAAAGGAAATGAATCAAACAAATCTTTTGTACAGTGGACATTGAGTGGAAGAATTTCTGATTTACTCCAATTTATTTTGTAACCTGAAAATTTTCCAAATTTTTCAATCATTTCAAGTAAGCAAGGAATGGTTGGCTCAGGATTTCTCAAATAGAGCAATATATCATCCGCATAAGCAGAGCCGTTATATTCCCGATCTCTAAGAGGAATACCCTGAATCTCCTTTGCTTGCTGAATGGCTAATAACAAGGGTTCCAATACAATATCAAAAAGCAGAGGAGATAAGGGACAGCCTTGTCTAACCCCCCTCTGTAACCTAAAACCTTCTGAAAAATTATTATTAATATACAATTTAGCAACAGGGGAGCTATACAATGTTTGAACCATTTGTATAAATCCTGAACCAATACCAAACCATTCCAACGCTTGATACATGAAGGTCCATTCAACACGATCAAAGGCCTTTTCTGCATGCAGTTGGCGATTCTCAGCGCATCGGACCTTTTGGTTTATGATATTTTACTCTACAATTTTTTGTGGCATATTTTTAAAACCTTTTTCATTTTGGACCCCCGACGAAGGTTTGTCCGAAACACGGACCGTATCGGGTCCATTGTTTGGTAAAAAGGTTTTTATATATTTATATTTGTCACAATAAATTTCGCCTGCATCTTGTACATATCTAAAGCTAAGGTAATAATCATACGGTAGTGGCTGATGATGTTAAGTCCTTCTCAGATGTCTCTAAGATTTGTGAGATATTTAAGGGTTCTCGGTCTGAAGATTTTACTTTTTGTTGTTGGTTTTGTTCTTTGTCAGGCAAATAATAAACCCGTGAGAATGGTGGTAATGATTCTTCGGGTATCTCCAAAGTTTCCACTAGATATCTCTTAAGCATATCTCTGAGTGTTACCAAATCAAGTCTTGGAAAATTAATTAACCTTAAATTGTTACTATGTGAATTGTTCTCAAGCATTTCAATCTTCTTCCTTAGGTTAATATTATCTTTAACTAGAGTCTCTTGCAATTGTTTCGATGTTATAATTTCCTTTTCTATTTTCTGAATGGATGAGTTAGAGGTGTTCATTTCTTTTCTTAAGTCCTTCAATTCTTTATTATGTTCCTTAATTTTCCCTTCGATTTGTTGAAAAGTAGGAGTTATATTTTTAACAAAACCAGCCATTAAGTCCCAAATGGAATCTAAAGTCACTTCAACAGGTTTAATCAATACAATTGGAGTTTGTGTGAATGTGAAGTGCTCACCATTCTGAAGATTTCCTTCGGGGCTTGTCTTCTGTCCTTCCCCCTCATATTGAGATGTTACTGCCCCAGATATCTCCATGGGGACCCTTGCAGTATGAGCCCCAGCCTCCAAGCTCTCCTGAAGATCCTTCCTTGCCTCTGGAGAGGAGAAAATCTCAGAATCCGGGGTTTCCCCACCCCTGGGAGAGCTGGTAATCTGAGGCTGCGGGGGCGGTGCCCTAACATCGGGGCTTAGAGTAGTGTCGGGCCCAGGAGTGTCCACCGCGGGTTCGCCTCCCTGTGTCCTCAGCAGGCCACCATCTGATGTTGCAGTGACCTCCTGCATACGCCGCAGAAGATCTTGGATATTACTAAGACCGGGGGCTCCAGAACGCCGCGAGGCAGAAGTGGCACTCCGGCCCCGTCTCTTAGTCATCGCGGTAAGCAAAGTACCGCTAGAATTATTCCAAACCGACACTGTTCTGGGACGAGCAACTCAGCGCGTCCTGCTCTCAGTCGCCATCTTGGATCCCTAGCCCAGGTAAGTTGTTTTTCAAAATAAACTTGAGCTTTATTCCTCAAAGTAAAAATAAACATAAAGCTTTGTCAGGATGTTTCTGCTTATAACTGAGACTCAATGTCCATATGGCAAAAACTAAATAAGTTGCTAAAGTCCACATTAATTCATAGTCCATCAGCATGTATCCCAAGAGAAAAGAAAAAAAAAACTCAAAAACTCAAAACACACAAGCTTCAGAGCTGTATCAATTCAGTACAAGTCAGTGCAATTACACTGGCTTCTTCAGCAGCAGAGTGCTGGCCAGACAGTATGCTCCGTGTGGTGTTAATCTGCCATAAAAATTGGCCCTCTATCCCACCACTATGAACACGGGGCTATCCCCGCTGTCCGGGACTGAACAGTTCACTTTCCCCACCAGGGAAAGAACCATAAACTTCCAAAAAGAAAATAAGTTCCAAAAATACAGTCCAAAAGAAAACTTCTTTAACTTTTCAGCTGAAAAATTGGAAATCATTTTCGTTATTAGATTATACGTTTTGGTGGAACTCACTATGTATGTATCATAGACTTGAATCATATGCATATGAGAGTAAAATCACACTCCGAATCTCCATGAATTTAAAAAGCAAGAAATCACCCTGGTCATTTTTAGATTCATATGTACGCTCTGCTTTGTAGACACTCCTGTCTTCCCTTCCTTTTCTCCACCTTTCCTCTTTCTTTCCTTTCTCTTTTTATTTTTACTCTGTCTTCTTTCATCTTTTTCTCATACAGTCTTCACAAACAACTCCATTACTCTGAGCTTTTCTTAATACTATGGTCCTTTATAATTAATTTTATATTTATAGATCATATATATACAAAACGTTATCTTATTCTTATGTATTTGAATTGCTCCTTGTATTTTTCAAAATACTCAATAAAAATTTATTGAACTTGGAAAAAAAAAAAAAAAGAGTTCCGGTTCAGCTATAAATCAGAAAAAAAAAAAAAAACTTTTCAGCTGGTTTAAAGATATCCAGCATAGGCAAGTAATTAGAAAAAAACAAACTTTCAAAATCATTATAATAAAGTCAGTCACTTGCCTCTCACACAGCATATCTCCATGGGCTGGGCTTCACTAGGCAATTCAGTAATTGTCTCAGCATTGTCTCCCAGCTCCATATCCTGTGGCTCTTCCAACAGACCAGGAGACATGTCCTCACCAGCCTCTATTAGCTCCATAGACTCTGGAGTTTGGCTGACATTCAGAGCTCTCAGCCCTGAGCGCTGTGACCTGTCCTCTCCAAGTTCCTGCTGCTTCTGACTCTCAAGGAACTGGGTTCTCAGATTAAGGAGTCTGCAGCCCCGCCCCAAACCCTCAGGAGGAAGTGATTTCCTGTTAATCACTCTAGGCTTCCGTGGGGGATGGGAATCCTGCAGTTCTGCTCTCCCACTCCCTCTACAGGACACAGAAGGAAACTCTTTCAATGACTGAAATTGTGCTTTAAAAGGGGGTAATTGCGTTGTGCCTGAACTTGACTTGAGCACTGCTCTAGGGACATTCCTAGCAGGCATAGTCTGCATACCACAATATACAGAGGAGCATCTTAAAAAAGTGTTGTTGAGACCAGCTCTTGATGAGGAATTTATAAAATTCTTTCAAACTTTCATCCATATAATTTCTGTTAATACTATACTTGATTAAAATAGTTATTTTCCATCATATTACATAAATCTCTAAATTAAACTATTTCCATAACCAGCTGTAAAAATAAATGTTTCATTGTATCCTTTAAATTAATATAATTATCTTAAATACATAGGAATTCTCTATGTATTCCCCTTCAATATGACAATTTATCTTCTTTAATCTTACTAATTATGATAAATCATAACGCTAAGAATTCCATTTAAACACTTATCAGGAAATGTACTAAAATTTTCTTTAAATAATAAATACTCCATAGAAGATATTAACTTTATCAAATCATATAATAAAAATAATATATACTAAATATGTTTTTCATATAAATAATTAATTACCTAAGAAATAGAGTCAGTTTATATATTCTTCATCATATCTATAAAATTATTTAACAATTAGTGATTTAATATGAATAATTAAGGATCCTGCTTTTTAATATTATGGCGACATTATAGAAATATATTTCAAATCATTAACTAGAACTTTCACTATTGTATCCACAAATAATCTGATGAATTAAAAATAAGTAAATGTCAAAGTGTTAACAGTATCATAAATATGAGTACATATCTTATGCACCTTTCAACTTCCCAGTGTATGATGCAGGAATCTATGTCATCAATTGCTTAGTTTCTATATTTTCCTAAAGGGCCTGTAGAAAGTCCATTATAGTTCTGTATCCAGCTCTCCAATCCCAGAGAACTCACTCATGCTTCATACTGTAGAAACCATTCAGAGGCTGCTCTGTCATGGCCAACGTCCTTAATACGTTCATATTCAGGCCAGAACAATGTATCACCGATACCATTTTCTATTGATTTAAATATTGATTCGGCCTGGAAGTCATGCACTGGGACTTTTTTTTTTCCCTTTCCATGCAACCATACCTAGCTCGTATAGTCTGCTGAGGTGGTGGGATTGCAGCTCGGGGTTGGTATTCCCGTACGATTCACAGCAACACAGTCTCTTCACTTCCAAAGAATATCTGAGATCCGGTCACCAGAACACTTGCTGAGCGCATAGGACTGCTGGCCCAGCTTGTAGTAAGCTTTGCCAGGCAGGAGCAGGCCGTAGTATGGGCGTCCCTCTTTGACTCCACTGCTTGCAAGATCACCTCCAGCTGTTCCTCTTTCAGCTTCTTAATCACCAAATGGAACCCGAGGTTCGCCCTGACGATCTTCACCACTTTGCCCATGCAGCAGTGGCCGGCGCCATGCGCATGGCTCCTATAGAGTCATCGGACGAGCATCGTTCACTTGGTCCTGAACATGTGGGACGAGAAGACACTTTCCCAGCTTCAAAACGCACATGACGTTTGCAAATCGTAAAGGATTCGGGGGCTGATTCCCAGGCGATCGCCACACAGTCAACACAACCATGGCAACAGAGAATCCAATTCAGCTACTGTTGGGTGAGGATCGCTGCAATATTTCTTCCTCCCAACCCGGAACTGGAAGAACTGATGGCCAGAACAGAGGCAAGGGGCATGGACGATACAGTTTGAGTGGATCAGCAAAAACAGAGCACTGCTTACCTCTCATCCGTCATACCATCTCTTCTTATGCAGATTCTCTATTAGAACAATTTTCCGAGCCTTCTCTATTCCTCCTCCCTCTCTCCTCTTCAGACGGAGGCCCACAACAAAATCCATCATGATGAGCATCACTCTCCAGAGCAAAGAAGAGGAGTGGAGTCTTCAGAACCAGAAGATCTTATGATTCCACCCATAGATTCCTCAGATGACAGCACAATCTTGAACACCTCAATTACATCAGCAGGTATTTCTATTCTAACTTAGAATTTTATCCTGTTTTAAAATGTTTCTAATTGCAAACAGATCCAAATCAGTTGAAAGTTAGTTGTAGCGGCCATCTTTGATGTTAAAATAAATATTAATATATATAATCATTTATTTATATAGTTCTGAATTTCTAATATTTTTCAAATTTAGATTTTTATTCTTACCATTGTTTTAATTCTCAGTTCATGGTTATTTCTTGAGAAGATATGAACCCTTTAAGTTTTTCTGGGTCCTCGAAGAACTAAGACTTATCTTTATAGGTGATTTTCATTTGTGCTGGGTAGAATATTCCATATTTTGCTCCTATTTCTTTTAATGGTTGCCTTAGCTGTAGAATTCAAACAACAAAAGAAGAAAACTGCAATTGTCCAAAAAGATGAAAATCAAGTACAAGCAGAGGACAAAAAGAGGTTCAAGTAAAAATTGACTACCAGACCTTAACTTTCCCAAGGTATTATTTTATTCAAAATATTCTTGAACCTTATTGGGAAAACCGATCAATCATTGGTCATTTGGTAAAGTGACTTATGCTGTGTAAAATATTAATAAAACAATAAAGTGCTTAGAATGCATAAAGTGCCCAAAGATGGAAAGCACTTATCTTTCACGCCCGATGGCTGACCAACCGTTTCATATTTTTCGTCAGGGGCTGTGCTTCCAAATATTTATTGCACATAAATCTAAAGAAAATATATACATAATGAATATTTACTTGAAAAATATACAAAATGTGAAAACCTAACAAACACTAAATTGATAAATAATTCATAAATATTCTAAAAAAAGATATATAACTTAATGCATATTATTCATGGTACAAAACAAGGAGAACTCTTCTGTGGGTTGATTGAAACATACGTCTCATACTAAGATACAATGTAAATGTAAGCCCGAGACCTCGTGTCGAAGGGCAGAAGGTAACACGGGGCTGGTGTGCCTCCGTGTTTTTTGCAGGGAGGGGGGCGGTCGAGGGGCGGAAAATTCTGTGTCGGTGGCTGATTGGCCTTCAGGAAGGCAGAGAGCCATATTTAAATTGATTGGCTGGGAAGGGTCACGCGCGCCGAGACGAGGGGATAAAGGGGAGTAGGCAGTGGAGGACTCAACCGTTTTGGGTCCTCCAGGGTGTTTTTCTCCTACCTGCGGTCTCGTTTTTGGCGTCCACGCGGCGGTGCGGTTGGCGATGGCTGGCGTGCAGCAGTTTGACGCAGCGGAGATTTCCTTCAGGGCCGGTGATTCCCTTATTGAGGACCCGGACGCGCAGGTGGGTGCGGATCTTGGAGCGGCGGGGGGTAGGCCGGAGCGCAGATCCAAGCGTGACGCGCTCTCGGCCATCGTGCTTGCTGGGTCCGCGGGCCGCGCGGGTGGGCGGTCTCCTGTGCCGGGAGTGTCCCAGCTGGTAGCTGCGCCGCGCAAGGCGGCTGGAAAATCTAATCCTGGCGGGCGGGGCAAGTCGAGCGGGCGGCTGCCCGTTCGGCAAGGCAGCAGCAGCTCAGTGGCTACTGGTTCTCTTCCGGGGGCAGGGAGTGCGGTTCCTGCTTCCATCGAGTCTTCGGGGGATTTGTTGGGGCCTGTTGTTCTTCCTCTGTCATCCCCGGGGAGCAGTGGTGGGGAGGTGCATGCGACCCTAGTTTCGGGAGTGGAGGGGTCTGCTCGTGCACAAGAGGGCGTGCGGCAAGTGTCACCTCAGCCTTCCACTAGTTGGGGCGCTGGAGCCTGGGGTGCTGGTTCCGGGGGGCCTTTGGGGTTGCCCTACGGGGCTTTCCCGTGGGGTCCGGTGCAGCAAGGGTGGTATTCGGGGCAGCAAGGCTGGGGTCCGGGTTTGTTTTTTCCTTGCTGGGGCGGGGGTATCCCCCCCGGGTGGATGGGTGGTCCATTGCCAAGTGGGGCTGGGGGCGCGGGTTGGGGGGTGCCTGGGGGTGGTTTCCTGGGCCCTGTTCCTGGTTTTGGTTTTTCTTCACAGAGTCCGATGGCGGTGCAGGAGTCTCCTTGGAGTGCGGCTGGCAGTGTTCCTGGCCCCTCGTCATGCAGTGCCGGGGCAGCTGCGGATCGGCAGCACAGCGAGAGCGCTTCGGTTGCTTCTGCGTCGGAGCCAGTGGCTGTTGGTGGAGGCGCTGCTGGTCCCTCGGCTGATGTGGTGGTTGCTGGCCGCGGCGTCACTGTTGTGGAGTGTCCGTCGGCGTCGGCGTCGGAGGTTGTTTCCGGTGGCATCTCCGTTCCTGTTGAAGGACCTTCTGTTTCGGGTAAGGTGGCGCCTGCTGGGGTTGCTGGGGGGAACACACGTAAAAAGTCGGGAAAGGGGAAGCGTCGGCGCAGGCGCGCTTCCTCTTCGTCTAGCCAGTCGTCGTCCTCGTCCTCCTCTGCTTCGTCGGCTTCCTCTTCTTCGGTCCCTGGGCCGGTGGGGGAGGTGGGTCGCGTGGGAAGTAGTAGTGTGGCTCCGCAGAGTGAGGGTCGGGGTGTGCCAGCGCTGGTTGCTCTGACGGAACTCTGGGAGCGTGTGCCGCGTTCTTTGCGGCGTAAGATTAGACGGCGTTCTTGCATAGACATTTTTCGCCTTATGGAGGGTAGGGTGCACCGGCGGAGTCGTAAAAAGTCGAAGCGGGAGGCGGGTGCTTCCAAGATCTTCCCAGTTGCCCGGTCCATTATCAATTGGATCCGTTCTTTTATGCGGCTGGCTAGTGTTTGGGGGCGCTCACATCCTAGTGATTATGGTTTGTTGTTAGCATATGCTGACTCTGTGCTTGATGCGTACCAGCGCTTCGGTGGCTGGACGTGGTTAAATTATGATGAGGCTTTTAGGGATAAGATGGAGGAGAACTCTCATATGTCGTGGGGTACGCAGGATGTTAACCTGTGGCTTACACATATGTCCTCCAAGGCTGGGGCGGCTTCAGGGAGTGGGGGTCGTGTGCCAGCGGGCGTTTTGGGCGGCGGGCGGCCCTTTCGGTCCGGGATGGGGGTGGGGGCCGGTGGGGGAGCGGTCACCGACGTGTGTTGGAGATTTAACAAGTCGGGCTGCTCTTTCTCCGACTGCAAGTTTCGCCATGCGTGCTCTCAATGCGGGCAGCCTCACCCCCTGCCTAAGTGCCTCAGGAAGCCGGCCGCGGGGCCTGCAGGGGCTGGTAAATAGGAGCACGTCCGGTGTGGTTCCCACGCCGGTTTTGGTGGACGCGTTGGGTCCATGGCTGCGGCGTTATCGGCCTGTGCGCGTAGCTACCTTATTGGAGCGTGGGTTTTCAGTTGGTTTCGAGATTCCGTTTCAGGGTGAGTTGTCGGGGGCGCGGTCGCGCAATGCGTCGTCTGTTATTCATTTGAAGGATGTAGTCCGTGGTAAGCTGAGGGAGGAATTGCGATTGGGGCGAATTGCGGGTCCTTTCCGGGAGCGGCCGTTTCCGGTCATGATGGTTTCTCCGTTGGCGGTGGTGCCTAAGAAGGAATTGGGTAAGTTCCGTCTTATTCACAATTTATCCCGTCCGGTTGGATTTTCTGTTAACGACGGTATTCCACGGGATCTGTGTACTGTGCGGTATTCCACGGTGGACTGTGCCTTGCGACTTATCCTCAGGGCTGGCCGCGGGGCTCTGTTGGCGAAGGTTGATATTCAATCGGCCTTCAGGTTATTGCCTGTGCATCCTCAATCTTACCCTTTGTTGGGTTTTCGTTTTGAGGGTGCTTATTATTACGATCGTTGTCTTCCGATGGGCTGTTCTATTTCGTGTGCGTATTTTGAGATGTTCAGCACGTTCCTTCATTGGGTGGTGGTTCAGCGGTCTGGGTTGTCCGATGTGGTTCACTATCTTGATGATTTTTTGTTTGTCGGTCCTGGGGATTCGGATGACTGTGGGCGTCTTAAAGGAGTTTTCGAAGCAATGGCCGCTGAGTTTGGAATACCTTTAGCGCAGGACAAGTCTGAGGGTCCGGTTACATCCCTGGTTTTTCTGGGGATTGAATTGGATTCTGAGGCGTTGGTAACCCGCCTGCCGGTGGTTAAGGTCCAGCGGTTGCTTGACCTTATTGGGCGTGTGCTATCTGCTCCTAAAGCTACTTTGCATGTGGTTCAGTCCTTGATCGGCTCACTTAATTTTGCTTGCCGGGTTTTGCCCATGGGTCGCGCTTTTTCGCGTCGGCTGGCTGCGTCTACGGCCGGGGTCCGGGATAAGCGCCATTTCTTGCGGCTGTCGGCCGGGGTGCGGGCGGATCTTCGCATGTGGGCCTGTTTTTTACGGGACTTCAATGGCTGCTTGCCCATGCAGGCTCTGGAAGTGTCTAACGGGGATTTAGAGCTATTTTCTGATGCGGCTGGAGGGGCGGGTTTTGGCCTTTACTGTCAGGGCGCCTGGTGTGCTGAGCGGTGGCCCCAGACTTGGGTGGCTCGGGGTATCACGCGTAATATCACGCTTCTGGAGTTGTTTCCCTTTGTAGTGGCTCTTGAATTGTGGCCCGATAAATTGAGGGATAGACGTGTGATGTTCTGGTGTGATAACCTGGGGGTGGTGGAGGTGGTTAATCGACAGACGGCGCACTGCCTGTCGGTGAATGTGCTGGTGAGAGCGTTGGTTTTGCGCTGTCTGCGTCTTAATGTGTTTCTTAGGGCTCGGCACGTGCCCGGTTCGCAGAACGGCATTGCTGATGCTCTCTCTCGTTTCCATTTTTCGCAGTTTCGTCGGCTGGCGCCGGAGGCTCACGAGGAAGGTTCGGTGATGCCGGAGCATTTGTGGAGCCTGGTCGAGAAGGAGTGTGGGAAATGCTCCGTCTGTCGGTAGCGCCTGCTACCTGGTCGCATTACTCCACTGGGTTCCGGGTGGTTTCTACCTTTCTGTTCAGCAGGGGCTGGGTTCCAGGGGATGTGGCCGAGTCCTTTCTTGAGGATTTTGTGCTGGATTCAAGTAGGACTGGGGTCTCTAGGCGGGTGGTGCAGGGGCGGTTGGCTGGATTTGCCTTTTTCTGTCGAGCGTTGGGTTGGAATTGTCCTTCTTCGGGTTTCATGGTGCAACGGTTGCTTCGTGCTTTGGGGAGGGTGGTGCCCGTGAGGCCAGATCCTCGTTTGCCCATTCATCATGCCTTACTCCTACAGCTTTTGTCGGTCTTGCCTGACCTGGCTCACTCTCCTTACGAGTCCTCTCTCTTCAGGGCGGCATTTTCTCTGGCCTTTTTCGGGGCGTTGCGGGTGGGGGAGTTGTTGGTTAGCGCAGCCGACAGGGCGAGAGGGCGTGGGTTGTTAGTTCAACACGTGCAGCTGGGTGATGGTGAGGTCCGAATTTGTGTGGCTAGTTCTAAGACAGATCAGGCCGGCCGGGGCCAATGGTTGGTACTCCGCCAGGTTGTAGGTTGTGTTTCTTGTCCTGTAGCTCGTTTGAGCGAGTTTTTGTCGGTTAGAGTTGCGGTTTCTCCTGTATTTTTTGTTCACGCGGACGGGGCCCCTCTTTCCCGGTTTCAGTTCTTGGCCGTGCTGCGTTTGGCCTTGGTGCGTTGTGGAATGGAGCCGCGAAGTTATGGCACGCACTCATTTCGGATTGGTGCTGCCACCAGTGCTTGTGCTGCAGGTATGTCGGAGGCGGGCATTCGGCGGTTGGGTCGCTGGGTGTCTGGGGCCTTTCGCGGGTACATTAGACCTTCTGGTGCGTTCAGGGGGCGTGGGGGTTGTTAGGTGGGTTTGTGATTATCTTGTGGGTGTGAGGGGGGATTTTGTTCTGTCTGTGCAATTTTGTTTTTGTTCTTTCAGGTGCTGGTCGGAGCAGTTCCGTGTGGATAATCGGTCATTCCTTTGTGCATTGGGCCGGTGAGCGGGCCTTGTTGCGCCCTGGAGGTCGACATCTTGGTCTGGGCCATCTTGGTGTAAGGGTCTCTTGGGGGGGTCAGCGTGGCATGAGATGGCATCAGCTTTTGCCATTTTTGTCGCACTTTCGGTCTTGTCCTCGTCGTCCGGAGGTGATCATTATTCATTTGGGGGGTAATGACGTTGATTCTATGTCGGCTAGACAGTTAGTTAACTTCATTAAGGATGATTTGCGTGTTATTTTTGCATGGTTTCCGGGTACGCGTATTTTATGGTCGGACGTTATTCCGCGCCCGCGGTGTCTTGCGTCTCGGCGATGGACCCGGGGGTTGGCGAAGTTTAACCGGCAGGTCGGGAAGTGGGTCGAGTCGCAGGGCGGTAAACAGCTGTTGCATGGGTGGGTAGAGGTAGGTTGTGGTGGGCTATTCCATACGGATAGGGTGCATTTGTCAGACATTGGGTGGGACTTGCTTTTAGATGATTTTGCGGTGGGTTGTGAGAGCGTGTTGGGTTTGGATTAGCCGCTGCTCTGTTGTTTGGGGGGTGGGCCTGTGTGATCCCAGGCCTGTGGCGGATCTCCCGAGCTACTCGGTCATTGGGGCTCATCGGGTGATGAGCGGTGGGCCGGCGGGGTGCCGTGCCTGGTGGGTCAGGTGACCCGGATAATGGGGCATGAGGGACATGCCACCCCTCTGACCCTTGTTGAAGTGGCAGGGTCGAGGGCACTGAATGTTTGTTTTGGTAGCTCGGGAGGAGCTTTTGGAGTTATGTTAATTAAAGCTGATATGGAAATTATAATATGTTAATTTTATTGTTAATAAACTGAGCTGCGGCTAATTACCAAAAATAGAGTTGGCGTGTTGTTTTTCAGGTATGATGAGCATTGGTGGGGATCTAGGGAATGGGTCACAGGGAACAAGGAGCCCATCCAGATCCCGTTGTTAATGTAAGCCCGAGACCTCGTGTCGAAGGGCAGAAGGTAACACGGGGCTGGTGTGCCTCCGTGTTTTTTGCAGGGAGGGGGGCGGTCGAGGGGCGGAAAATTCTGTGTCGGTGGCTGATTGGCCTTCAGGAAGGCAGAGAGCCATATTTAAATTGATTGGCTGGGAAGGGTCACGCGCGCCGAGACGAGGGGATAAAGGGGAGTAGGCAGTGGAGGACTCAACCGTTTTGGGTCCTCCAGGGTGTTTTTTCCCTCCCACCCTCCCTTTGTTTTATGGTCTTTGGGAGTAGCTCGGGGCGGATCTCCCGAGCTACTCGGTCATTGGGGCTCATCGGGTGATGAGCGGTGGGCCGGCGGGGTGCCGTGCCTGGTGGGTCAGGTGACCCGGATAATGGGGCATGAGGGACATGCCACCCCTCTGACCCTTGTTGAAGTGGCAGGGTCGAGGGCACTGAATGTTTGTTTTGGTAGCTCGGGAGGAGCTTTTGGAGTTATGTTAATTAAAGCTGATATGGAAATTATAATATGTTAATTTTATTGTTAATAAACTGAGCTGCGGCTAATTACCAAAAATAGAGTTGGCGTGTTGTTTTTCAGGTATGATGAGCATTGGTGGGGATCTAGGGAATGGGTCACAGGGAACAAGGAGCCCATCCAGATCCCGTTGTTACTGTCAGCCCACAACTGGTGTTGCTTAATGCTGGCAACTTTGTAACAATGTCTATACCGAAGAGGGTTCCTGCGTTTGCAGATACAAACCAGACTCAACTAAATGTAGCCAAAACAGTGTCTCAAACACAATCTACTCTTAAAGACATTGGCTAGTAGTTGTCAAAGGAGAAAGGAGACAACGATAGTAAATCATCTGAAACAAATTAGATTGAATTATTAAAAATTTTTCATAATTTAAAAAACTAGATAGTTTTAAATAAACTGAATAGTTTTGAAAAAACACGTACCAACACAAATCAGAAAATGGTGGCGGTGTTCTCTTGTACTAATAAGGCTCACCAATATTCAAAGCATGTGAAACTTAATCTAAAGACACGCATTAAAATCATAGACCCACCAAACTTACTTACTATTTAAAGAGTGTCCGCAACAAATTGTGAAATTAGCACCCTCACAGCGTAATGTAGATAGCGGCATTTTTAAAAACCAATAGCAAGCGGACTGACCAATAGCAATGCTCGTAACGTGATGATGTCAAAACGCGACAGCATCACATTTATTACCGAAAAACCTAATTGCAGGTAAAAAGAAAAAAGGTCAATGATATAAATGAAGGAACATAACGCCGCCTATGATGTGAAACTGTGTTTTATAGTGATGTTCAGTTGATATCAAAAAACAAGCACAGTACAACCTCAGAAATAGACATAAGAATCTAAATAGTCAAATGAAACGGTATAAACATACATAGTAGCCATCAATTAATTCACATTCAATTATAAAAACCAAACAGAAAAACGAGAAAGGAAAGAAAAGAAAGAGACAAAGGAAAGAGACAAAAAGGGAAAAGGAAGAACAGAAAAGAAAAAAGAAAGGGAAAACCACAAAAGAGATGAAACAAAGGAGGCTTCAAAAAAAGGCTTTCCAATCAATATTGATGTTCAGTCCCATAGGTTCCAACGAATTCAGTCTGTGGATCCAACGTTGTTCACGTTGGACTAGAAGTCTATCTCTATTTCCTCCTCTTGGATTCACAGCTTCCATATCAATAACCATGCATTTCAAATGAAGAAAATCATGATGATGGTCAGAACAATGTTGGACCAAAGGAGCATCTTTCCTGTTGCGCTTAATATTAGATCTATGTTCACTAAGGCGTGTCTTGAGGCATCTTTTAGTTTTACCAACATAGACTTTGGAACAGGGGGCAAATGATCACGTAGATGACGTAAGAACTGTTACAATTGTTGAAAAATTTGGAATCATACTTTCTGCCGTCCTGCGGATTGATGAAAACTTTTGATTGTAGCATAATGTCACAACTTTTACATGATCAACATTTGTAATGACCCAAAACATCTTTGATAATGTGGGGAATCATAGAATCTGAGGGACTGATGATCTCCTTTAAATTGTGTCCTCTACTGAAAGCTGTTCTCAAAGGGATATCACAAAACACAGGGTGAGTCTGTACAATCTTCCAATTGTTCTTTAAAACCTTAGTTAGAGTGGGGCTGGTATTAGAAAACTGTAAAACACAAGTTTGAATGTCTGAATCGACTTTGTTGGTGTCAATGTCATTTACATTAAGCAAATGTTCTCCATGATTGTACTTTGCACATTTATAACATTTGTTTAAGGTGGTCTTAAGCAAAGCCTTCCCTCCCACCGACGTCAGCGCTGACATCGGGAAGACTTCCGGTCGGCTGTGTGCTGCGGCAGGGCAGGTAGGGAAAAGAAGACCAACCGAGCTTTCCAAAAAACAGGGTCTGCTAGACTTTTTTTTTCTTTCTTTCTTTCTTTTTCTCTCTCTCTCTCTTTGATTCTTCCTTATTAGCAATAACATCGGGATCTGGATGTGCCCCTTTGCTCCCTGACTAACCGCCCCTACCCTACAGATGTTACCCTGATACACCTCCTACCTTTTAATAAAAACACGACAACAACTTTGGGAATTAGCCGCAGCTCAGTTTATTAATAAAATTAACATATTATAATTTCCATCAAACAGTGATTAACATAAATCCAAGAGCTCCTCCCGAGCTACCCCAAAAACCAACTTTCAGTGCCCTCGACCCTGCCACCTCAACAAGGGTCAGAGGGGTGGCATGTCCCTCATGCCCCTTTATCTGGGTCACCTGACCCCCCGGGCACGGCACCCCGCCGGCCCACCGCTCATCACCCGATGAGCCCAAAGACCGAATAGCTCGGGAGATCCGCCCCCGAACTACTCCCAAACACCAAAAAAAAACAAAGGGAGGGTGGGAGGGAAAAAACGCCCTGGAGGACCCAAACGGTTGAGTCCTCCACTGCCCCCTCCTTAAATCCCCTCGCCTCCGCACCTCCTCCGGCACGCACCCAATCGGATTAAAAGCTGGCTGACGCCTTTTAACAGGCCAATCAGCCGTCGGGCGAATCACACCGCCCCCCCGACCGCCCCGGCCGATGAGCAACACGGAGGCCCACCAGCCCCGTATTATATTTTGCCCATCGGCACGAGGCCTCGGGCTCCCATTAACATCGGGATCTGGATGTGCCCCTTTGCTCCCTGACTAACCGCCCCTACCCTACAGATGTTACCCTGATACACCTCCTACCTTTTAATAAAAACACGACAACAACTTTGGGAATTAGCCGCAGCTCAGTTTATTAATAAAATTAACATATTATAATTTCCATCAAACAGTGATTAACATAAATCCAAGAGCTCCTCCCGAGCTACCCCAAAAACCAACTTTCAGTGCCCTCGACCCTGCCACCTCAACAAGGGTCAGAGGGGTGGCATGTCCCTCATGCCCCTTTATCCGGGTCACCTGACCCCCCGGGCACGGCACCCCGCCAGCCCACCGCTCATCACCCGATGAGCCCAAAGACCGAATAGCTCGGGAGATCCGCCATAGGCCTGTGAACACACAGGCCCCCCCCCCCCCGGCAACAGAGCAGCGGCTAACCCAAACCCAAAACACGCTCGCAACCCACCGCAAAATCGTCCAAGAGCAGATCCCACCCAATGTCAGACAAATGCACTCTATCTGTGTGAAAGAGCCCACCACAACCCACATCAACCCATCCGTGTAACAGCTGCTCACCACCCTGCGACTCAACCCACTTCCCCACCTGACGGTTAAACTTAGACAAACCACGGGTCCACCGCCGAGACGCAAGACGCCGTGGACGCGGAATAACATCCGACCATAAAACACGCGTACCTGGAAACCAAGCAAAAAGAACCCGCAGATCATCCTTAATGATGTTAACTGTCTAGCCGTCATAGCATCGACATCATTACCCCCCAAGTGAATAATGAGCACGTCCGGAGGACGAGGGCCAGCTCGCAAAGGTGACAAAAACGGCAAAAGCTGATGCCATCTCATGCCACACTGCCCCCACCAAGATACCCGCACACCCATATGACCAAGCCCAAGATGTCGACCTCCAGGGCGCAACAAAGCCCGCTCTCCAGCCCAATGCACAAAGGAATGCCCGATTATCCACACAGAACAGCTCCGACCAGCACCTGAAAAACAAAACAAATCAGCCACAAACAGAACAGACTCACCCCCCGACCCCAATACAATCACTGACCCACTGAACTACGCCCACGCCCTCTAGCCGAACACGATGGCCTAATGTAGCCGCGGAAAGCCCCAGACACCCATCGCCCCAGCCGCCGGATACCCGCCTCCGACATACCAGCAGCACAAGCGCTGGTGGCGGCACCAATCCTAAAGGAGTGAGTGCCGTAGCTCCTAGGCTCCTCGCCGCAGCGTATCAAAGCAAGGCGCAGCACAGCCAAGAACTGAAACCTAGAGAGAGGGACCCCATCCACATGCACAAATAAGACAGGAGAAACCGCAACCCGCACCAGTAAAAAAGCCCTCAAACAAGACACTGGGCAAGAAACACAACCATCCACCTGGCGGAGAACCAACCACTGGCCACGCCCGACCTGATCCGTCTTAGAGCTAGCCACACAGATTCTTGCCTCACTGGCGCCCAGCTCCACATGTTCAACCAACAAACCACGCCCCCTTGCCATATCGGCTGTACTAACTAACAATTCCCCCACGCGCAAGGCCCCAAAAAACGCTAGAGAAAAAGCCGCCCGAAAAAGAACCGCCTCGTAAGGAGAGCGAGCCAAATCGGGCAATACTGACAAAAGTCGAACAAGCAAGTCATGCCGGATAGGCAAACGAGAATCCGGCCTAGGAGGGGCCACCCTTCCCAACGCACGCAGCAGGCGTTGGACAAGAAAACCCGAGGAAGGGCAGTTCCAACCCAAAGCCCGACAGAAGAAGGCAAACCCCGCCAACCTCCCTTGCACTACCCGTCTAGATACCCCAGACCTGCCAGAATCCAGCACAAAATCCTCAAGAAAGGACTCGGCCACATCTCCTGGAACCCAACCCCTGCCGACCAAAAAGGTAAAGACTACACGGAAACCGGCTGAGTAATGCGACCAGGTAGTCGGTGCTACCGACAGGCGGAGCATTTCCCACACTCCTTCTCGACCAGGCTCCACAAATGCTCCGGCATCGCCAAACCGTCCTCCTGGGCCTCCGGCGCCAGTCGACGAAACTGCGAAAAATGGAAACGAGAGAGAGCGTCAGCTATGCCATTCTGCAGACCGGGCACATGCCGCGCTCTAATAAAAACATTAAGACGCAAGCAACGCAAAACCAATGCTCTTACCAACACATTCACCGACAGGCAGTGCGCAACCTGTCTGTTCACCACCTCCACCACCCCCTGATTATCGCACCAAAACACTACCCGCCGATCCCTCAATTTGTCGGGCCACAATTCACAGGCCACAATGAACGGAAATAATTCCAAGAGCGTGACATTACGCGTGATACCCCGAGCCACCCAAAATTGGGGCCACCGCTCGGCACACCAGGCGCCCTGACAGTAAAGGCCAAAGCCCACACCTCCCGCCGCGTCAGAAAACAGCTCCAAGTCCCCATTAGACACCTCCAGAGCCTGCATAGGCAAGCAGCCATTAAAGTCGCACAAAAAACAAGACCACATGCGCAGATCCGCCCGCACCCCAGCCGACAGGCGCAAAAAATGATGCTTGTCCCGGACACCGGCCGTGGAAGCCGCCAACCGACGCGAAAAGGCACGACCCATGGGCAAAACCCGACAAGCAAAATTAAGAGAGCCAATCAAAGACTGAACCACGTGCAAGGTAGATTTTGGAGTAGATAACACGCGCTCAATAAGATCAAGCAATTGCCGGACCTTAACCGACGGCAAATGAGTCACCAACGCCTCGGAATCCAACTCAATCCCCAGAAAAACCAGAGACGAAACTGGACCCTCAGACTTGTCCTGCGCCAACGGAATCCCAAATTCCGCGGCCATTGCTTCAAAAACCCCCTTAAGACGCCCACAATCATCCGAATCACCAGAGCCTACGAACAAAAAATCGTCAAGATAGTGAACCACGGCATCCAGCCCAGAACGCTGAACCACTACCCAATGCAGGAACGTGCTGAACATCTCAAAATAAGCACATGAGATGGAACAACCCATCGGTAAACAGCGATCATAAAAGTAAGCGCCCTCGAAACGAAACCCCAACAAAGGGTAAGACCGAGGATGGACCGGCAATAACCGGAAGGCCGATTGAATATCGACCTTCGCCAACAGAGCACCGCGGCCAGCCCTGAGAATAAGCCGCAAAGCACAATCAACTGAGGAATACCGCACGGTGCACAAATCCCGCGGGATACCGTCGTTCACAGAAAACCCAACAGGCCGGGATAAATTGTGGATAAGGCGGAACTTACCCGGTTCCTTCTTAGGAACAACCGCCAGCGGAGACACCATCATAACCGGAAACGGCCGCTCCCGAAAAGGACCGGCAATCCGCCCTAAACGCAATTCCTCCTCCAATTTGCTACGCACTACAGAACGTAAATGATGCACGGACGACGCATTCCGCGACCGAGCCCCCGACAACTCGCCACGAAATGGTATTTCGAAACCCACGGAAAAACCACGCTCCAACAGAGTAGCTACCCTCAAAGGCCGGTAACGACGCAGCCACGGGCCTAAAACACCCACCAAAACCGGCGTCGGCACCGAACACAACATATCCCTATTTGCCGACCCCTGAAGCACCCCCAACCTGCTTCTTGGGACACTTAAGCAGGGAATGCGGCTGACCGCATTGGGAGCACGCATGACGAAACCTGCAGTCAGTGAAGGAGCAGCCCGACTTGTTGAATCTCCAACAGACGTCAGTAACTGCTCCCCCACCGGTCCCAACCCCCGCCCCGGACCGAAAGGGCCGCCCGCCGCCCGAAACGCCCACAGGTATACGGCCCCCACTCGCAGAGGCAACCCCACCCTTGGAGGACATATGTGTGAGCCACAGATTAACATCTTGCGTACCCCACGACATATGCGAGTTCTCCTCCATCTTATCCCTAAATGCCTCGTCGTAGTTCAACCACGTCCATCCCCCAAAGCGCTGGTACGCGTCGAGCACCGAGTCAGCATAGGATAACAATAAACCGTAATCACTAGGATGAGCACGCCCCCAAACACTAGCCAGCCGCATGAAAGAACGAATCCAATTAAGAATGGATCGCGCAACCGGAAAGATCTTGGAAGCGCCAGACTCTCGCTTAGACTTCTTACGACTCCGCCGATGCACTCTGCCCTCCATAAGCCGAAAAATATCTATACAAGAACGGCGTCTGATTTTACGCCGTAAAGCCCGCGGCACCCGCTCCCAAAGTTCCGTCAGGGCCACCAAAGCTGGCACACCACGACCCTCACTCTGCGGAGCCATGCCACTACTCCCGGCCTGACCCACCTCCCCCACCGGCCCGGAAGCCGGGGAAGAGGAAGCAGACGACGAAGAGGACGCCGAGGAAGACTGACTAGACGAAGAAGAATCACGCCTGCGCCGTCGCTTCCCCCTACCCTTCTTTCGACATGCACTCCCCCCAGCAACCACAGCAGGCGCCACCTTACCCGAAGTGGAAGGTCCCTCCACAGCAACAGAGGTGCCACTGGAAATAACTTCCGTCGACGCTCCTGATGGTCGCTCCTCAACAGTGACGCCACGGCTAGCAACCACCACAGCAGACGAGGGACCAGCCGCGCCTCCGCCAGCAGCCACCGACTCCCTCGCAGAAGCCGCTGATGCGCTCTCACTGTGTTGTCTCTCCGAAACAGAACCAAGGCAGCCCGTCGAGCGTCCTGGAGCGCCCCCGCCTGCATTCCACTGGGGCTCCGGCAGCACAAGCGGACTCTGTGGAGAGAAACCAAAACCAGGAAAAGAGCCCGGAAAACCGCCCCCAGGTGCCCCCCAACCAGCACTGCCAGACCCACTAGGTAGCATACCCCCAGACCACCCAGGAGCAACCCCCCCGGCCCAGAATGGGGGAAACAAGGCAGGACTCCAACCCTGCTGCCCCGGACCCCACGGGAAGGAACCATAAGGAACCCCCAAATGTCCCGCAGAACCAGGACCCCACGCTTCAGCCCCCCAGCTCGTGGAAGGCATAGGCGACGGTTGAAAAGGCCTCCCCTCTAAAGTAACCGACCCCTCCACACCCGACACCGGCACTGCACGAACCTCGGCAACACCAGGCAAGGATGGAGTCTGGTGAGCAACTACAGGCCCCGAAACCACAATGGGATCCTGTGGGGAAGCACGAACCCCGAATTCAGGAGCCTCAGAGCTACGGCCCTCCGGCCTAGCAGGCTGCCGCCCGCTCGACTTGCCTGACCTACCCCCCCCCCACCAGATTTACTCATCCCGGGACCCCGCGTCAAGGCAACCCCAGATGATCCGACGCCCGCTGCGGGAGACCTCCCACCCAGACGACCTGCAGCACCAGCGATCGCAATAGCCGAAAGCGCCTCACGCTTCGACCTGCGATCCGGCCTACCCTGCACAGCCACGCCCGCCGAACCCACCTGCTCCTCCGGGTCCTCGATAAGGGAATCGCCCGCCTGAAAAGAAATTTCGGCTTCATCCGACACCGGACCTCCCGCAACCGCCGACCTCGCCGCCATGCCGCCGCCGCAACAGACACGCCAGAGAGGGGAAAAAACGCCCTGGAGGACCCAAACGGTTGAGTCCTCCACTGCCCCCTCCTTAAATCCCCTCGCCTCCGCACCTCCTCCGGCACGCACCCAATCGGATTAAAAGCTGGCTGACGCCTTTTAACAGGCCAATCAGCCGTCGGGTGAATCACACCGCCCCCCCGACCGCCCCGGCCGATGAGCAACACGGAGGCCCACCAGCCCCGTATTATATTTTGCCCATCGGCACGAGGCCTCGGGCTCCCATATAGGCAAAGGGGAGCCAGGGGAGAGGTGATCGCAAAAAGTAATCCACCTTCGAGGGAAACAAAGGCAAGGTAGAAGAAGGGGACAGAGTTCTCTTACATGGAATAGACAACATTTCTCTTATTTCAGATGCTAGGGACCGTTTGCAGCCAGGGAAGCAGATGTGTGCAGAGTATATTCAGAGTTAAACTGGTTTACTGTGGCCGGAAATATATAGTGTGCATGCTTTAAAATAAGAAACCAATGCTCCAAACTCAAAGTAAAATTAAAAAAATAAAAAAATAAATAAGAAACTAAGGTAGTTAATTCTAAATAGACAGTTATTATAGCATCTGCGGATTGGTCATGAGAAATAGTTGTTTCTGAAAAGGGTGTTCTGAATGGCTATGGTATGTCTGGTGTGGGGGGGGTATGCCTGTGTATGTTTGTGGGGTGTGTGGGGAGTGTGGGGGTGGAATGAGGTACCGAGGGAATTGTGGTTGGTAGCACATACTCAATCTGCAGCGGAGTTTATCTGGGCATCTAGATAGTCTGTGGTTATGGCTGATTTGAAAGTGACTACGCTTAATGTGGATGGAGTCAAATCTCCCATTAAGCGTTCACGGATATTGACTCATCTCAGGAAGCTGGATACTGATATAGCATATTTGTAAGAGACCCACCTTTCTCAGATCGAGCATACCAAGCTGCTGAGGGGTTGAGTGGGTGATGTCTACTTTTCTACCTTCAGTGGGAGGCAAAGGGGTGTTGCCATCTTAATGCATAAGAGATTGCCGTTTACTCTACATCAGTGGTCGGCAAACCACGGCTCGCAAACCACATGCGGCTCTTTATCCACTTGAGTGCGGCTCGCGGCTCAGCTTCAACCGCCGGTCCGCAAAAATTTTCTGCTGGTCCATCGGGCCCAAGAGATTGTTCAGTAGCCGCTAGTCTTCGGTGCGATCAATGCGGTATCTTTGGGCTGGTTCCCTGAGTGCTGCAGTGCACAAAGACATAGGAAAAGGTTTCTACCCGCGGCCTGTGCCTGACCCGGAAGCCTTCTCTCTGACGTCGCAAAGTCAGAGGGAAGGCTTCCAGATGAGGTGTGGGACGCGTGTGAGGAGCCGCTTCCCACAGCTTTGTGCAATGCAGCACTCAGGGAGCCAGCCCGAAGACCCTGCATTGATCGCACCATGGACCAGCCTGAAGCTAACAGGCCAGAAAGCAAGACACATGGAGGGAGAGAGACAACAACAGTAGAGGAAATGCTTTTATTTAGTGATTTTGCATCTGCTGTCTATTCAGGAAGAAATGCATTTGTTTGGTTTTCTCTGGGGGTTGTACTGCTTGAAGAGTCTTGCATCTTAGGGTTTGTTTGAATATTAGTATTTTTAGTTTTTGGTCCTGCGTTTGCATGGGGTTATCTGTTTCTGATAGAAATGAATGTTGAAAAGCATATAGTGTGCTTTCTGTATTTTAATTTTGTGGTTAATCATTATGTGTTGTTAATACGATTATATTGTATATGTGTATATATGAAAAATGGATGGAAAAAATGGTGTTACAATTAGTACTATTATGGGGATGGGGTCTGGGGTTGAGATTGGGTGGAGATGGGAAGGTTGGTCGGCCTGGCACTTCAGCATCCTCTTTACGGGGAAGGGAAGCAGGGAGAGCTCAGAACTTGGCGGCGGCCTGTTCCCCGATTGCGGCAGCAGTGGCAGCCTGTTCCCTGGCAGTGGCGGCCTGTTCTCCAATGGCGGTGGCTTGGGGGAGGGCAGGGAGAAAGAAAGAAATGGGGGCAGGGAGAGAGAAAGAAAGGGGCAGGGTGAAAGAAAGAAAAAGTTGGGGGACGGAATGAAGTCTGGACCAACTTTATGGAAAAATAAGTCTCCATACAACAAAGGTAAAAAATGGAATTTATTGACTAAAATATGTTAGCTTTGGGAAATGTATATAGCAGATGTCTTTATATTGTGTTCAAAAAAAAAGTAAATGCATTTCTGGTTTTATTTCTACAGTGTTGAAGTACTTGCTGACCCTTGCTGTGACTGGTGGGGATCCCCAAGCACCGCCAGCAGAGGACCTCCTCTAGAGACGGCCAGAACTCCCCTCCACCAAGCGCAGCAGTCGCTGGCAGCATCCATGAGCCACTGAGGTGCCAGCATCTGTGACTCAGGGACGCTACTGCTGCCTGCCAAGCTTGGCATAAGGGAACCCCGGCCAACTGCAAACAGCTTGGGGGTTCTCATCAGCTGAGTATTTATATTTTATATTTACATTAGAGGCTCTGGTAGAAACCCGTTTACAAAGTATGTATTATTCCCAATTAATATTTCCAAATTAATAAAGTCTCTTTGCTTATTTGTAAATGGATTTCTACAAGAACCTTTAATTCAGTAGCTTAATTAAATGAAATAACTATTTCTGAAGTTTATAGGGACGGGCAGGGACGGAAGGGATTCCTCACGGGGATGGAGGGATTCCTCGTGGGGACAGGTGGGATTTTGGTGGGGACAGGTGGTGACGGGTGGGATTTCTATCCCCGCGCAACTCTCTAGTATTAATCAGACCAGGCTGATGAGTGCAGCATTATTGAACTGTCAGTTGATGTTACTGTTATTTTTGCACTATTGTTTTTTCCTTGCAATCTTTTTTGGTCCTGACTGGATAATAAATAAATTTAAGTTTATCCTTTTGATACTTACCTGTGAGAGGCCATTCTGTTCAGTGTGCACAGTGTAAGCTCTCCACTACAGGGACTTCCTCTCATTTGAGGAAGCACGCCGGGGCTGTTTTGTGGTTGTGTGCTGGTTCCTGTTTTACCTTAAGGGACGGCCACGCTACAATATACATATACAGTATGTATGTATATATATATATATATATATATATATATATATATATATATATATATATATACACACACATATATACAATAAAACCTTGGTTTATGAGCATAATTCATTCCGAAAACATGCTTATAATCCAAAACACTCATTTATCAAAGTGAATATGTACTTGTATTGCAAGACATTGCTTGTATATCAAGTTAAAATTTAATAAAATGTTTTGCTTGTGCTGCAAAACACTTGCATACCAAGTTTCTTGTATTCCAAGGTTTCACTGTTTATGTATATATCGTATTTTTCGCTCCATAAGACGCACTTTTTCCCCAAAAAAAGTGGGTGGAAAAAGGGTGTGTCCTAAATTCCCCCCCCCCCCCCATTACCTTATTTCCACCCCTTGCCTGCCGCTGCTGCTGCTGCTGCTGGTTGCTCACTGCAGCTGAAAGTAGAGGAAGGAAAAGGCCAGGTGGGTGCAACGATTGCACACCACCGGCCCAGAAGCCTTACCCCCAACATCAATTCTGACATCAGCGAGAAGGTTCGGGACCTTCTCATCAACATCAGAATTGACGTTGGAGTACGGCTTCTGGGCCGGCGGTGTGCAGTCGCTGCATCCACCTGGCCCTTCCTAACAACTCTTTCTGTTCTGGGTGCCCTGGTGGGCCAGGAGTCCCCCACCCCCACCCGCTGCTGCTGCTTCGTTGACGTCAGGGGTAAGGCTTCTGGGCTGTGGCATGCAATCGCTGCACCCACCTAGCCCTTCCTAGCAATTCCTTCTGTTCCAGGTGCCACACTGCTGAGCCAAGAATCCCCTTCCCCCACCCGCTGCTGCTTCGTCGATGTGTCCTCATAGCAGCAACAGCTGGAGGTAATTAAATCTAGTGGGCGGGCTTGGGGGGGGGCGGTGGAAGAGGACAGAGGCTGGAAGGCAGTGAGGGGAACAGGAGGAAGGGACAATTGTTTGGCCTGAGTTGTGGGGGAAGGGGAAGAGGACAAAGGCTGGAAGGCAGTGAGGGGAACAGGAGGGAGGGAGGAAGGGACAATTGTTGGGCCTGAGTTGTGGGGGAAGGGGAAGAGGACAAAGGCTGGAAGGCAGTGAGGAGCACATAGGAGGGAAGGAGGAAGGGACAATTGTTGGGCCTGAAGAAGGAAAGAAATCACCAGACAACGGGGAGGGAGGAAGAGGACAAAGGCTGGAAGGCATTGAGGGGAGGGAGGAAGGGACAATTGTTGGGCCTGAAGAAAGAAAGAAGGAAGGAAAGAAATCACCAGACAATAAAGGTAGAAAAAATGATTTTATTTTCAATTTAGTGATCAAAATGTGTCAGTTTTAAGAATTTATATCTGCTGTATATATTTTGCACTATATTTGTCTATTTTTCTATAGTTGTTACTGAGGTGACATTGCATATTTTAAAAAGTCATCTGCCTTGACATCTGTGCCCTGTCACTGCCTGTCCTATGCCCTGTATCTGCCCACCACTAGACCACCAGAGGGGGGACAGGGTATAGAGCCTGGTAGGGAAGGGGGACAGGGTGCAGAGCCTGGCAAGGAGTATGGGGTTGGGTGTAGAGCCTGGCAGGGAGAATTTGGTTCAGAATGTTTTTTTCTTGTTTTCCTCCTCTAAATCTAGGGTGCATCTTATGGTCAGGTGCATCTTATGGAGCAAAAAATATGGTATAATTTTATTTATAAGGTCTGACAATTAAATTCATAAGCTCATCCTAAAAAAGTGCTACATATCTCATTGCTGAGTAGCATTATGGTCACTTTGGGAAGCTATGCACCGATGCCATCAGAGCTGTAATGGTATTACCCTTGATGTCCAGAACATGTCTTCCTTTCAATATTTCCTTTATCTTCAGGTAAAGAAAAAGTCATTGGGGGCTAGACCAGATGAGTAAGGAGGGTGTTCCAATACAGTTATTTGTTTACTGGCTAAAAACTCCCTTACAGACAGTGAAGTTGTGAGCTGGTGCATTGTCGTGATGCAAGAGCCATGAGGGATCATTTTTGCACACACCTTTCTCAGGCCAAGATTTTCAGTTAAAATGTTCTTCTTTCTCTATCGATCTGCTATGCTTTCTCTATTGGTCTGCTAAACTTCTCACAGTTAGCCAACGATTTGACGCACAATTCGATGAATTTTTGCAATGTTTTTATCAGTTCTGCTCGATACTGGTTGACCTCTCTTAAACAGTGACGCTCTCTCACCCCTCAGAAAAACGTTTAATCCATTTGTTCACTGCCGTTTTGTTCATGGCATTATCCCCATAATCTTGGGACTAACATGTTCCTGATTTCACAAGAATAATGTTTGTTCGTTGCTCTAATTCAAGCTCCGACATTCTCGCAATGGCACACAAAAACATGCAACAACAATAATGAATGCCACTCAGCAAGACACCGCCACCCGTCAACACGAACACAGCTGTGAGACGATGATATACCAAGGTTATGAAACCTTATTGAGCTGTTTGTACAGTGCTATCAACATAAGCGCATGGTGGCAAGTTCATTAATGTTTAATTTCAATCACAAAGAAGCTGATATGTTTACAAACACAATAACTGTCCATAATGATTTTTTTTATAAATAAAATCTACCTCACATATACACAAAGAAGTTCTGTCTTATGGTTAGAGAAGTGGGCTAAGAACCACAAAAGGCAGAGATTCAAATCTTGCTTCTCCCTCTAACACTCTGAATCAGTGTTTCTCAACACACGGTACGCATAAACCTTGGGGGTACCCAGGCTGCTTTTTGGAGGTACGCGGCCTGTCCGCTGCCAGGGATCCCTCCCTGCCTCCCACCAGGGATCCCTGCCTGCCCCCTATTGAAGTCAGGGATCATTCCCTGCCTCCCTGCCTGCCCACCCGTTGCACCATCCCCCACCCCTGAAGCCAACCCTGTCACCAAGCTAAGCCAACACACTCCAATCCCCCGCCTCCAGCAGCAACTCCACACAAGGACGGGTCAAGGTGTGTGCAGCGACTTACATGCTGCACGTGACCGGCCCACAGGCTTTACCGCCAATGTCAATTCTGACATCAGAGAGAAGGTTCCAGATCAGTCAATCGCTGCCTGGCTGGCCCAGAACCTTCTCTCCAACGTCCCTGTGCAGAGTTGCTGCTGGGAGGGATGGAGAGTGTCAGCTCCAGCTTGCTGGCAGGGTCTGCTGTGGGGGTGAGGTGCAGTGGGTGGGCAGACTGGAGGCATCCCTGCCAGTGGCGGCTTCAGCTTCAGCAGGGGGCAGGCAGGGATCCCCGGCAATGCCTGTAGCTTCTGTGGAAGGGTCGGCTTCGGAGGAGGAGGGGGCACAAACTCAACATATGGGGACACTAACTTGGGACATAGGAGGGAGGCATTGATAGGCATGAGTGTGTGAGTGAGAGATGGTGCACATGGGGAAAGGAAGAAAGGAAAATTGGCCATAGAGAGAGAGGAGTGAGGTAGAGATGCATGGGGAATAGAAGGATGAGAAGGAGAAATGTTGGATATGATGGTGGAGAGGGCAGATTGAAGGGGATGCAAGAGGGAGGAATGTTGGACATAGTGATGAAGGGAGAAATGTGACATTGTGCTTGAGAGGTGATAGAAGTGATAGAAGGAGGTGATAGAGGTGATAGAGTGATAGAAGGAGAAATGGGCATGGGGCTGGTGGGCAGTGGTGAAAAATGCTGCACATGATCCAGGGGGATGAGAGGGAGAAATGTTGTATGGGGCAGTAGAGGGGGTGAGAGAGATGCCTGGATCTCTCAAGACAGATGGACAGTGAGAGAGAGAGAGGGAGACATATTGCCAATAGGGGTGGAGGAGAGAGGAAGAAAAGTTGGACTAATGGAGGGACAAAGAGAGAGATGTTGATTGGGGAAGGGAGTGGGGTCCGGAGGAGAGGAAGCGTGCAGGAGGCAGAAATAAATAAATATTGGAAATGCAACCAGAGACTCATGAAATCACCAAACAAAGGTAGGAAAAATAATTTTATTTCTAATTTTGTGATCAAAATGTGTCAGTTTTGTAAATTTATATCTGTTGTCTATATTTTGCTCTTTATTTTTCTATAGTTGTTACTGATTGCATATTTTAAAGTCATCTGCCTTGATCTTTTTGGGAAAACCCCCCAAATATAAATGATAATTAACATTTTCTCTGTGTACAGTGTGCTTTGTGTTTTTTTATTTTGTGGTTACCATTATGTATTAATAAGATTATATTGTGTGTATATGAAAAATAGATGGGAAAAATTGTGTTACAATTAGTACTACTATTATTATGGGGTGGGTCAGGGCAGAGCTTGGGTGGGTCTGTGATGGAGCTTTTGCAGTCTGGGGGGAGCTTGGCTGGGGTACTCGGTTGGTATTGGTTAGGCTTAGGGGATACTTGGCTTGAAGAAGTTGAGAAACTGCTCTGAATGATCTGTGTGAAAAATGTTTAAAGAGCACAGCCCTTAGACTGAAATCTTTTGCAGAGGGAATTTGTACCTTAGATTTAGAAAGCTGAATTAATGCATTCATCACTAACACAAGATAATAAAAGAAAAGAGGACCAAATGTGTGAAGCATGTTTCTCACAGAAAAAAATAGAAAACTCATTCTAGCACACCCAGTTCTCCACACCCTAGCATTAAAAAAGGGAGGGGGGGGGTGGAAGATAAAAATATGCAATCAGATATAATTAAGGTGACCATTTATTTTTTTCATCAAAAGGGGACATCTATTAATTCTCAGTCCCACCCCCAATCCTGCCCTAGCCCCGCCCCAATCCCACCCTAGCCCCGCTGTCTGGTGATTTCATGAGTCTCTGGTTGTGTTTCCTTCTGACTGTGTATCCTTTCTTTCATTTCTTTCTTTCTGCACTCAGGCCCAACAATTGTCCTTTCTATTCCCTCCCCCCTTCCTTCCTATGTCCTTAGTGCCCCCAGTGCCTCCTTCCCATGTCCATAGTGCCCCCAGTGCCTGTCAAGTGTCCTTAGTGCCCCCAGTGCCTCCTTCCCATGTCCATAGTGCCCCAGTGCCTCTGTCCTGTGTCCATAGTGCCCCCAATGCCTCCTTCCCATGTCCATAGTGCCCCCCAGTGCCTGTCCTGTGTCCCTAGTGCCCTCAGTGCCTCCTTCCCATGTCCATAGTGCTCCCAGTGCCTCCTTCCTATGTCTTCCCTTGCCTTTGTCCCTACCCCGAAGCCAGCCTGCCTGCCTACCTCCTTCCCTCCCTCCAGTGGCTGATTCAACCCCTCCCCCATGATTCACCCCCCCCCCCCCTGCGGATTCAAGCCTAACCTATGGACCTATGACATCTCAGACCCAGGCGTTTGGTGCCTGTAAGCGCCGGCGCCCTAGACAAGAACCTCACCTGGTTCTTAGGTTAAGCCAGCTCTGCAGGCAGCCCTTCTGCAATATCTCTTAAAGAAATGTTAAAAAGAACTGTCCAAAAACCAAACCTGGCTGCGCACCTGTGGTAACATCTTTTTCCTCTGAATGAACTCCATTTATTACTATCCACTGTTGCTCTGTGGCAGTAGATCTCGATATTTTGTACTGGTACTTGTGTAGGGGGTGAAATTCTGTTGTACATTAAAACAAGTGAGGGATTATGGAGTTGGGGTTTAAGGTAGCCAAACATGTTTTTAAGGCAGTGGCAAAAACCAGGAGGATGCTGGGAGTTCATAATTTTTCATTGTAAATCATTGGTAAGACCTCATTTAGAATACTGTTTACAGTTCTGAAGACCAAACCTTCAAAAGGATTTAAACCAGACTAAAAATGATAAAGGTATTTACCACAGAAGAAGGAGGGTCTGGAAGGAGGCCTTTTCTAGTGGAAAGAAAGCATTAGAACAGGGGTCATGGGATAAGAGTGACATAATGACCGAAGGAAACATTTCTTGTTGGATGCATGGAATAGTGTCCCAGGAATGGTGTGTGCAGATAATAATAGTTGGCATGGAGGAAGCACCGATGTGCTTTGAGGGAGGAGCATGCTGGGCAAATTGGTTAGATTTAAGGTCCTTATCTGCCAGCATAATCTGTGTTTCTATCTGTCAGATTTCTGACTGAGAAAGGTCTGGGAATTTCAGACTTCAATAAAGGGTGCCTTTTTAATATTTAAAAAATGTTAAGTAATGTATGTGTATTCTAAAAAATAAAAAAAGTGTTACCAAGTTTTATAAAAATTTGTTTAAATGCTTATCAAAACATTCTAAGTGTTTTACAATATTTAAAAAGGGGCACGAACAAAGACTAATTAGACAGGATGTAATATGGACGTACAATAAAAACGAAAGGTAAGTTTGAGAATTGCAATATTTTAAAGAAAAGCAGACATAAATAGAAAGAAACAACAGGAGGGGGAGCTAAAAAAGAGAAAATCAAAGAAAAGAAGAAATCGTTATTCAAAGAGTATAGATAAAAACAAGGGGGCTATAGGGCTAAATCAAGATAACATGACAGGTCATGGACCTGATGGGCCTCCGCGGGTGCGGACTGCTGGGCACGATGGACCTCTGGTCTGACCCAGCGGAGGCAAATTCTTATGTTCTTATGTTTTTAACCAGTTTCTAACTGAGTAGGTTACTTTAGGGCCGATATCAAGGGCACTCCGTTTATATATTAGTCGTCTATGTGGAACCTTGCCAAAGGCTTTACTAAAATCTAAATACACCAATCTCCCTTGATTCAACCCTGTTGTCACCCACTTAAAGAAATTGCTGTAATTAGATTAGTCTGACTGACAAAACCCACTCTAATGAAGCCATAATGCCTCGGGTCCTGTAATCCAATGGATTCCAGAGACCTCAATATTCTCTGTTTTAAAAAGCATTTCCATTCTTTTACTTGCAACTGAAGTCAGACTTACTGGCTTGTAGTTCCCAACCCCTTCATTATTTCTGTTTTTGTGGAGAGAGACTATATCCACCTTTCTCCATGCTCAAAAGGTTTCCTTGCCATTAAGACTCATTAAAGCAGTCTTACTGGCGTGGAAACTCTCCTCCTGATGCTCTAAGGGTTCTCCATGGCTGCTACTGATCCTCGGAGCAACCACTGAGAACCCTTTTCAAATGTGTTACAAGGAGCTCTTTAGTATTCTAATGAGTTTCCTTGTGATGCATGAAAGGGAACCTCCCCCACACACCCCATTTCCGACAATTTTTCCAGCAGGTAGCTGTTATGTGAGTGCACTACAGCTGTGCCCTCCACTGCAACCAAAAGAACAGTTAAGCAGGTAGCTCATTTTCATTGAAGCTCCGGAGCCACCATCAGCTTAGCGGCCAATTAGCTGAGCCAGCAAGACTCCCCAAAGCTTGGGGCTTCCCCTGACACTCAGCTGATCGGGGATTCCCTTGCTGACTCAGCTGGTTGCAGCCCCAAACTTCCCCTGCCACTCAGCTGTTTGGGGCTTCCTCTGTGCAATCAACTGAGATGCCAGACTATGGGGGGAGCGGAGGGAAGAAGATGGGTGCCAGACCAATTTTGGAGGAGGGAGAAAGGGAGAGGCACAGTAACAGAGCAAGAAAGAAGAGCAGAAAGAAGAGAGACAGTGGATGGAAGGAATTAAATGAGAACATGAGGAAAGCAGAAACCATGCAACAAAGTTAGGAAAAAAATTCTTTTTTTTTTTTTTTTGCTTCAGGATAAAGTAGTATATTAGTTGTATTGATAAAAATGTATAAACATTAGAGGCTCTGGTAGAAACCCGTTTACAAAGTATGTATTCTTCCCAATTAATATATCCAAATTAATAAAGTCTTTTTGCTTATTTTTAAATGGGTTTCTACCAGAGCCTTTAATTCAGTAGCATAATTAAATGAAATAACTATTTCTGTAGTTTATAGGGATGGGCGGGGGCGGAGGGGATTCCTCGCGGGGACGGGCGGGGACAGAGGGGATTCTTCGCGGGGACAGGTGGGGACGGAGGGATTCCTCGCAGGGACGGGTGGGAGTCCTCACGGGGACGGGTGGGACTTTGGCGGGGACGGGTGGGGACGGGTGGGATTTCTGTCCCCGCGCAACTCTCTACCCCAGGGTCCTAGGCCACCATAGCACAAATTCCTGTATTATGCTTCTGCTGTGCACAACAATAAACACTGCTGTCATACTTTTTTTTTGTCCCCTTCCGATTTCCTGATAGCACCCCCCCGAACAAAAGTGGATCCGTCTACCTGGCCCGCGGCCGCAGCCGGCGATATACTAGGTGCGTGCCTCTCATCTCCTGACTCCTTCACCAAGGCCCGCCCTGTCTCCACTCTGATTGGCTTGGGCTTAGGGTGCCAAGCCAATCAGGAGACACATCCCTTGCCTGCCACTGAATCTGCGAGAGCTGGTCGGCCGGATGACGTCACCACGTCTCTAGGAGGACAGGACGAGAGGAGCAGCACGAGGAGCTGCAGAACTAGTAAGGCAGTGATCAATTTAAACATGCACCTTTCTTCTTCCATCCCATGCACCTTTCTTCCTCCATCCCATAACAATCATTATTAGATTGATTCATGAATATATAATGATGTTATGACTGTGCACCTCTTCCTTCCCATCCTCCTTAGCATGTCACATACAGCATGTTACATTACACAAAGTCTGTGTAATGTAACATGCTGTATGTGACATGCTGAGGAGGATGGGAAGGAAGAGGTGCACACTCATAACATCATTATATATTCATCCATAGCTGCATGTTAATGATGTGCTCATATGCACTTATTTATCATCATAACATACATCATCATTAACATGCAGCTGTGGATGTGTAAGGACAGGCTGAGGAGGATGGATGGGAAGGAAGGAAGGTGCACATATCAACATATCGTACATTTTTAACATGCATGATGCAGCTATAGGCAAGCTGAGGAGGATGGGATCATACAGATGTGTATGTTCAGATATGCGCTCAGATGTGTATGTTTAGTTATGCGCTCAGATGTGTAGTTTTTTTCTGATATATTTATTAAGCTTACAGTATTTATAAAAACACATTTAATACTTGTTACAAAAAATATTGTGCAATTGTGATCTACTTCTGGCCTACAAAGGTCAAAAGAAATCCTTAACTGAGATTTTACATACTAGCACTATTATTTATTAGTTATTTATTATGCAGATGTTTGTTAGTTTGTTATTAGTTCAGTATTAGACATATGTTAGTTTAGAATAGATAGGTATAGATTAGTTTAGTTTAGTTTAGGTTAGGTTAGGGCCCTGCTGAAAGAGTCTACCTTGACGTGGTTGCAGGCTTACAAATCTTTTGGTCAAAGAGTGCGGCGACAGAGAAAAGTATGTGTGTATTCGGCCCATGGAAGAAGGGGGGGTCGGGGGGGAAGGGGTGGGGGGGGCCCAATAGGATTGCTCAGTAAGGGGCCCAGAAATTTCTGATGGCGGCCCTGGATCTATGCCTAATGATGTAATCTTCTGAGCAGGCACCAGGCACAGTTCCTCATTTATGAGAGCTGCTTTGCACGAATAGCATGCATATAATTTGCATGCTATTTTGCAGAATATCACCTGATAAAAAAATTCACTTCCAACACAGTGTGTAATACCACGTTATTTGAGCTTTGAGCATCGGGACTTGAAAGAAGCATTGAAAAAGTCAGCCAACGGAGATGCCAGAACTTTTCTAAGTTCCTTCAGTACCCTCGGAGGTATGCCATGCAGCCCCATAAAACTTTGTCATATCTCCTCTCAGTCACCTTTTCTCCAAGCTGAGCAGCCCTAACCTGTTTAAGCCTCTTTTTGTTATCATGTTTGTCGCCATTCTTGGATTCTTTTCTACCTGCGCTGTATCCTTTTGGAGACAAGGCAAGCACAGCTAAAAGTCTTGAAAACAAAGCCATGAACATAAAAAAGGAAGGGGGTAAAAAACCAAAAAGATATTTTAAAAAAATACACTAACCAATCATATATGAGAATTAGAGAATGACACGGGGACCGTTTACCGCGGTAAACCGTGGTTACCGCAGTAAATCCGCAGGAATGGAGACATTTCCAACTTTACCGCAGGAATGGTTTACCGCAGGAATGGTGACAAGATCTTTCACCGTCCTGCGAGAATAGGGACAAGACCTTTTACCAGCCCGTGGGAGCGATGAAATGTCTTACTACTGTAGTAAAAAAAAAATTGCACCCGTGTCAGACTCGGCATCTTCTCCCCAGCTCCTCTTGCACCTATTTTACCTTCAGGAGCCAGCCACGCCATGATGAAGACAGAAGGAATCTAAAACCAAAGCCTGAGACAAATGTGATTTGAAGAATAAAATTACCAGACAACAAAAAGAAAAAAAATAAATGTATTTTATATTTTGTGATTAGAATATTTCAGCTTTGAAATATGTATCCTGCTAGAGCTGGTATTAAACATAACTGGGGACTACAAAGTCCAGGCTGTGCTTCTTTAGCTTCCAGCTGGCTTAGGGCTCTCTCTCTGACCATGGGGCAGTTGCCAAAGTTGCACTCCCCTAACATTATTCTTGCCATGTGTGACTAAAGTATTCTGTTAGCTTGGTTTTTCTATGTAGTATTCTGTAGTAATTTGGTTTGTTCAACTTTCACAATAGTGATGGGGATATTTATGAAAGGGAGGGGAGAAGGGTTTTGTTGAACCTTGCTCTGTTTTATTTGTGTTTATAAAATGACAGTTGTCAGAGGAGAAGCTTCCGCCCACACACACGCGACTGCAGGATGGCACAAGCAGGCTTCGCCGGCATCAGTTTATTTTCTAAAGCACTGCAAAGGTAGGAGGGAGAGAGGGAGATAGATTTGGCCGAAGGTAGGGAGGGAGGGAAGGGGCCACCTGCGTGATTGATGACTGTGCGCCTTCCCTCCCTTAAGTTTCATTACGCTGCGAAGGTAAGGGGGAAGGAAGGAGATTCTCGGGCCGCTGAAGGGCAGTGAGGTGGCGAGGGAAGGGTGGATGCTGCGGGGACAGAGCGGTGAAAGGGACGGCGGGGACGGGGCGGTGAAGGGGACGGCGGGAATAGGGCGGTGAAAGGGACAGTGGTCCGGTGACGGGGCAGTGACGGGGACAGATTTTTTCCCCGTGTCATTCTCTAATGAGAATTTAACAATAAAGCTAAAAAAAAAAAAACAACCCAAAACAAAACTGGAGAGTCATGGACAATAAACATTATATATAAATTCAGCATATATCCAGCCTAAAGGAAAGTAAGAGGATGAACTGGATTTTGTAATGACTGGGTTTTATGCTTTCTCTAGCAGGGAGAGGCAAAATACCACAATGTGGTTCTGGTTGCTGGCCTTCGTGGGTTTCTACTTCCTGTTCCGCTGGTACTGGTACAGACAGATACTCCAGAACCTCACAGATAAATATGTGTTCATCACGGGCTGTGACTCGGGCTTTGGAAACCTGTTGGCTCGTCAGCTGGATGAACAGGGTCTGCGGGTGCTGGCGGCTTGTCTGACACAGAGAGGGACTGAGCAGCTGAAGGAAGCCACATCCCAGAGACTGCAAACAATAATCCTAGATGTCACTAACAGTGAGAATGTCGCTGCTGTAGCCAGTTGGGTGAAACAGCAAGTGGGAGACAGAGGTATGTTAAACTTTTTGTTTTTATTGCCCATGCTGCGACAGCTGTGAAAGGATCCTAAAGATAATTTGGGTGATATTCAGCCTGTGTCAGCCACTGCTGGCATTTTATATCCAAATTTCATACTGGAACATACCAGCACTGAATATTCAGGAATAGTGCGAGACAGTCTGACCAGATATTCAGGGGCACTGGGTAGTTAACCACCACTGAATATCTGAGCAAGACACAGTCCTTCCTAATTAACTCTCAGAGAATATTGACCCTATAGTTAAACTGTAAAGAATCACTTGGCCTTCTACAAAGTCTTTACTGGTTCATAGTAGAACCACTCAATCCTTGTACAAAGTCCTTCCAATTTTATGGATATTTTAAGTACACATTCCTTCTAATAATAACGTGCTTGCAGGTTTCACTCCTCCTCCTCATCATAGGGCAATCTAGAGAATTTTTGTTTATTTCTACTCCACCTATATTCTAGGTAGATCACAGTAAAGCACCCATAAAAACTTTACACATACACAACAATAAAATTCAACATAACGTGCAAGAATAAACTGAGAAGCTGTCCGACATTACATCTGCACTTCCATTTTGAGTTTTCAGCAGCCTCTTAAATTGGGTCATAGTGGCAGCGAGCCATAAATAACCCGGCAGACCTTCCACAATTGTGGTCCCTCGGCTGCCCTCATTTCTGCATGACACACTTTTCCCAAATTCACCTGTTCCAAACATTTTGCATCCAGTGACCATAATAGATGCACTGAATTGTGCATTCTCATAATCTGGGGAAAAAATACCAGGGAGCTGTCTCATTAATAACGTAATGGTTTTGTGCAGCAGACTGTGATCCTGGAGAATTGGGTTCAGTTCCCACTGCAGTTCTTTGTGACCTTGGGCAAGTCACTTAACTCTTCATTGCCCCAGGTACCAAAACTTAGATTATGAGCCCACTAGGGACAAAGAATAATAATAATAACTTTATTCTTCTATACCGCCACAGTCGAATGACTTCTAGGCGGTTCACATCGAAAAAGGCTGGATAATCAGCGAATTACAGAATGCAAGAAGTGAGGGTACAATTTATTACATAAAAGATAGATAAAAGGAAAATATGAATCTTAAGTATATAGTATAGAGCTCATGTATGCATCCCAAGGAATAAAGTTGGACAATCTGCGAATTTTAGGATAGAGCTGGACAATAAGGCGAATTGCAGGATGAAGCGAATTACAGACTAAAGCGAGTTACAGATTAAGGCGGATTACAGAATAAAGCAAATTACTGGATAAGCGAATTACATAATAAACCTGGACAGTTCGCGAATTACAGGATGCAAGTAGTGAGGGTACAACTTATTTACAAAAAGTAGTTGAAAGGAAAAATGAATCTTAAGTATGTAATTTAGATCTCTTGGGTGCAAATCAAGGAATAATGCTGGACAGTCTGCAAATTGCAACAATACAGAAAGGGAGGGAACAGCATATTACACAGAAATAGACAAGGGGAAAATATACCTTTATAAGTGGAGATGAATTTGTCAAACAGTACGGTTTTAATTGCTTTCTGGAATGTGCCATAGGTCAGCCTGGCTCCATTGATGTAATTACCCAGCCAAGACTGCTGTTTGCTTGCTTGGAACATGAACAGGCTGTCCAAAAAGGATTTGTATTTGCAGCCTGTGATCTTTGGTTATGTAAATATGCTACGGTTTCTGGTTGGTCGTGTGGGGTTGTGTAATACGAAATGTGGTAGTAGGTAAGAAGGCACTAGTCCCCAGACCTGCTTGAAACAAATACAGGCAAACTGGAACAGTATTCGCGCCTCCATTGGCAACCAGTGCAATCTTCTGAAGTAAGGGCTAATGTGGTCATTTTTCCTCAATCCGAAGATCAAGTGAATTGCAGTGTTTTGCACTATTCTTAATTTTTGTACTGTTTTCTTTGGGATACCTAGATAAACGATATTGCAGTAATCCAGAATTGATAGGATCAGAGACTGCACCATCTAAAGGATGTAGCGTCAAAGCATTTTTTAATGGTCCTTAGTTTCCATAGTCTACAAAAGCATTTCTTGACCACTAAGTTTGTGTGGTCAGCCGTAGTTAGATGTGTGTCTAGTGTGATTCCCAGTATTTTTACAGTTTTGGAAATTGGGTATTCATGGCCATTTAATTGATCTGAGCAGGAGAAAGCAGCTACAGAGAGAGGCAGAGGGAGAGAGAAGCCAAAGGGGGGAAAAAGCAGATAAAAGAGCAGGAGAGAGAAGCAGAGGCAGGAGACCAAGAGGGGAATTAGTGAGAATTAGCTCCGCCCACCCACCCCGCCGTTGACCACCGAAGCTCTGCCTTAAAAGGGGAGGGGCCGATGGAGCAGAGTTGATCTGAGTAGGGGAGAGCAGGAGAAAAGCAGCTACAGAGAGAGGCAGAGGCAGAGAGAAGCCAAAGGGGGAAAAAAGCAGATAAAAGAGCAGGCACAACCACAGCAGACACAGAAGGCATCCACAGCAGACCGGCAAGCAGGCAGCAATGGAAGCAGCAGACAGAAGCAAGATGTTGAGCTACCCAGTTTTCTGCATCGTCTGCCATATGTATGACTATCTCTCCTCTGGGAGGCGGTCTCACATATGCACTCGATGCGGAGAACTAGAGAGCCTGAAGAGACAAGTCAGACTCCTGGAGGGTAGAATACTGGAACTGGAGGCACTTCAAGCAGCAGAGGAGGGAGACAGAGATGCAGAGAATGTCCAGATAGAGGAAGCAGAGAACAAGACCGAGGACACCATCGAGGAAGAAGTCCAAGAGCTGGAGAAGTTCATAGAGGAGGCATACATGGAGGCCATGGAAAATCACCAGCAACAGTGGAACTGCCAAAGGACACCTACAGAGAGTGTGGACCACCTGACAGACAACACCAGGAAGAAATAGGTGATACAGCAGCGAGAACGAAGGATACGGACCTGCGGCAGGAGAGATGTTCATACACAAGGGACATGGACCTGCGGCTGGAGAATCAGGAGATGATAGAGAGGTCAGCAATTGTCTTGGGGGACTCCATCATCAGACAAGTTGACAGCCACATAGCGGGAGAAAGACTTGATAGGCTGGTGACCTGCCTACCGGGAGCCAAGGTAGAAGACATAGTGAGCCGCATCGACAGGATCCTCAACAGTATGGAAGAAGAAGATACGGCGGTGGTGATCCATGTGGGGACAAACAACGTGAGCAACAGGAACTATAACAGGAAAGTACTGAAGGACCAGTTCCGGATGCTAGAAAGGAAGCTGAAGACCAGAACGCAGAGGATAGCATTCTCGGAGATCCTGCCGGTACCCAAGGCAGATGAGAAGAGGCAGATGGAGCTGCAAACAGTCAACGCGTGGATGTGGCACTTGTGTGAGGAAGAAGGATTCCACTTCATGCGCAACTGGAAGACGTTCTGGGGGAAGAGCAAGCTCTACAGGAAGGATGGACTCCACCTAAGCAGAGTCGGAACGAGGCTACTTGCAAGCAACATCAAGAGAGAAGTGGACCAGTGGCGTACCTAGGGTATGTGGCACCCGGGGCCCATCATTTTTTGACACCCCCCCTATGTAAAAAAATATTTTTTGTAATGACCATGAAACAGAATAAATGGTCAGAATAGAAACAGGCAGTGAAAATTTTCTTATATTCCAAACATAACATAACATAAATTATGTCTGAATTGTCATGACATCAGAAGTACATATGGAGTAGTTGCAGGTGATGCTTGGGACAGTTCTGATTGTGTTAGTTCGGTTTTATGTGTTTTTTGAATAGAAGGGTTTTTATTTCTTTTTGAAGGTTTTGCAGTCTGTGGTCGATGTCAATTGGTTGTAGAGTTGGGGGTCGAGTGTTGCAGCTCGAATGGCTAGGAGGTTGTCGAACAGTTTTTTTCTTTTGACGTTTTTGGTTGGAGGGTGTGTGAATGATGCGTGAGTTCTCCTATGTCTGTTTGAAGTGGATTGAATTATTTAGCTGAAGAAATTAGTTACCCCCTCATCCCACACAAATTAATTCTCTTCCATTTTTGTTCCCATTATAAAAAACACTGATAAGTTCCCAGAAAAAAAATACATTAAAATAAGAAGTGAAAACAAAGGCCCCTACAGATGAGAACATAACATAAGAATAGCCTAACTGGGTCAGACCAATGGTCCATCATGCCCAGTAGCCCATTCTCATGGTAGCCAATCCAGGACACTAATACCTGGTCAAAACCCAATGAGTAGCAACATTCCATGCTACCGATCCAGGGCAAGCAGACACTTCCCCCCATGTCTTAATAACAGATTATGGACTTTTCCTCCAGGAATTTGTCCAAATCTTTCTTAAAACCAGCTACACTATCTGCTTTTACCATAACTTCTGGCCACTTCATTTTTAAGTTTAGATCTTTCCTTTCAAACAGAGACCTTGCTAGATGTCAAATACAGCACAAGGTAACTTCACATGGACTTAGCTGTGCAGGAAATGTGAATCTCCTCATACACCCACCATATAGTGCAAAAATGTGCAAAGGTCTGTTTTTTTTCTTTCGATCACTACATAGCCTAATGCCACATAAGCAGCGCTGTTACAAACATATTCTGTAGGTCAATGCTAAGGATAACAAAGTTTCCTTCCTTGGACCAGAAGGAGATAAACCACTGGAAGAGATCCCAAAACAACACCCAAAGACCCACTCAGTGTGTGAACCAGTTGAGTGGAGTAGACTTAGAGAATGACACGATGGCGGTTTACCCGCGGCCACCGCATTTTAGCCGCGGGTCACCCGCCGAAAACGGGGAAGAAAACTAGCAGTCTACTGTAGACTAACTGGGGGGTGGAAATGGGCCCGGAGTTTGCTCAGCAGAATTTCCCAGACCACCTCTTCCTCTCAACACATTGACACGCTGCCACCATCACCACTAGGAACACCTCACTGGGTAGGCCAGCTATGCTATAAACTTTATAAAACACATTATTATATTTTCTTATAAAGCACATATTTTAACTGAACTCTCTGACATCCTCAGCCTTTCCATTCACAAAAATAGAAGGAAGAAAAGTTCCCATTTCCTGCTGTCTCATGTCCCCGGCCTATATAATATTTTTTTTCTGCAGACCTTTCAAAAGTCTGACCAAATCCTCGTTTCACTTGCATTATAAAGTACTGAGGATGCCATCTCTCCCCAATCCCAGGTCCTAAAGTCTAAGACAGTAGCGCAAACTAATGCTGCCAGATTCAGGAAAAAAATTTTTGATTCGATTCAGCCTATTGCAGGGGTGTCCAATGTCGGTCCTCGAGGGCCGCAATCCAGTCGGGTTTTCAGGATTTCCCCAATGAATATGCATTGAAAGCAGTGCATGCACACAGATCTCATGCATATTCATTGGGGAAATCCTGAAAACCCGACTGGATTGTGGACCTCGAGGACCGACATTGGACACCCCTGGTCTATTGAATTGGTTTTTCAATTCGATTTTCCTGCCCAGTTGGGTGATTTTTTTCAAAACTCTTGGTGGGTTTTATAGCTTTTTCACCCCCCCCTTTGGCTTCTCCTAACCACACTGGCGCTGTGGTGTAAATAAAATAAAGAAACAAAAAGGACTTTTCCTCTCTCTGTTAAATCCTAGCTCACGTTTGCAGTCCAACACCAGCTCTGGCAGGATACACATTTCAAATCTGACATATTATAATCACAAAACAGAAAATAAAATTAATTTTTCTACCTTTTGTTGTCTGGTTATATTTCAAATCTTGTTGGTCCAAGGCTCTGGTTTTCTTCTGATAACTTGCTTGCCAGGGTCTCCTTCTTTCTGCATGCTAACCATCCATCTGCCAACTCTGTCCTCCCTTTCCATTTCCCTTCCCTTCCCAGGAAGTCTGGTATCTTTCCTTTTTTTCATCTCCCTCCACAGATCCACCTTTTCTTAAATACCCTTTCATCCGGCATCTCTCCCTCCTTCCCCACCACCCCAGAGTCCACCATCTCTCCCTTTCTTTTCCTAATTACCCTCCTATCCAGTATCTCTATCCCTCCTCCACACCATCCCTTGTGTTCAATTTCTCTCCCTTTCTGTTCCTTCCCTCCCTAAATCCCATGGTCCATCATCTCTCTCCCTCTCCTCTATTTTCAGACCCATTATTTCTTTCCCCCCCCCAAAGTTTGGCATATGCACGTCTCTTTGAACACCCCCTTCCCTCCGTGTACTTCTAAATCATGGTCCCCCCCAAAGGCCTGTCCCCCCTTAAAGGTCTGCCTGTCCCCCCTTGAAGGCCTGCACCCCCCTTGAAGGCCTGTCCCATCCCCTTGTAGGCTTGTCCCCCCCTTGAAGGTCTGTACCCCCCGAAGGCCTGTCCCCCCCTTGTAGGCCTGTCCCCCCTTGAAGGCCTGCCTGCCTGCCTTTCCCCCCCTTGAAGGCCTGCACCCCCTTGGCCTGCACCCCCCCCCCGAAGGCCTGCACTCCCTTGAAGGTCTGCACCCCCCCGAAGGCCTGTCCCCCCCCTTGAAGGCCTGTCCCACCCCCTTGAAGGCCTGTCCCCCCCTTGTAGGCCTGTCCCCCCTTGAAGGCCTGCCTGCCTACCTTTCCCCCCCTTGAAGGCCTGTCTCCCCCTTGAAGGCCTGCACCCCCCCTTGAAGGCCTGCACCCCCCCTTGAAGGCCTGCACTCCCTTGAAGGTCTGCACCCCCCGAAGGCCTGTCCCCCCCTTGAAGGCCTGCCTGCCTTTCCCCCCTTGAAGGCCTGTCCCCCCCCTTGAAGGCCTGCACCCCCTTGAAGGTCTGCACCCTCCCAATGGCCTACACCCCCCTGAAGGCCTGTATTCCCCCTGAAGGCCTGCCTGCCCCCCCTTGAAGGCCTGCCTCCCTTGAAGGTCTGCACCCCCCCCCCGAAGGCCTGCCCCCCCTTGAAGGCCTGCCTGCCTGCCTGTCACCCCCTCCCCCGTGAAAGCCTGCCTGCCTGCCCGCCCACCCCACCCTGAAGGCCTGATGCCCCGACCCACCCCGAAGGACCGCTCGCCCCCCTGGCCTCCCCGCACCACCTATGAAGCAGCCGCAGCAGGATCGCGAAGTCAGCGTCAGCGATCCCTGCGCTGCTTCCTGCGCCACGGTCCCGCCCCTCCTCTGACGTCAGAGGAGGGGCGGGATCGCGGCGCAGGAAGCAGCGCAGGGTTCGCTGACGCTGATTTTGCGATCCTGCTGCGAGCTGCTTCACAGGTGGTGCAGGAAGGTCAGTGGGGGGGTATATTTGTCTATTTTTGTATGGTTGTTACTGAGGTGACAATGCATTGAGCCATCTGCCTTGACCTCTTTGAAAAAAAACCAGAATAGGAATGAGAATTAACATTTTCTCAGCGTATAGTGTGTTTTGTGTTTTTTAATTTTATTGTTGGAAGATCATTTTGACTTGGTCATTTTAAAGTAGCTCGCAAGCCCAAAAAGTTTGGGCACCCCAGAGCTAGAGCGTTGAAGCTGTGTATTTCTATTTTATCCCCCCTTTTACAAAACTGTGGAGCGATTTTAGCGCTGGTTTCGGGTAGGAGCCCTTCTTCAGGAACCTATCCCCCGACAGAAACAAAACGCTGAGGTCGGCTGGAGGGCGGGGTGCCCAGGCGGTCCCGCACTCGCGTTCAAAAGCGGCCAAGGAAGCAACGTCATGCATACCACAACCAATCACACAGAGCTCAAACAACTTTCACACTAGGACCCAGACAAACCTGAAATCCGTGCCTAAAATCAAAATCCAAAACACACACTGTAGAAGACAGCAGAACCCAACCAAACCAGAGGAGGGGCGGGACCGCGGCAGAGGAAACAGCCAAAGCAGGCAAAGATCGTTGGCATCGCGATCTTGTGCAGGCTGTTTCCTTAGGTAAATGGTGTGTGGAGGCTGAGGGGATGAGCAGTCCTTCGAGGTGGTGGTGGTGGTGGGAGTGAGCGTTCCTTCGAGTTGGTGGGGGGGCGAGTGGTCCTTCGGGGGGGGCAGTAGGCCTTCGGGGTGGAGCGGGCAGGCAGGCCTTTGGGGGGGAGACAGGCCTTCAGGGGGACATACCTTCAAGGGGGGGACAGGCCTTCAAGGGGAACAGGCAGGCAGGCCTTCAAGGGGGGGACAGGCCTTCAGGGGGATGCAGGCTTTGGGGGGGACATGCCTTCAAGGGGGACAGGCAGGCAGGCTTTCAAGGGGAACAGACAGGAAGGCCTTCGGGGGGTGCAGGCCTTCGGGGGGGACAGGACTTTGGGGGGGATGCAGACCTTTAAGGGGGGACAGGCCTTCAGGGGAGGGGGAGCCCTGGTGTAGAAGTACAAGGAGGGAAGGGGGAGGGGTTCAAAGAGACGTGCATATGCCGAACTTTGGGTGGGAAGAAATAATGGGTCTGAAAATAGAGGAGAGGGAGAGAGATGATGGACCATGTTTTTTTAGGGAGGGAAGGAACAGAAAGGGAGAGAAGTTGGACACAAGGGATGGTGTGGATAGGGGGATAGAGATAGTGGATAGGAGGATAGTTGGGAAAAGAAAGGGAGAGATGGTGGACCCTGGGGTGGTGGGGAAGGAAGGAGAGATGCTGGATGAAAGGGTAGTTAAAAAAAGATGGATCTGTGGAGGGAGACAAAAAAAGGAAAGATGACAGACCTCCTGCCGAGGGAAGGGAAACGGGGAGGACAGTGATGGCAGATGGATGGTTAGCATGCAGAAAGAAGGAAGAAGGAGACCCTGGCAAGCAAGTTATCAAAAGACAACCAGAATCTAGGACCAACAAGATTTGAAAAATGACCAGACAACATAAGGTAGAAAAACTAATTTTATTTTCTGTTTTGTGATTACAATATGTCAGATTTGAAATGTGTATCCTGCCAGAGCTGGTGTTAGACCGCAAACGTGAGCTAGGATTTAACAGAGAGAGGAAAAGTCATTTTTGTTTCTTTATTTTATTTACACCACAGCGCCAGTGTGGTTAGGAGAAGCCAAAGGGGAGTGAAAAAGCTATAAAATAAACCCACCAGGATGTTTGAAAAAAACACCCAATTGGGCAGGAAAATCGAATCGATAAACCAATTCAATAGACTGAATCGAATCAAAATTTTTTTTCCTGAATCTGGCAGCACTAGTTTGCGCTACTGTCTTAGAATTTAGGACCTGGGATTGGGGAGAGATGGCATCCTCAGTACTTTATAATGCAAGTGAAACGAGGATTTGGTAAGACTTCCAGTGCAGGTGATCGAGGCAAAGAGCGTGCCACACTTCAAGAATAAATGGGATACCTACGTGGGATCCCTATGAGGGTCAAGTTAAGGAAATTGGGTCATTAGGGCATAGACAGGGGGATGGGTAAGTAGAGTGGGCAGACTTGATGGGCTGTAGCCCTTTTCTGCCGTCATCTTCTTTGTTTCTATGTTTCTATGACTTTTGAAGGGTCTGCAGAAGAAAAATATTGTATATGCCTTGGACATAAGACAGCAGGAAATGGGAACTTTTCTTCCTTCTATTTTTGTGACTGGAAAGGCTGAGGATGTCAGAGAGTTCAGTTAAAATATGTGCTTTATAAGAAAATATAATAATGTGTTTTATAAGGTTTATAGCATTGCTGGCCTACCCGGTGAGGTGTTCCTAGTGGTGGTGGTGGCAGCGTATCAATGTGTTGGGAGGAAGAAGTGGTCTGGGAAATTCTGCTGAGCAAACTCCGGGCCCATTTCCACCCCCCAGTTAGTCCACTCCACTCAACTGGTTCACAGACTGAGTGGGTCTTTGGATGTTGTTTTGGGATCTCTTCCAGTGGTTTGTCAGTATCTCCTTCTGGTCCAAGGAAGGAAACTTTGTTAACCTTAGCATTGACCTACAGAATATGTTTGTAACAGCGCTGCTTGTGTGGCATTAGGCTATGTAGTGATCGAAAGAAAAAAACCAGACCTTTGCACATTTTTGCACTATATGGTGGGTGTATGAGGAGATTCACATTTCCTGCACAGCTAAGTTTGTGTGAAGTTACCTTGTGCTGTATTTGACATCTAGCAAGGTCTCTGTTTGGAAGGAAAGATCTAAACTTAAAAATGAAGTGGCCAGAAGTTATGGTAAAAGCAGATAGTGTAGCTGGTTTTAATAAAGATTTGGACAAATTCCTGGAGGAAAAGTCCATAGTCTGTTATTAAGACATAGGGGAAGTGTCTGCTTGCCCTGGATTGGTAGCATGGAATGTTGCTACTCTTTGGGTTTTGACCAGGTATTAGTGACCTGGATTGGCTACCATGAGAATGGGCTACTGGGCATGATGGACCATTGGTCTGACCCAGTTAGGCTATTCTTATGTCATGTTCTCATCTGTAGGGGCCTTTGTTTTCACTTCTTATTTTATTGTATTTATTATACTGGGAACAAAAATGGAAGAAAATTAATGTGTGTGGAATGTGGGGGGGAGGGAACTAATTTCTTCAGCTAAATAATTCAATCCACCTCTCCAGACATGGGAGAACTCACGCACCATTCACACACCCTCCAACCAAAAACATCAAAAGAAAAAAACTGTTCGACAATCTCCTAGCCATTCAAGCTACAACACTCGACCCCCAACTCTATAACCTATTGACTTCGACCACAGACTACAAAACCTTCAAAAAAGAAATAAAAACCCTTCTATTCAAAAAACACATAAAACCGAACTAAAACAATCAGAACTGTCCTAAGCATCACCTGCAACTACTCCATATGTACTTCTGATATCATGACAATTCAGACATAATTTATGTTATGTTATGTTATGTTATGTTTGGAATAATGGTTACATATATGAGGGTCAATAAAAGAAAATTTTCACTGTCTGTTTCTATTCTGACCATTTATTCCGTTTCATGGTCATTACAAAAAATATTTTTTTACATGGGGGGTGTTAAAAAATGATGGGTCCCGTGTGCCACATACCCTAGGTATGCCACTGATTAGGGATCTTCAGCTTGGAAAAGAGACGGCTGAGGGGAGATATGATTAAAGTCTACAAAATCCTGAGTGGAGTAGAATGGGTACAAGTGGATTGATTTTTCACTCTGTCAAAAATTACAAAGACCAAGTGATACTCGATGAAGTTACAGGGAAATACTTTTAAAACCTGTTTGCCTATATCTTAATCCTGGTTAGTGATGTTTATTGTACTCCATTCCCTCTAATTCCCCATCATTTTGACTCCTGTGCACTATTTTCTGTTTTTCAGGGCTTTGGGGTCTAGTGAACAATGCTGGGATTGCTTCCCCTATAGCCCCCAATGGATGGCTGACAAAGAATGATTTCTGCAAGGTTCTGAACGTGAACCTGGTGGGGATGATCGATGTGACCCTCAGTCTGCTCCCTCTGATCAGAAAAGCCAAGGGCAGGATTGTCAATGTTTCCAGTGCAGCAGGAAGGCTAAGTTTGACTGGAGGTGGATACAACATTTCCAAATACGGAGTGGAGGCTTTCTCAGACAGTCTCAGGTGAAGCATCTTTTATTTGTCATAGATGTTTAGAGGAGCAGATTAAACTTTAAGGTGATAATTTCTTGTTTCGGAAGCACCACTAGTGATTCTATTCAGTAAATGTAAATCAATAAAAAGAGAAACTGGGTAAAGGAGCTCCCTAAAGACTAGATTTACTAAAAGACGCGTCAATGAATAACAACAAATATTAATGTACAGTGGGACTTATTAATTAATAACATACTTTAATGGTGTTAGCATCCTATCCTATATAATAAAACCGCTAGCTGCGCATGCGCAGTCCAACTTTCGTGATCTGTAATCCCTGTTCCATGTTCAGTAGGTCCGCGGCCAAGTAGGAGTGCGCATGCACGAGTCCCCAGCTCCTAGCTACATGCGCAGCACTGGCCGCCATTGCTGGACTCCCTGCTCTTCGGTAACTCAGCAGTGGATAAAGACACCGCCGATCTCCGTTCCTCCCGGGAGGGGGGGTCTGGGAGGAGAGGGATCGCGGCCACTCAGCGCCCCCACCGAAGAGCCCAGCAACTTTTGCGCCGCAGCAGTAGGGAACAAGTCGACGACTCCCCTCTCCCGCACCAACCGCTGACGCTCCTGTTTGAAGCGGCCTGATGAGGTTCGCGGCCGACTGTAGCGAACCTCGCAGGCCACTTTCCACATGAAGCACGTTCCCTCTGACGCGATCGCGTCAGAAGAAACATGCTATCATATGGAGAGCGGCCTGAGAGGTTCAATACAGCCGCCCATGAACCTAAGCAGGCCGCTTTGAACAGGAACAGGAGCGGCAGCGGCGTCAGGAAACATGGATGCATGGAGGAAGGTAAGAACGGGAGGGGAAGCCAAAAAAGAAGGGCCCTGGAGCAGCCAGAAAAGGGAGCTGTTTTGGTGGGAGGGTTGTGCTGAGTGCACGAAGCAGGCAGGCAGCCATTGCACAACAGAGGGAGAGGCAAAGCGGGCTGCTTTGGGGGAATGGTTGTTCTGGGGGCAGAAAGCAATCATGGGGGGGGACATAAGGGGGCCACAGAGCAGGCAGGCATGGCACAACTGGGGGCCAGGGGGGGAGGGAAAGGGGGCTGCTTTGGGGGAATGGTTGTTCTGGGGGCAGAAAGCAATCATGGGGGGGGACATAAGGGGGCCACAGAGCAGGCAGGCATGGCACAACTGGGGGCCAGGGGGGGAGGGAAAGGGGGCTGCTTTGGGGGATGTTTGTTCTGGGGGCAGACAGCAATCATGGGGGGGGAACAGAAGGGGGCCAAGAAGCAGGCAGGCATTGCACAACAGGGGGAGAGGGAAAGGAGGCTGCTTTGGCAAGCAGGGAGGCCAGGGAGACAGACAGAAAGAAAGACGCACAGACAGGGGACCAGGGTGAGACACAGACACAAAGAATGACAGACAGACAGCATCCAGGGAGAGAGAGAGAGATAAATAAAAAACAAAAAACAGACATACAGACATCTACTCTAGCACCCATTATTGTAACGGGCTTAAACACTAGTATGCTAATAAAGTTGTGCCTTTTGGTACATCTAGCCTTATACAGCTAAACACACAGAGTAGAGCCATTACCTAATTATACAGTGTGAAAATAATTAATACCACAAATTAGTCTAGAGCAGTTCAGTTCATCTCTCTTCTGGAGGCACACGTAGCCAGTTGGGTTTTCAGGCTTGCCATGATGATTATATATGAGAGAGCAGCATACACTGAGTCTCCGTTATATGTAAATTAATGTCATGTATATTCATTGTGTAGCCTTGAAAGCATGACTTTCTCAGTGTGCTTCCGGGAGAGGGCTGAGAAGCGCTGATACAAGGCAGAGTTAGCATCATTTTTAAAATAAGTGCTTTTAAATTGTGTGTTAATCTAATCTTCTATTTGTGTGTCGCTCATACCTATACAAGCTCAAGGCAATGACACCCCACACCATTTATAGATGCTGATATTCAAAAAATAGGCTCAGTTACTTCAAGAACTGTCCACATAAATATTTGATTTTGAAATTCAATTCCTTGCTCCCCTCCAAACCTGCAGCGCCTGCTTAATGGTCGCCAGCCATAGAAATATGCTGCCAAGCCACTCCCCTACTTCATATGCTGCTACAGTACAGAGCAAGTTAGTTGATGGTATGACTCTAGCCCCCGGCAGGATTTCTCACGCATGCTCAGTTCTTGCGTGAAGTGCACATTTATAAGGAAGAGGAAAGGAGCAGTCAATAGAGAATTTCTTTGACTGGCAAGGCTTCCGCTTCCCTGCCAGCATGGGTATTATTTCTAAAACAGGTGTTGATGTGTGTGTTTGCCCACCCTCCCAGTCTACCTTGCACACACAGCCCCCTCAAAATTGGAGTGCTGGCTATGTCTGTGCTCTGATCCAATCAGTAGGTGCATTCTTGGTTTGAATCAGTGGCGTACCTAGGGGGGGGCGGGGGGGGGGCGGGCCGCCCCGGGTACCAGCCCTAAGGGGGTGTTCCCGGCCTTGCCGTTCAGTCCCCCGCCACCCCCGAAGGACCGCTCGCCCCACTGACCTTCCTGCACCACCTGTGAAGCAGCCCGCAGCAGGATCGCGAAGTCAGCGTCAGCATCCCTGCGCTGCTTCCTGCGCCGCGATCCCGCCCCTCCTCTGACGTCAGAGGAGGGGCGGAACCGTGGCGCAGGAAGCAGCGCAGGGATCGCTGACGCTGACTTCGCGATCCTGCTGCGGCTGCTTCATAGGTGGTGCGGGGAGGCCAGGGGAGCGAGCGGTCCTTCGGGGTGGGTCGGGGCATCAGGCCTTCAGGGTGGGGCGGGCGGGCAGGCAAGCAGGCTTTCAAGGGGGAGGGGGTGACAGGCAGGCAGGCAGGCCTTCAAGGGGGGACAGGCCTTCGGGGGGGGTGCAGACCTTCAAGGGGTGCAGGCCTTCAAGGGGGGCAGGCAGGCCTTCAGGGGGGTGCAGGCCTTCGGGGGGGGTGTAGGCCTTTGGGGGGGTGCAGACCTTCAAGGGGGTGCAGGCCTTCAAGGGGGGGAACAGGCCTTCAAGGGGGGAAAGGCAGGCAGGCCTTCAAGGGGGGGACAGGCCTACAAGGGGGGGGACAGGCCTACAAGGGGGGGGGGACAGGCCTACAAGGGGGGGGGACAGGCCTTCAAGGGGGGGGGCAGGCCTTCGGGGGGGTGCAGACCTTCAAGGGAGTGCAGGCCTTCGGGGGGGGGGTGCAGTCCTTCAAGGGGGTGCAGGCCTTCAAGGGGGGGAAAGGCAGGCAGGCAGGCCTTCAAGGGGGGGACAGGCCTACAAGGGGGGGAGAAGCTACAAGGGGGTGGTACAAGCCTTCAAGTGGGGGACAGGCCTTCGGGGGGGGTGCAGACCTTCAAGGGAGTGCAGGCCTTCGAGGGGGGTGGTGCAGGCCTTCAAGGGGGTGCAGGCCTTCAAGGGGGGACAGGCCTTCAAGGGGGGAAAGGCAGGCAGGCAGGCCTTCAAGGGGGGACAGGCCTACAAGGGGGGGGGAGAAGCTACAAGGGGGTGGGACAGGCCTTCAAGTGGGGGACAGGCCTTCGGGGGGGTGCAGACCTTCAAGGGGGGGACAGGCAGGCAGGCCTTCAAGGGGGGGACAGGCCTACAAGGGGAAGGGACAGGCCTTCAAGGGGGGTGCAGGCCTTCAAGGTGGGACAGGCAGACCTTTAAGGGGGGACAGGCCTTTGGGGGGGGACCATGATTTAGAAGTACACGGAGGGAAGGGGGTGTTCAAAGAGACATGCATATGCCAAACTTTGGGGGGGGGAAGAAATAATGGGTCTGAAAATAGAGGAGAGGGAGAGAGATGATGGACCATGGGATTTAGGGAGGGAAGGAACAGAAAGGGAGAGAAATTGGACACAAGGGATGGTGTGGAGGAGGGATAGAGATATTGGATAGGAGGGTAATTAGGAAAAGAAACGGAGAGATGGTGGACTCTGGGATGGTGGGGAAGGAGGGAGAGATGCCGGATGAAAGGGTATTTAAGAAAAGGTGGATCTGTGGAGGGAGATGAAAAAAAGGAAAGATACCAGACTTCCTGGGAAGGGAAGGGAAATGGAAAGGGAGGACAGAGTTGGCAGATGGATGGTTAGCATGCAGAAAGAAGGAGACCCTGGCAAGCAAGTTATCAGAAGAAAACCAGAGCCTTGGACCAACAAGATTTGAAATATAACCAGACAACAAAAGGTAGAAAAATTAATTTTATTTTCTGTTTTGTGATTATAACATGTCAGATTTGAAATGTGTATCCTGCCAGAGCTGGTGTTGGACTGCAAACGTGAGCTAGGATTTAACAGAAAGAGGAAAAGTCCTTTTTGTTTCTTTATTTTATTTACACCACAGCGCCAGTGTGGTTAGGAGAAGCCAAAGGGGGTGAAAAAGCTATAAAACCCACCAGGAGTTTTGAAAAAAATCACCCAACTGGGCAGGAAAATCGAATTGAAAAACCAATTCAATAGGGCTGAATCGAATCAAAATTTTTTTTTCCTGTATCTGGCAGCATTAGTTTGCGCTACTGTCTTAGACTTTAGGACCTGGGATTGGGGAGAGATGGCATCCTCAGTACTTTATAATGCAAGTGAAACGAGGATTTGGTCAGACTTTTGAAGGGTCTGCAGAAAAAAAATATTGTATAGGCTGGGGACATGAGACAGCAGGAAATGGGAACTTTTCTTCCTTCTATTTTTGTGAATGGAAAGGCTGAGGATGTCAGAGAGGTCAGTTAAAATATGTGCTTTATAAGAAAATATAATAATGTGTTTTATAAAGTTTATAGCATAGCTGGCCTACCCAGTGAGGTGTTCCTAGTGGTGATGGTGGCAGCGTGTCAATGTGTTGAGAGGAAGAGGTGGTCTGGGAAATTCTGCTGAGCAAACTCCGGGCCCATTTCCACCCCCCAGTTAGTCCACTCCACTCAACTGATTCACACACTGAGTGGGTCTTTGGGTGTTGTTTTGGGATCTCTTCCAGTGGTTTATCTCCTTCTGGTCCAAGGAAGGAAACTTTGTTATCCTTAGCATTGACCTACAGAATATGTTTGTAACAGCGCTGCTTGTGTGGCATTAGGCTATGTAGTGATCGAAAGAAAAAAACAGACCTTTGCACATTTTTGCACTATATGGTGGGTGTATGAGGAGATTCACATTTCTTGCACAGCTAAGTCCATGTGAAGTTACCTTGTGCTGTATTTGACATCTAGCAAGGTCTCTGTTTGAAAGGAAAGATCTAAAATTAAAAATGAAGTGGCCAGAAGTTATGGTAAAAGCAGATAGTGTAGCTGGTTTTAAGAAAGATTTGGACAAATTCCTGGAGGAAAAGTCCATAATCTGTTATTAAGACATGGGGGAAGTGTCTGCTTGCCCTGGATCGGTAGCATGGAATGTTGCTACTCTTTGGGTTTTGACCAGGTATTAGTGTCCTGGATTGGCTACCATGAGAATGGGCTACTGGGCATGATGGACCATTGGTCTGACCCAGTTAGGCTATTCTTATGTTATGTTCTCATCTGTAGGGGCCTTTGTTTTCACTTCTTATTTTAATGTATTTTTTTTCTGGGAACTTATCAGTGTTTTTTATAATGGGAACAAAAATGGAAGAGAATTAATGTGTGTGGAATGGGGGGTAACTAATTTCTTCAGCTAAATAATTCAATCCACTTCAAACAGACATAGGAGAACTTGTGCACCATTCACACACCCTCCAACCAAAAACGTCAAAAGAAAAAAAACTGTTCGACAACCTCCTAGCCATTCGAGCTGCAACACTCGACCCCCAACTCTACAACCAATTGATATCAACCACAGACTGCAAAACCTTCAAAAAGAAATAAAAACCCTTCTATTCAAAAAACACATAAAACCGAACTAACACAATCAGAACTGTCCCAAGCATCACCTGCAACTACTCCATATGTACTTCTAATGTCATGACAATTTAGACATAATTTATGTTATGTTATGTTTGGAATAATGGTTACATATATGAGGTTCAATAAAAGAAAATTTTCACTGCCTGTTTCTATTCTGACCATTTATTCCATTTCATGGTTATTGCAAAAAAAAAAATAAAAAAATTTTTTACATGGGGGGGGGGGTGTCAAAAAATGATGGGCCCCGGGTGCCACATACCCTAGGTACGCCACTGGGTTTGAATATTTAGATAAAGTTAATCAGATAAAGATGTCTGATTAACTCTGCCACACTCAGGCTGCTGAGTATTGATCTAAGTTTTTGTGTCACGTATGTCAATGTTTCTCAAGCTGGAGTTACCCCTTAGCTAATCTGGATTTCAAATATCCATAATGAATATGCTTGAAAGAGATTTATATACAGTTCATACAGCACTCATTGTACTAAGGGCTCCTTTTACTAAGGTGCGCTAGTGTTTTTAGCGCATGCAGGATATTACCGCACGCTACGCTGCGTGCTATGTAGCTAGAACTAACGCCTGCTCAATGCTGGCGTTAAGTTCGAGCGCGCGCTATTCCACGTATTAATGCCCTAACACACCTTAGTAAAAGGAGCCCTAAGTTTCAAGTTTTATTAAAAAAATTTTATATTGCTCAATCAAACTTCTAAGCGGTGTACAAATAATTAAACAAAAAAATTAAAACATTTGTTTTTTACAAAAACGAGTTAGTAAGCAAATAATACACAAACTTAGACAAAGAGGAACAAGAGGGAAAAATGGGAAGAACTACAATAATCAGAGGAAAGTGAGCATAAAAGGAAAGATACGTTAGGAGGGGATCTGAATAAATATTATCAGAAAAAGTTTAGCCCTAATAAGGGCAGTTAGGTATCAAAAACATCTTGAAATAAGAATGTTTTTAACTTGTTTTTAAAATGAGAAAGGGATGCTTCTAAACGAAGATGGTTAGGGATGGAGTTCCAAAGAGAAGAGCGGTTACAGCAAAATTGTTAGATCTAATAGTATTGATGTGCTGCAAAGAGGGAATCTTTAAGAGATTTTGAGACGTTGAGCAGAGGGCTTTAGATGGACAGTAAGGTATGATTAGACTAATAAATTCAGGTTGGTTGCTTGAACGAGTTTTAAATGTCAATAAAAGGAAGTGGATGTGAACCTGGAAGGTAATGTTTGGAAACTTTGCGAGGTGACGAGTGGCCTAGTGGTAGAGCTGCTGCCTTGGCACCCCGAGGTTGTGGGATTGAATACCAGCGTTGCTCCTTGTGACCCTGGACAAGTTACTTAATCCACCATTGCTCTAAGGTACAAAATAAGTACATGTATACAGTTTTGTAGCAAGGGTGAGCGGTGCCTGAGCCGGAGGCGCCCCCTTCCCTTTCCCTGTACCTTTTTAACTTCTACGTCATAAGCAGCATGCCGACATCGGTGTCAGCTAGCCTTTCGACGTCGCTTCCCAGGTGCGGGTCTCGGAAGTGATGTCAGAGAGAGCGCCAATGCTGGCGCAGAAAGCAGCAATCTTGCGCCGGGGAAGTAAAAAGGTATGGGGGAGGGCATAGGGTTGTGTGCGCGCTTCAAGGAGAGGAGCAGGAGAGGAGGAGAGGTGCTGTGCCTTTCGAAGATCGTGCTTGGGGTGGTCTGCCCCTCCACCCATGTAAACCGCTTTGAAAGTGTAACCAAAAGAAAGTTATATACAAGTTCCATCCCCCTTTTTAGCCTGCAAAATACTTGTGACTTCATGTAGTGAAGTTGAAGGGAGAAGGGAGATCGAGTTGTCCCCCTTCACTGCACCGGAGGGCAGATCATGTTTGGCGGGAAGCCCCGCCCCCAGCAGCTGTTTTTTCACCCGGTCCACCTTCCAGCCCTCTTAATGGCTCAGCGGACAAGGCCACCCCCTTTTTCTCCAAGCTCACCTTCCATCCCTCCTAAGGGCTCAGCGAACCAGGCTGCCACCTTAAAAAAAAAATATAAAAAAAAGCTTAAAGAAAGAAAAAAAAGCAAGGTTACTCCTAATTGGCTCCTTAGCCGGCGCCCTTACCCCACTTCTTACCGGTCTATTTACCTTTCTCTTATAATTTCTGTTATCTAGCAGCTTCAAATCAGTCCCTGTGGTTTCCGCTAATTTTCATTATGAAGCCACCTCCTTGGTTCCTTCTTTTCTTACTCTGTTCATTTCTCAAAACTACTCACTGCACAAAACCTCTCTCCCCCAATATATTTGGTTCCACTAGTGTTAGTGAGATCTGCCCTGGCCTCAGAATGCCCGTGCTGGTGCGCACCAGAAATTACCCCTTTAAAAAAACCCTCAAGGTGTTAACTATGCTTCTTTAAAACCTGTACCTACTGCCAACTTGCCCAGTCTGACTCCGTCACTCCAGTCCCAACACTATATTGCAATGTCAGATCAGCATGCAACAAGACTCAAATATTAAATGATTTACTAGGGGATTTTGATCCTGGATTCTTGTGCATTACAGAATCAGGGATTGCAAAAGATGATTTATTTACACAAAATGAACTCTGTTCCCATGATTATCAAGGCCTCTTCTCTACCAGAAATTGCCAGAGGAGGAGGCCTGACACTTCTCTACAAATCATTCTTTGATGTTCAGCTCCTCAAAAAGGGTAGCGACACATCACTAGAATATATGCTAGCTACAGTCAACGATGAGCTCCATCATCACCCATTGGGCATTTTGTTATTATATCGTCCACCAATCCCTTGGAATAAATCCTCTGAACTTGTTTTTGAGACCATAACAAGCGCTTTCCTAAAATTTCAAAGATTACTGATTATTGGTGATATTAATCTCCACCTAGACAATAACACTAGCATGGATGCGATTGAATTCAACAACTTTCTCGCCTCTCTGGGCTTTCCCTCTTCTGAGTCCTCTCAAACCCATGAAAAGGGGCACACTCTAGATATCAACAGCTTCCTTGACCTTACTGATTACAAAACTTTAGCCAAAGGTGTTCATTGAGAGCATGTCCCTTAGTCCAACCACTTCTGTCTCCCCATTTTCATGTCTCACCTTGGGGATCAAACCCATGCCGCAAAATCTATTACCTTCCGCAAAAAAATTGCCCAATTTCTTAACCAGTTTTCCTTCTGTCCTAAGCCTAATGCCCCAAAAATCAACTGGCACAACTGGGTAAACCTCTCTGAGACTACCTACTGCTCTCTTGCTCCTCTATCTACTAAAACTGTCTCTTCCCGTAAGGCCCCCTGGTATCTTCCGTACCACAGAGAACTGAAGCAGAAATGCCGAGTACTAAAGCGTAAATGGAAAAAAATCTAAATCCCTTGTGGATAGACAGTCTTGGAGGGACAGTATTAAGTTCTATAATACAGTACTAAAAAAAAGCAAGGGACTTGTGACACCCAACAGCAACGTCTTATAAGACCAGTCTATAGATAATCGAGCCTGGAAGGCGCTTTCTTTTAGTGGCCTTGGGAATCACAAAGAAACTAATTCTTCGCTACTGGATTGGCACCACGCGGCCCACGGTCCAACAGTGGCGGGCCAATATGTCTTTAATGGCTGGTTGGGAGCGACAGCATCGCCGGGGTGTTGTGAGCTGGAAATCTAGGACCTATTTGGATTATTGGAGTTCCTTTTAGTGCTGGTTAGAGATCATGGGTGCTGGGAGTGGGGGGGGGGGGGGGTTGGAAGGGGTGGGTTCCACTTAAAATTGGATCTGCATGGGAGCTGATACGTTGTGGATTTGTCTATGTTTATTTCCTTTTTACCTGTACCTTTGACTTTTGTACATGATGTTTTTCTTGGATGGTTGCATTTTGTATTTTCTCGTATGCATTGATCCTTTAATAAACACATTTTCAAAAAAAAAAAAAAAAGCAAGGAAGAATTTCTACGGTGATAAAATCACCAGATCCAATAACCAAAGCAGTACATTGTTTAACATTTGGTGCTCCTTAACCTCTTAAAACGACTCCTCTATACTCCCCTCCTCTCCAGCAGCGGACGACCTAGCAAAATTTTTTAATGAAAAGGTTGCTACTATAAGAAGCTATTTTCCACCAGCAGTCACTTACAATTCTCTGGTGCCCAGCGACACTAACCCTATCCCAGTAGACAGATCCTGGACAGTCTTTGAGCATGTATCCGAAGCCCAGGTTTCTAAATTGTGCCACAAATTAAGATCTTGCAAATGTGCCCTGGACCCGTTTCCTGTTTACCTATATGAGAAAATTCCCATGCAGGCTATTTCATCTCTCACCAGACTTATAAACTCTGCCTTACTATCAGGCCTATTTTCTGTAGAAATGGGACACATTCCCCTGACAACATGCTGATAGAGGATCAAGAGATAATATATAGCTTATCACACTTAAGGTTTAGTTTAGTTTGGATATGCGTTAGGCATTTGGCCAGTTTCCTTTTACCATTCCTAATATCTTACCCCCTCCCTTCCCTGATTTTTTTTCCTTTTCTGTTTTCTTTATCTTCAAAAATGTAGTTCTCCCCCCTCTCCTCCTGTTTACTATCCTACCCTATGTTGTGTTAGTTTAATTCGTGGTAGGTCTTGTTTGTTTTTTAAAATTAATTCCACCTATCTTTTAATTTTCATGTATTATTTTAATGTACAATGCTTTGAATCTTATGATTAGCGTTTATGAAATTATGAAGATAAAGGGGTTGATAAACTGTATGAGTTAAGTGGTCAGCAGTATTTGACCACATAGTGCTACTCAGTATAAACTCTGACCACTGTGGCACAGCCAAGATAATGCTGGGAAGGTCCAGGAGCAGAGTCTGGAGTTATGCAGGTATCGGTGATATTCAGTGCTGATGTACACTTAGGTAAAGGGGCAAGTTAAGACCACACAAAAAGGAGTTTTCACTTGGCTACGTTAGCTATGTGAATCTGGCACTGGTATTGGCCATGTCCATATAATTTGTGGTCACTGCTAGTGATGCAGATAGTACCAGTGCCCAAATATGGTTTAGCACTGCCTATATAGGTCTAATTTAGCCGGCAGTGATCAATGCATCAAGAAATTCCAACTGGTACCTGTTCCAAGTTTCCAAGTTTATTTGTCATTTGATATACCGTTGATATACCTAAACAGTTTACAATAATGTAATATACTATATATAATATAATATACAATATAATATACTTAAAAAGAAATAAAAACATATAAAATCAGTTGAAAAGGGGGGGGGGCATGTAATGACAGAGACCAAGAGGAACAATAGGGAGGAAAAGGAACAGGAAAGCAAAAAATATTGATCTGAAAGATGTTGTGCTTATTCATATCAAAAAATCCTCAAAATATAAAGTCGAAAGACCAAAAAACCTACTAGTGAGATGAATATAAGAGGAAATTCTTTCCAAATCTTCTATGTTGTAGAAAAGTATAGTGGAGTACCTAGTGTAGTTAAAGACTGAGAGACCTCAAGTGTTCACATCCAGCTGATATATGATATGTTGCTACACTTTTTGGCATACTATAATAAGCCAATATAAGTATTCAATTGAGAAAATATTAAAAAAAATTTTACCTCGTTATTAATTTTTCATTCAAAAACAATGCATTAAAATATACATTTACATATAATTAATTTCAAAATTGCATTTACATCAGTCATAGAAATACTTCAAAAAATTTTACCCCTCCCTCCCACCCTAATACAAGAACAAAAACCAAATGCATTATTGCAGACATATAGGCTCCTTTTACTAAGCTGCAATAGTGGTTTTAGCACGCCCTAGACCTTAACGCCAGCATCAAGCTTGCGTTAGTTCTAGCCACGTAGAGCAGGAATTTAACTTGCGCTAAAATCCTGCGTGTGCTAAAAATGCAATCGTAGCTTAGTAAAAAGAGCCCATAGTGAAAATCATATTGAACTTATTGACCAATGAAAACATCAAAATATAATACCCATCCACCCATCCACCCTCCCTAAATGTGTAAATCAAATAAGAAATCAGGAGAATAAACCAGCTAATTATCATTAACAAAATTTGTCAATGGACTCCATGTTAATTTAAATAACTTATTATTATACAGCATTTCTGAATTCATTTTCTCATATTTGTAACATAAACAAAAAGAGTCCCACCAAAAGGAGAAATTAAGTCAAACCCAATTTTTCCAATTTTTGGTAATCATTTGCATGGCTATCCCAGTCATGATGGAAAATAATCTACTTTTATACTTGTCTAAAGGAGGTTTAGGTGACAACAATGTACCACAAATAACCACCTCATACGATAACGGAATCAAAGACTCCAAAATCAAATTAATTTGTCCCCATATTGATTTCCAAAAAAAGGTTATCAAAGGACAATAGAACAACAAATGATCTAGTGTCCCTACTTCAAGATGACAATGCCAGCATCTATTAGACTTTGAACTGTCTAATTTCTGCAAACGAACTTGGGTCCAAAAAACTCTATGTAACAGAAAAAAAACAAGTTTATCTCATAGATGCTGATGCTGTACATCTCATCCTCCAAGTCCAAATCCATGGCCATTGAGTAGCAGAAATCTGCTGCTTTATCTCAATTCTCCAAATATCCTTTAAACTAGTTTTTGGTTTTATATTCAAATATTCCAATATTAATTTATACCACTTGGCAGCCTGATGACCTAGCAAATCTCTCTGGAAGCATAGGCCCGGCAAGCTATACTGATTCTTAAAATTTCGCCAATCAGGGAACCCCTTCTGAATGGCCTGCTTCAACTGCACAACAAAGAAAAATGGGGAGACCCAATGATCCACAGTGAAAACAATCCACCGATGAAAACAAAAACAAAAACTGTGGATACAGATGTTCTGAAGATAATTTATTAAACACTGACATATAAAACCATAAAAATTCAATTAAAAAAGTACAATGATAAAAAATACAGTGATAAAAATCCAACCGGACCCTACACGGTCCGTATTTCGGCGAACACGCCCTCCTCTTAGCATTTTTTTGCTACTTCAGCTTGTCTGCGGTGTTCTTTGCTCACATGTTTAAAGACAATAGACTGTTTTCAGTCCAATTCTTTATATGTGAGGTTGCAAACCATTGGACCCCTGAGGAAGGCATGTTCGCCGAAACACGAACCGTGTAGGGTCCAGTTGGATTTTTATCACAGTATTTTTTATCATTGTACTTTTTTAATTGAATTTTTATGGTTTTATATGTCAGTGTTTAATAAATTATCTCCAGAACATCTGTATCCACAGTTTTTGGTTTTGTTTTCATCGGCTGCTTCAACTGCAACCACTTATATGCTTGAGACTTTGCAATGCCGAATGATTGTTACAGTTGTGAAAAATCAAGCATTTTCCCATTTGATAACACATCATCTAAAGTACGTATACCTGCCTGCAGCCAATGCTTCCAGAGGATCTTAGACTTGCCTGAATAGGCTGTCTGCTTGTCCTAGGATAATAGGCTGCCTGCTTGTCCTGGGATAATGTTATTTATATATTTATTTGAAAGTTGTAAGAGCTATTTTTTAATATATTCTGTAATGTATTCATGTATGCGCTATTTTAAGTTTCAAAATGAATGAAGAATTCTTTTTAAAAAAGCTCTTATTATCTAAACAGTCACAGTTCAATTTCCAATGTTTTCCAGCTCATGACCCCAGACTATAAAACTTTCAGAAAAGAAATAAAATCCCTGCTATTCAAGAAATCCATGAAGACTAACGAACATCGAATGAAACATTTCAATCCTCTGAAGCAACCCGCTCTACTCTGTAACACCTCTGGACATGTCCAGAAATCCTCTTCTGTAATCCGCCTTGAACCGCAAGGTAATGGCGGAATAAAAATTACTAATGTAATGTAATGTATTTGAATCTTGGAGTTCAACCATAAGGATTGACATGTGGATTGTTGTTCTGGTATAGATGTTAAATTGTTAATGAATTTTAATATTTTCCAGGTGGCACAAAGTATACTATTGGCCTTGTAGATTCGGGGCAACTTGATACTCAAAATATGGCTTAACCGTAATGGGCATTGACTTTTCAAGAGTAGTCTGACTTTGATCACCTCTTTAACACTCTCCCTTATAGTTATTAGCTTGATAACAGGAACTCGGTGGTCGATATGCGGCGATAAGTTTCACAAAGGGATGGTAGCCTTGAAGAAACCCTCTGGGTGAAATATATCAGCTTATTAATCCCTGAAATCAGACCACTTATGCTAAGTACTAAAGTTTTGATAATATTCGATAGATTGAATAACAGAACAATAGAATTGCACCTAACTAAAAAGATATTTAAATGACCCGGTGAAGCCTGAATGCATAAAGCCAGATACTATGAAATAACATTTGAGTATCATGGTGGTATTTCTGACGGTCTGAATATCTAATAACTATAAAGGAGAGTGTTAAAGAGGTGGTCAAAGTCAAACTACTCTTGAACAGTCAGGCCCAGATTCTCTAAAAGTGCGTCCCGATTTTAGGCAGCTGTAGGCGTCCTACAGCTGTCTAATCAGCCAATCGGGATGCACGTTTTTTTTTTAAAAAATGCTCCCCAGGCAGGCCTGAAGGCACCTCCGGGAGCCTAGGGAGACCCGCAAGACGCCTAAGCTCGCCTAAGGGCCTTAGGCGAACCTAGGTGGCCCTACGCGTCTCCCTAGTAGAGGAAGAAACCTTAAAAATGTAGGCCAGCAAAATGCTGGTCTACATTGTAAGTAGACGCAGCTGCTATACTTATCGCGGCAAGGGTTCTCTCTGCCGCTATAAGTATAGCGGGCCGCAGCCTGTCCGATCGGATCCCCCCCCGACACTACCAACCGCCCCCCCCCCCCCGACATTACCGATCTCCCTCCCACCCCGACACTACCGATGCTGGCAGGAGAGTGCCCAATCCCTCCTGCCCGAAGACGGCGCACCCCCCCCTCCTGCCCGAAGACGGCGCACCCCCCCCCTCCTGCCCGAAGACTGCACACCACCCCCCGGCGCTAACAATCCCCAAACTAACCTGTTCTTCAGGCCAGACGGTTCTTTCCCGTCTAGCCGGTAAGCCCGCCTCGTCGAAATGAGGCGGGTTCGCCCCTTCCCGGCCCATCCCGCCGAAACATAAGGCCTGATTGGCCCAGGCTCTAGAAGCCTGGACCAATCAGGCCTTAGGCATAGCGGGTCCGCCCATCCCCACTTGGCCAATCAGACCTTAGACTTAGTGGGGATGGGCGGACCCGCTATGCCTAAGGCCTGATTGGTCCAGGCTTCTAAAGCCTGGGCCAATCAGGCCTTATGTTTCGGCGGGATGGGCCGGGAAGGGGCGAACCCGCCTCATTTCGACGAGGCGGGCTTACCGGCTAGACGGAAAGAACCGTCTGGCCTGAAGAACAGGTTAGTTTGGGGGTTGTTAGCGCCGGGGGGGGGGGATGTGCCGTCTTCGGGCAGGAGGGGGGGGGATGTGCCGTCTTCGGGCAGGAGGGGGGGGGGATGTGCCGTCTTCGGGCAGGGGGGGGGTGCTGTCTTCGGGCAGGAGGGGGGGGTGCCGTCTTCGGGCAGAAGGGATTGGACACTCTCCTGCCAGCATCAGTAGTGTCGGGGTGGGAGGGAGATCGGTAATGTCGGGGGGGGGGGCGGTTGGTAGTGTCGGGGGGGGGCGGTCAGTAGTGTCGGGGGGGGCATCCGATCGGACAGGCCGCGGCCCGCTATACTTATAGCGGCAGAGAGATCCCTTGCCGCGATACGTATAGCGGGCCGTGTCTAATCTAACCTAACCCGATTCTCTAACCAGCGTCTGTAACATGGACGCCGGTTACAGAATCGGGGTTTTAGTGTAGGCCGATTCTGAATAGGACGCCTCTCCTGGGCGTCCTATACAGAATCAAGGCCTAGGTGTCTTGCGGGCCTCGCCTTCAATATAGGCGGCCTGCCTGGGGAGCATTTTTTTTTAAAAAACATGCATCCCGATTGGCTGATTAGACAGCTGTAGGACGCCTACAGCTGCCTAAAATCGGGACGCACTTTTAGAGAATCTGGGCCTCAATGTCTATAATAGACTCTCTCAGAACAATTTATATGTGCTGATCCACTAATTCATTAACCATAATGGGGACATAAGTTGCCATTCTAAAATAAGCCAGTCCAGAATATGTTCAGGAAGGATCCAGTACATACCCTGACGCATAATGAAAGCTTGATGATATCTATAAAAATATGGAAAATTTTCCCCTTTCCCCATCCTCCCCAGCCCGCCGATTCTGGTTTTTGCAAAGATACTAAAGCTATTCTAACAGATTTACCCAGCCAAATAAACTTTGTAAGGAACCCATTCAATTTTTTATAAAAGGACCCTTGGAAATAAACCGGCAACATACTCATTTAGTAGCAAACTACAGGCAAAATCATCATTTTGATGGTTTGAACTCTCCCCCACCAAGAAAGATGTAGGGGGTTCCAATGCTCATACATTTCTTTGACTTTCAATAATAAGGATTTTTCATTTACTATCATTGTGTCTTCCAATGTTCTTTGAATCATAATGCCCAAATATTTTATTCCCTCTTCCTTCCATAGGAAAGGGAATGGATCAAATAAGCCTTTTACACAATGCACATTTAATGGAAGAATCTCTGATTTGCTACAGTTTATTTTGTAACCAGAAAATTGCCGAATCGATCAATCAATTCCAGTAAATGCGGAATGGTTGATTCAGGATTCTTCAAATGAAGCAAGATGTCATCTGCATAAGCAGAGACCTTATATTCTCCTTTGCCTGCTGAATGGACAACAACAAGGGTTCCAAAACAATATCAAAAATATTTAATTAGAAAATTAGAGAGGTAAAAGAAAAAGACATTGGAGACCAGTGATAGTTCACAAAGAATCCATCTGTTGGGATCCGTTCCATTGCCAGTTGGATGTAAACACTTGAGGTCTCTCAAGTCTTTAACTACACTAGATACTCCACTATACTTCTCTACAACATAGAAGATTTGAAAAGAATTTCCTCTTATATTCATCTTACTAGTAGGTTTTTTGATGCTTATTCATATATCACGTTCCTTAGACATATGACAATCTACAATAAAATAATACTGAAACATCATCATGTATAAAAATTCAACATCGAAGAACAATTCTAATATACAACTAATACAGTTCATAAAACGATTAGACATCAATACATTTTCAAATAAAACATAAATATGCAAAAATTTGTTTCCTAAGGGGCTCATAATCGAAAGAGAAAAACGTCCAAAAACCGGCCTAAGTTGGCACTTGGACGAACATTTCCCAAATACGTCCAAGTGCCGATAATAAAAACGGGTTTTGGACATATTTCTAGATGACCTAGGCCTACATAGTGCCGCTGAACGACCAAAGCTAAATGGGGCGTTTCAGGAGGAGTGTCGAGGGTGGGATGTGGGCCGGCTTAGACTTAGTCATACAGCATGTATAACCGAAGTTATACAGCCCACGATCGACGGAACTTGGACGTTGTGACATGTAAAACATGGTCTAAATCACAAAATCCCAGGGGGTCACGTGATGAGCTTGCTGTGAGCAGACGTGCGCCCTCGAGCTCTCAGCCCTCCGATCTCCAAAAATCAGCAAAAACCTAGTACAATACTGCCTGATTGGCATCGTGGTTCTTGGGGACCATCTCTCCGCTCTGGGTGAGAGTGTGACCTTTGCAGCGGCGGTTTGAGGCGGGAATGCCGGTTCGCTCCGTGAAGACGCCGAAAAACAAATCTGCCTGCCCTGCACCTAAAATGGCGTCGACGCCGACTCTGTCTCCAGCCCCAGTGCAATGGGGAGAGTGGGCCCAAGAGATCTCCCGAATGGTGACCGCGGCTCTGGAGGATCAGCTCCACAAACTTCAATCTGCAGTGGATTGCATACATGAACGTTTTGAGTCGCAGGCGACTCGGATTACGGTGGTGGAACAGCGTGTCTCAGACGGGGAGGATGCGGCCCTGCGGGATCGATCCAGCGTGGCCGCGCTGCAGGCCCAGGTGACAGTGTTGACGGACCGCATCGACGAGCAGGAGAACCGTCAATGCCGGAATAATCTGCTAGTAGTGGGTCTCCCGGAGTTTCGGGCTGATCAGGACATTTACAATTTTTTTCAAATATGGCTCCCGACTCGCCTGGGATTGGAGCACCCACCGAGTGGTTTTCTCTGCGAGCGAGTGCACCGCCTGGGACAACGCCAGGGAGATAATAATCGCTCTAGGGCTGCGATTGCCCGGTATCTCAACTGGAGAGAAAAGGAGCTCATACTACAAGCATACCGGAAGGTAGGCCGGCTGGACTATGACGGTCAGAAGCTGTTATTGTTCAATGACTATTCTCCACATGTGGCTTTCCTTCGTAAGGGGATGGCGCCCCTCTGCACCGCGCTTCACCGATGAGGAATGCGCTTTGCGCTGGTGTACCCAGCATCGCTGCGCATCTGGAGAGAGGGAAAACCTCATACTTTTGTTGATCGGGCAGCAGCACAACAATTTCTAGACTCCCTGCCGCCGCCGGCCGAGGGGGGTGCCGGGGGCTGCGCCGGCTCCTTGATGCGGCAGCTGGCCCTCGGTATGTTCACCTTGTGGCCTTTCTTCCTGTAGGAGACCTATCAGACACCTGGGCCGTTGAGGATGGCTCTACCTGACCTCTGCCAGCGAGTGTGGGGGTGAGCTGCGGGGTCTGGGACGTTCGAGGCCTGGTGACCTATTTGTTTTGTTTGGTCCCAGGCATCAGCCTGTTTGCAATTGAGGCCAGCACATTTTCTTTGGCCTCTCTGCTGCTTTCCCCGACTGGGGGTCTGTCTGGACTGGGCCGCTTGTGGGAAGCTGATCTGCTCTGGCGTTGGCTGTTTTCCCTTCATCCTGGGCAGTTGAAGTTTTTTCTTGGGAGACTGGGGGGTCTATGAGAGCTCAGTTTAGGACTTTAGGTTGCTTCATATATTGAGAGTGGGGTTTTTTGTTTATAGTCTTTTCTTTTGTATTGGGGGAGTTTGGGGAGGGCTCTGGGGAAATAGTTCTCCGGGGGGTGGGGTGGGTTGAGGTTGGGGGGGCGGGGAGAGGGGTGGTTTGGGTGGGGTGCGGGAGAGTGAATGTTGTGTCTGACTGTGGTTCTGTGTGGTGGTTGTCTGTATGGGTAGGAGTGAGTGAGGTGAGTGTGGTGGTGCAGCGCTCTTGGGGGTGGTTGGTCTTGCCTTTGTGTTCCATGCTTTTCTTTAGAGTATTCCAGCTCCAGTATTCCTGGATGGGGGGCCTAGCTTGGGGGCTGCCTGTCTATTGTACTATATTGTATTCTGTTATTCACCTGGGCGAACTGGTTCCCAATGACTAAAGTGACTATAGCTACCTTAAATGTGGACGGGATTCACTCTCCTATCAAGAGGAAGAAAGTTTTGACCTGGTTCCGCAAGAGGGGGACTGATATCGCCTTTGTGCATGAAACCCACCTTTCCGTTATGGAACACCTCAAGCTTCGGAGAGACTGGGTGGGCGAGGTCTGCTCGTCTTCCTTTGGCACCCGGAAGCAAGGGGTTGCTATCCTCATTCATAAACAATTGCCCTTCCACACTCATAAAGTTCTCCAAGATCAGGATGGCCGCTATGTTACTGTTTGGAGAATTGTGGGGGCACAAATGGTTATTGTGTAATCTGTATGCTCCTAATGTCTATGGTCATAAATTTTTTTCAGCTTTGCTGGCCAAGATAGCCATGTATCCAGATTACCAGCTGTTGGTGGGAGGGGATTTCAACATTACCGCAGATCCTGCCCTGGATTGCAGTCCGGTAAAGACGGGGGCCCGGGACCACGGATCCAAGGGGGTTAATTTTTTGCTTAGCCAGTTGCAGTTATTGGACACCTGGAGGACTTTGCACCCTACGGAACACACTTATACCTTTTACTCGCATCCCCACAATGTCTATGCTAGATTGGATTATCTGTTGGTATCGCCCTCTCCGCTCCCCAGGGTGACTGGGATAGATGTTGAGGAAGTTCCCCTGTCGGATCATTTGCCTGTTGTCATGGAGCTTCAGTTTACGCCGGAACCCGCAGAGCGACATTGGAAATTTCCGTGTCACCTATATAGAGATCTTGAATTTCATAGATATCTTCGGGAACAGTGGTCGGAGTACAGCTTTCACAATAATACAGACGACGTTCATCCCGTGACCTATTGGGAGGCTTCCAAGGTGGTTCTGCGGGGGTTCATTATTGCTTATCTTTCTCGCAAACGGAAGTCCCTGGATGCGGAGTTGCTGACTCTATCGGGGGAGCTGCGGCAGTTGAGGGCCCGCCACTGTACTTCTCTTTCGGCAGATGATAAAATTCGTTTGCTGACTGTCCGGCAGCGCATAAATGATATCTTGACACAGCGGGCCTCTCGCGATATTTATTTTCAACGGTATAGGTTGTACGCCTGGGGGGGTAAGACAGGGAGGCTGTTGGCCAATTTGGTCCGGCCTCCGCACACCCGTCAGGTTATCCTGTCCATCCAGGACCCGAAGGGTACTTGCTACATGCAGGAACGGCAGATTCAACAGCAATTCGTTCACTTTTATGAATCTTTGTATGCTAACCACCCATTCCCTGATAGGGATGCTATCTTTCAGGGGCTTCAGCTCCCTCGGTTGACAGCAGCTCAGCTGGAACAACTGAATGCTCCTATTAGTTCCGATGAAGTACACATTGGTATTAAGAGGCTTAAATTAACTAAGGCGTCAGGTCCCAATGGATTTGGCTCTGAATATTACAAGATTCTGTCGGATCAGATCTCTCCTGCTTTGCGGGGGCGTTTAATGCGCTTTCAGAGAATCGGGGTTTGGGGACCCCTAACATGGCCCATGTAGTGCTGTTGCCTAAGCCGGCAAGGACCTAGCTCAGGTGGGCTCTTATCGGCCTATTTCCCTTCTTAATCAGGATGCCAAGCTTTTTGCTGCGATCTTGGCGCATAGATTGAATGCCTTTTTGCCGCTCTTGATACATGAAGACCAGGCGGGATTTGTGCCGGGCAGATATGCATCCATGAATTTGATCAGAGCCTTGATGGCCCTTCACTCCAGGCGTGGTTTGGAGGGCGAATCGGCTATTGTAGGCCTAGACATGGAGAAGGCATTTGATAGTATTTCTTGGCAATATCTCTTTTGGGTTTTGCGTCAGTTTGGCATAGAGGGCTCTATTCATCAATGGATCAGTAGCTTATATATACTGCCGCAGGCTAGACTCTTAATTAATGGTCAGTTTACTACCCCGTTTGCTTTGGGACGGGGGACGCGACAGGGATGTCCGTTGTCCCCGTTGCTTTTTGTGTTAGCTATCGAACCCTTGGCTGCTAAGATCCGCGGTGATCCGATTGTTCAGGGCATTCGCATTGGGGACAAGGAGAGTCGCATTAATCTCTTTGCCGATGATATTTTCCTTTATCTGGATCAACCCAGACGAGATTTGGGGAGGGTCCTTGCTCTGGTCCGTTCCTTCGGGGATCTTTCTGGTCTGCGCGTTAACTGTGATAAATCTGAACTTCTTCCCTTGCGGTCTACTACGGTGGAGTCCTGCAATGCGAGTCTTGAGATACCACCGGTGAAGGGGACGATGCGTTAACCCTTTCAGGACCAAGGGACATATTTGTCCCATAACTTTAAAATCCTATAAATTTTGATTGGGACAGTCTACAGTTCTAAATTTGATATGTACGGATTCCATATGATACTGCCTTTATGTAAACAAACTGGTTCCGACATTCATTCATTAGCGTCGTTGCCAGATTGACGAGAAGATTCACTTGCCACACTGTCCATAAGCCAGAAGTGTGATTTTTTTAAATAAAAATAATGATATTTCACACAAAAAATCAATTTTTTGGCATCTGCAAGCCCTTTTTACCATAAAAATGTCGTCAAAACCACAAAAATTGGCCTACGATCCTTATGGTCCTGAAAGGGTTAACTGGGTGTCTATTTAAGTCCATACCTTAAGCTTCTGTACCGATCTAATGTGACCCGTCATCTGGAGGCGATTCGGCAATTGTGTGATAAATGGAGGGACCTTCCGTTGGGTGTTTGGGGGCGGGTGGCCTTGACTAAGATGCTACTTCTCCCCAAGATTTTGTATCCGTTGCAGGCGGTGCCCATTTGGGTTACGGATAAAGAGGTGCGTCTGTTTCGTTCGATTATCACTTCTTTCATCTGGCGTCATAAGCGGGCCAGGATTAGTTATGCCACCTTAGCTTTGGATAAATCTAGGGGGGGTTTGAACCTTTCCGATCTTCGATATTATAATGTCGCCGCTTTGTTTCGCTTTATTCATGAAGGATGGTCGGGATGTTATAGATTCTCATCCCAGGGATGGGTAGAGTCCTGGTGTGCCCCGCACTCGGTTTTGTCACTTTTGCATGCCCCGTTGTTGGCTATACTGGGGGGTGGGGCTAAGTTTGCGTATCTTTTACTTCTAAGGCGAGCGTGGTGCTGGTGGTGGCGATGGCAGGGGAAAACTCCGTCCGCCTCCCTTTTGTTGCATCTGTATGGCAATGTTGACTTCCCTCCGGGCGTGGGCCATGCCTGGTTTCGGCAGTGGGAGCAGAGTGGGGGTAGAACTCTCCAGGATATACTTGCGGTGGGGGGGTCCTTTTCCTTCTTTTGCCCAGCTGCAGACTCACTGGCAACTACCTCAGACCCACTTTTGGGCTTACCTTGAGGCTCGGCATTATTATTTGTCCTTAACACGTCGCTGGGGGGGATGCTTGGCTCTGTGGTCCCTTGGATGTTCAGTTTTTTCAGGTCTCTCCTGCTTTTAACACCTTGGCTACCTGGTATCGGATTCTGAAAAATGCTTCGAGCCTGGGCTCTATTGATCGTCTGGCTTCCCAGTGGCAATCGGAGCTGGGCACTCCCTTGGATCGCAAGGCCTTTCTTGATTTCTTTGCCACTGTGAACACCATGGGGGGTTCCACGGATTTTAGGGAAATGCAATTTACAATTTTGCACCGGGCTTATACTTCTTGGGTCCAGGGAGCTCGTATGGGCCTTTGGGAGGAAGCAGTTTGTACCAAATGCAATCGTTCCTCTGGTACCCGCCTACACCATTTTTTGGAATGCCCTTCCTCTGCAGTATGGCTACAAGTTCTCCCTTTTTTAGAGCGCATTCTCCGGAGAGATGTGCCCTGGTCTTATGGCTTTCTACTCTTGGGGGATCAACGTGATTTGATTGAGGGGGGGCTCACACTTCCCCAGCGCAGGGTTCTCTACATGGCTGTCTTGGTGGTCAAAAAGCTCTTGTTGCAGCATTGGGTGGGCGATTCTGTGGCCTCTTTTTCACACTGGCTGGCTCGTTTGGCGGCAGTGGGGCGGTTTAAGCTTCAGCGTGTCCCTAGGGCTGGGACTCTGACCCACCGCTGCTATCGAGATTTGTGGCAGCGAGCGTTGAAACTCTGTTCCGGTCTGGAGACCGGGGGCTCGAATTCCTCTCCTTGATTTGCTTACTCGAGGGGGCGGATGCTCTTTTCCTTTTGTCTTTCTGTTTTTGTTGCTTTTGGGTTTGTTCTCTCTCGGGTAGTTGCACCTGTGTGTGTGTGTGTGTGTATGTGTGTGTGGGGGGGTGTGCATTTGGCTGGTTGGTTGTTTAGAGGCCTGTGTGTGGAGTGCTTGGTGTGGTTGGTGATGAGGGCGTGGGCTTGTGTGGGATTGTTTGGTGGGGTTGATATTTTAAAAATGTCAATTGTAATGGGCACCCATCCATGAGGTTTTTTGTACTGCGTATATTTTGTTGTAGTATCCAGTGCTGTTTGCTGGATGCTCTGTTTTCTGCTTGTTTTGTTCGTGGTTGTCTGTTCATTTGCAATTGTTAATAAAGATAATTTAAAAAAAAAATAAATCACAAAAACCCACATAAAGTCACCAGATAAGCACTTGAAACACATAAAACAGACCCTCCACACACTACCCCAGTGATCACCGACCCCCCCCCCCCACACACACCACCACCACCACCATAAAAATATTAATCACACCTTTAAAATTCAGCCTCCAGACCATCATCACCTGGCATAGGAAAGCCTAGTCGTCCAGCACAGAGGCGGCTGAAGTCCTCCTCTCTATGGGTTAGGGACCCATAGAGAGGAGGACCCATGCCCATAAGCCCCTGTAATCACTGCATTGATATTGAAACATGTTCACTGCCCTATACACCCCCAAAACCCTTTTTTACTGGCATATAAGTGGCTCCTGCAGCCATAAGGGCTATTGGGGTGAGTCTAGGGGATTCTGGAGGTGGTTTGGGGGGGCTCACCGTGACCTATATGGGAGCTGTAGTGAGGAGAAGCCATGGCACCCTTTTTGTGAAGTTCACAGCAGTGCCCTGTAAGGTATCCCACTATTTATGTGGCATGTCTGGGTGTTCAGTCCATCACTTTGTAGACCCCTCCCAAGTCCAACAGGGCTTGTTCTAGGCGTTTTTGACTTGGACAAAAAGTTGGACAGAAATGTGGTATAAAGATGGATGATTTAGCGGCTTGAACAATCAGATTGGCAGGATGTATAATTAGACGATTTTCGAAAGGAAAAAAATTTTGGACGTATTTTTCGAAAATGTGTCTTAGGCTATTTTTTACTTTGGACGACTTGCGATTTGGATGCAAGTGGACTTAGACGTCCCTTTCGATTATGCCCCTCCACATATTTTCTAAATAAGATGCAGCCTGTCCAAGTATTGAACATTTGCAAATATGTGGTGATTTTCCCCAATATCAGCACTTTTCAGATGGTTTTCCTCTTTTACTGTATATAGGAACAGCTGAGTGAAGGGAGCTATGGTGGGAGAGGAGTTGAGGCAGGATAGATAAATCTAAGCCCTGAAACTATAGGCAAAAAGGAAATGGTAATTTTTGCATTACAGACGTGAGCTGTGTTCCTTTGGAGTGAAAGTCTGTATCATCGAGCCTGGTGCTTTCAAAACCCACATTACAGATCCCAAAGACTTTCAAGAGACTATTCAGCAGATCTGGAGCTGCTTGCCAGAGGAAACCAAGGAAAGCTATGGAAAAGGTTCCCTTGACATCTGTGAGTCTCCTGCTCTCTTTCTAAAGCAGCATTCCTGACCTTTTTTGCACCACAGACCAGTTTCATGCATGACAATTTTTCCATGGGCCGGGGGTAGGAGTAGGGGTATCAGGATTAAAGTGCCTAATATATAATTTAATTATTACTTATATAATGTAAATGTATTTATTGCATTTTATATTCTGTACTGTAGGGGAAATTCTGTATAGGACGCCAGTTTCTGCGGTCACATAAGAAGCATCTGAGAATTGCATACCAGCATCCTATACAGAATTTCATCTACCCTAAGGGACAAATGCCTAACCCTGCTGATTCTCTAACCTGTGCCCATGTCAAGCTGCTGGTTAGAGAATTGTGTTGCCACTGAGCTGACCACATCAAGAGAATCTCACTGCTGCGGGTCAACTGAGTGGCAGTGACATCCCTCTCCCCACCCCAACACTGTCCACAGCAGGAGGAATGCCCTGTTCCTCTTGCTGCCACCCCTGAACCCCCCCTCATAGTTACCCGGCAGGAGGGATGCCAACTCCCTCCTGCCAGCAGGCCCCTCCCTGAACCCATGACCTCCCCAAACTATGACCCGCCAGACTTGAACCCTCCGCAGTACCCCAAACCCCCCGTACCTTTTGTAGTATGGTAGACTGGAGGAATGCCTACTCCCTCTGGCCGCCTGGCCCATCTCTTTATAATGGCGGACCTTCCCCTTCCCAATGCATCCTGGGATGCACCAGGAAGGGGCCTATATGCCTGGGCCAATATGGGCCTTGAGGCCCCTCCCTGCTGCCTATCGCGGTTGGATTGGGGTTGTTTGGGAGTTCCGGTAGGAGGAATTAGGCAGCCCTACTGCTGCGGACAGTGTCGGATGGGGATTCGGGGGTGGCAGCAGGAGGGAGTAGACATCCCTCCTGTCACCCAACTTGCAGTGGTGTTCAGAGGTTCCCAGCCATGACTGCTCAGCTGTTTGTGGCAGCGTCTATTTGAAATGTAGGCCAACATTTTAATGGCCTAAATTTAAGACATCTGTTGTGGCTCTAGAGAGATGCCTAGAGCTGCTTTAACTTTCCCAAGGCAAAAATCATACCCATGCTCTGCCTTGGACAAGCATAGGTGTTCCTACGCGTCTCTCTAGACCCACAAAAATGCCTACAGTGTAGGCTGCAGGCCTTGGGTAGGTTTTCTTCTAAAAACGTGCATTCCGATTTGCTGGTTAGACAGCAGTAGGACACCTACCTCTGCCTAAAAATGTGACGCCGTTTATAAAATTTACCCCTTTATTTCTATTATTATTACATTCTAATATATGCAATATATCAATACAATTCACCATAATGCAGATTCAGTGGGAGCCCTGAGCTTGTTCCATATAGGGGTGATGGGAGACAGTGACACTCGAAGTGTGTTCCTGTCCTGCTGTTTCTGTGTCTCCCCTCCCATCCCGCACTAACCTACTCCATGATCTTTTCTCCAGCACTCTCTCCTTCCCATAATGCTTCTCCAGCCCTCCCTTCATTCATGGTGTTTTTCTAGTCCTCCCACCCTTCATGCAGTTTCTTCCCTCCCCTCACAACCTCTTTAGTTTGTCCAGGTTAAGCCAGTTTTCCCGACTCCCCCACCTACCTCCTCCCCGGGCTCAGCCACTGTAATTGAATCTTCGAGCAGCTGGCAGCAGCAGCAACAAGGTAAGCTTGCTACTGCCGGCCTGCCCCGTAAGCTGCCTTTCTGGAAGTTCCGCCTACACGGGAAACAGAGAGTTGGCTTCCGAGGTAGGCCTGTAGTAGCAGGCTTACCTCGTTGCTGCCGCACAAAGATTCAATTACAGCAGCCAGGCTAGGGGAAAAGGTAGTTGGGGGAGTCAGGAGAGCCAACTAAAACCGGACAGACTCCTCCATTTTCAAAAACTGTCTGGGCACCCAGACAGTCCTTGAAAAAGAGGATATGTTTGGGTTTTCCCAGATGCCTAGTAACCCTTTTTGCAGCCCGGTTTGGCACAGCCACATCCTGGTATCAGTCTGCGGACCGGTGATTGGGGGACCCCTGTTCTAAAGGATAGAGTAAATGTTGATCACTGACAGCTCTGGGGAGGGAATCTATTATGTTATTAGTGTCATTTATGGGGCTCTTGAACCAAGAGGAAGTAACAGAGCTTTTAAGGTACTGGGGAAGAATGAAAAACTATTCTCAAGTTTAAAAGTTTGCGTGCAGCTGGTGATGTTATTCTATTTCTACATTCTTACACAGATTTCAAGGCCATGCATATTATGGTGGATATCATCAGTTCCAAACTGAGTCTGGTAACTGACTGCATGGAGCATGCTCTGACAGCAGTGCACCCACACACACGCTACTCTGCAGGCTGGGATGCTAAACTCATCTGCCTTCTAATTTCCTACTTGCCAACGTCCCTTGTAGATTTCCTGTGGAGCCTGGTGACTTGTCAGCCTAGCAAAAAATGCTTCCTAAACAGGATCCATGATAACTAAGACCCTCTTTGCTATATAATGCCAAAGAGTTTATTTGTTAACAGATAGGAAGTCATTCTCAGTAGAAATAATCATGACCTATTCAATAAATTTGTTTTTTCTCTACCCCAAATGAAGACATCCTTTTTTTAAAAAAGGTGTGTTCCTTTGAATATTGTAGGGAATCATTTAATAATAGTATGCTTTATTTAAAATGAGCCATGTGGCAGATTATATACACTGTTAATAAATGAACCCTTATATATGAAGTTGGTTGTTAAAATAATACCTAACTTAACTCCTTACAATAGCCAGTCTGGCATTTAGGACTGTATTAAAGGGGCCGTCACACAGTGGGTAAATTAGCAGAGCTGGATTAAGGTATAGGCAAACTAGGCACATGCCTAATGCTCCATAGGTTGGAAGATGGATGGCAGTAGGGAGCAGAGGGAGAAGGGAACAGAGCAGAAGATGGATGGCATTAGGGGTAGGGGCAGAAGGGGAATATAGTAGGAGATGGATGGATCTAAGGAGGAGAGGGAGAATACAGCAAGTAACTTGGACTTGAGTTTGGAGTAAGGGAAAGAGATCAGAAGGTGACTGGGACTTGGTGATTGAATGGGAGAGAATTGGGAAGAAGAGCAATAAATTATGGGTGGGAGAAATTGAATGGAAATTTCAAGGGGATAGTGAGTATTTGGGAATTAGTAGATATGAGTGGGGATATGTTGATGGTTTGGGAGAATGAGTGAGGGTGTGAAATATATGTGTATTGGGGGGGGGAGAAAGGGATGAAGGATGATTCAGTGTGAGTGATCTGGAAAAATGGTAAGATGAGGGATGGGGTACTGGGGAGGGATATGAGATATGAGAAGAAGGGGCTAGTGAGATGAGAGGCAATGCAGGATAGGTGAGGGCAGAGATAGTGAATACAGAGGACAGAAATAGGGGACTACGGGTGGATAAAAGATGGAGCCTGGGGAAGCAGAGAGACAGGGAACAATGGGGAGTGCTGAAAAGGGAATGAAAAGAAAATGAGGAAAACCCAGTAGGCAGATGAGAATTAAAAAGGATGAGACTACGGAAAATACAGGAAGACTGCTTCTAGAGGTCACAGCAAGTATTTTTTAGAAGCAACTACTAGGTGGCAGTGGCATGCGATCAGGGAATTCAGTGAAGTCCCTGACCACAGGCTGCTGGCTCCCGGTGACTCCTCCTTCACTTCAACTGGGTTGGGCTCCTAGCAGCTCCTCCTTACTGCCGACATCCAGAGTGTCAGGCCATCAAGGAATTCTCTACAGATGGGGTGGGTAAAAGATGGGGGGATAGGAACTGGGGAAGGAGAGATATAGGGAACAATGGGGAGTACTGACAAGAGAATGAGAAGAAGGCAGGGCATTGAATCAAATCAGTTCTAGAGGGCAATGATCAAAAGGCCGATCCTTTTTAATATTTATATCAATGACCTGGAGGAAGGAACATCCAGTGAGATCATCAAGTTTGCAGACGATACAAAACTATGCCGGGCGATCAGATCGCAGGAGGATAGAGAGAAACTCCAGAGCGACTTGTGTCGGTTAGAAACATGGGCGGAGAAATGGCAGATGAAGTTCAATGTGGAGAAATGCAAGGTAATGCATTTAGGCAATAAGAATAAGGAATACGAGTATACAATGTCAGGTGCAACTCTGGGGAAGAGTGAACAAGAAAAGGACCTGGGTGTACTGATAGATAGGACCCTGAAGCCGTCGGCACAATGCGCGGCAGCGGCAAAGAAGGCAAATAGAATGTTGGGCATGATAAAGAAAGGAATCTCGAGTAGATCGGAGAAAGTTATAATGCCGCTTTATAGGGCAATGGTCAGACCACACTTGGAATACTGCGTCCAACATTGGTCTCCCTACCTAAAGAAGGATATAAAACTGCTGGAGAGGGTGCAGAGACGAGCAACAAAACTGGTGAAGGGTATGGAGAAACTGGAATACGAGGACAGACTTATAACACTAGGATTGTTCTCCCTTGAGAAAAGGAGACTGCGTGGGGATATGATCGAGACCTTCAAAATACTGAAAGGAATCGACAAAATAGAGCAGAGAAGATTATTTACATTGTCCAATTTGACACGGACTAGAGGACATGTAATGAAGCTAAGGGGGGACAGGTTCAGGACTAATGTCAGGAAGTTCTGCTTCACTCAGAGAGTGGTTGACACCTGGAATGCCCTCCCAGAGGAGATTATTGCGGAATCGACCGTCCTAGGCTTCAAGAGCAAACTAGATGCATATCTCCTTAAGAGAGGCATATAAAGATATGGTGGACTATAAATTACGCCAGGTGTACACCTGGCAGGGCCTCCGCGTGTGCGGATCGCCGGACTTGATGGACCGAAGGTCTGATCCGGAGATGGCAGTTCTTATGTTCTTATGTTCTTATTATCACCTGAATGCTATTTTGTAGCCTAGGTAAAATGGTAGTTACAGTTCTATAATGTGATCTTCACATTTAATATCCATCTTCACAGTTTGACAAATATCTGAAACATCTTTGGCAGTCTTAATTATTGGAAATTGAATTATTCATTTACCCTTAGAGATGGGCCTACCTACCACATGTAGAACCCCCTAGTGGTGATTTGATGGTGCTAACATTTAAAAAGGAGATAGAGCAGCTTTTAAACTGAGTTGTGGGGGAAAGCCAACAGTCGCCCAGGAGCGGATGGTTCAGTGTGAGATATCCTTGCAGGATACTACTTGAAACAGGATATTTAGGGAGTCCCAGTAGAGAGGTTCCAATAATGGTGAAAGAAAGCCAGGAGGGTTTAAGAGGAAGGCAGAATAAAAGACTCAGATTTTCCCTGTCTTCTCAGCAGCCTGTAGTTGCAAGGAAAAAACACAATTTGAAGTGTCTGAATACAAATGCTAGAAGCCTAAAAAATAAAATAAGAGAGTTAGAGTATATAGCACTGAATGATGAGATAGATATAATAGGCATCTCGGAGACCTGGTGGAAGGAGGACAATCAATGGGACACTGTGTTACCTGGGTACAAATTATATCGCAAAGATAGAGTAGATCAAATTGGATGGGGGGGGGGGGGTTGCGCTATATGTTAAAGAGGGAATTGAATCAAATCAAATTAACATTCTGCATGACATAGATAGCAGTGTGGAATCCTTATGGATAGAAATCCATGTGTGAAGGGAAGGAACATAAAGGTAGGGTTATACTACCGTCCAAAACAAATCTCAGGAAAGGACATATATAATCCCCAAAATACTAAGTTTATGTCCTATTGGAAACAACAGGGGAACCCACTGAGACACTACAAGGTACACTCACTGCACTCATACACAGACCCACTCACTCATACAACAGCCAAGAAAAAGAAAAAAAAGAGGAGAAAAAGCCTCAGTTCAGCTTCATATGGCAAAAAACTCCACTTAAAGACCACCAAAAAGTGAGGTCCGAATTGTATCAATCAGCAATGAGAAACACAATAGTAGCTCTCATAGGAACCACCTTAAAAACTTCCGCATGCCAAATTTCAAAACATCCAAAAGTGTGAGCACAGCATACAGCACATATTATAGTCTCAAACACAATGGCAAGCAGGAGAAACAAAACCACTTAGCTGCAGACGGTATCCAAGCTGTCTTCTATGCACCCAAACAGTGCTAGTCTGCTTGGCCCAGCAGCCACTCCTGCCCGACGGGGAAATCTCCGTTTCGCTGAGCTGCATCAGAGGAACGATTTCAACTTACTCCACCAGCAACCATTGAGGCTTTCCAAATGCTCAAACTGCACACATCCAAACACGTAGAAGGTCAGGCTTTTTCTCCACTTTTTTTCTTTTTCTTGGCTGTTGTATGAGTGAGTGGGTCTGTATATGAGTGCAGTAAGTATACCTTGTAGTGTCTTGGTGGGTTCCTCTGTTGTTTCCAATAGGACATAAATTTAGTATTTTGGGGATTTTACTACCATCCCCCAGATGAAGAAATGCTTTCAGAGATTAGGAAAGCTGGAGAAATGGGCAACAGTATAATAATGGGTGATTTCAATTACCCCACCATTGACTGGTTAAATGTTACATCGGGGAGTGCTAGGGAGGTAAAATTCCTAGATGTCATAAATGACTGCTTCTTGGAGCAACTGGTCCAGGAACCGACAAGAGGGGGTGCTATTTTAGATTTGGTCCTTAGTGGAATGCAAGAGATAGTACAGCAGTTAACTGTATTGGGTCCGCTCAGAAACAGTAATCATAACATGATCAAATTTGAGCTGATACCAAGAGTAACATCACAAAATAAATCTACTGTAGAGGCGTTTAATTTTCGAAAGGGTGACTATGATAAAATGAGGAAAACGGTTAAAAAGAAGCTAAAAGGATCAGTTGCAAAGGTTAGGACTGTAAACCAGGCGTGTATGTTATTTAAAAATACCATTGTGGAAGCTTAGACCAGATGTATTCCACGTATCAACAAAAGTGGAAAGAAGAGGAAACGAGAGCCAGCGTGGTTAGAAGGTGAAGTAAAAGAGGCTATTAGAACCAAAAAACATCCTTTAAAGAATGGAAAAAGGATCCAAATGAAGAAAATAAGAAGAAATACAAGCAATGGCAAGTTAGTTGCAAAGCATTGATAAAGACAGCTAAGGAAAAATATGAAGAGAAACTTGCAGAACAGGTAAAAACTCATAACAATTTTTTTAGGTACATCAGAAGCAGAAAACCTGTGAGGGAATCTGTGGGACTGTTGGATGATCAAGGAGCAAAAGGGGCACTCAGGGAGAATAAAGCCATAGCGGAAAGACAATGAATTCTTTGCTTCGGTCTTTACGGATGAAGATGTGAGAGATATACCTGAACTGGAAATGGTTTACAAGGGTGATGATGTGGAGGAACTGAAAAAAATCTCTATGAATCTGGAAGATGTACTAAGCCAAATCAACAAGTTAAAAAGTGATAAATCGCCTGGACCGGATGGTATACATCCCAGGGTACTAAAAGAACTCAAACATGATATTGCTGACCTGCTCTAAGTGATCTGTAACCTGTCGCTAAAATCATCTGTAGTACCTGAAGATTGGAGGATGGCCAATGTTACGCCGATTTTTAAAAAAGGGCTCCAGGGGAGATCCAGGAAATTACAGACCGGTAAGCCTCATTTCAGTGCCAGGTAGAAACTATGATAAAAACTAAAATTGTGGAACATGTAGACAAACATGATTTAATGAGATAGAGTCAGCATGGGTTCAGCTGAGGGAGATCTTACCTCACCAATTTGCTTGACTTGTTTGAAGGTGTGAATAAACATGTGGATAATGGTGAGCCGGTTGATATACTGTATCTAGATTTTCAGAAAGCTTTTCATAAAGTTCCTCATGAGAAGTTCCTCATGTGGATAAGGAATTGGTTATTGGATAGAAAACAGAGGGTAGAGTTAAATGGTCACTTTTCTCAATGGAAGAGAGTAAACAATGGAGTGCCGCAGGAGTCTGTACTGGGACCGGTGCTATTTAACTTATTTATAAATGATCTGGAAATTGGAATGAAGAGTGAAGTGATTAAATCTGCAGATGATACTAAACTGTTCAAAGTTGTTAAAACACATGTGGATTGTGAAAAATTGCAGGCGGACCTTAGGAAATTAGAAGACTGGGTGTCCAAATGGCAGATGATATTTAATGTGGACAAATGCAAAGTGATGCACATTAGGAAGAATAACCTGAATCACCGTTACCGGATGCTAGGTTCCACCTTGGGGGTTGGCGCCCAAAAAAAGGATCTGGGTATTATCGTAGACAATACGATGAAACCTTCCACCCAATGTTCGGCGGAACCAAAAAAAGCAAACAAAGATGCTAAGAATTATTTTAAAAAGGGATGGTTAACAAGACTAAGCATGTTATAATAGACACAGAAAATCCTGCAATACAGTTAAGTGGCAATTGGATGTTAATATGCTATTGGGAAATTTTGCCTACCCTTGATGTTTTTCAGACAACTTACCTCCTGATAATTCCATGCTTTAATGTAGGGGCTTCTTAGCATTTTTAAGCCTTTTGTTTAAGCCCAGTTTTTCTAGCTGAAAAGTTTTTTCCCCATTGTGGGTTTTCTCACCACTGGTTTATTTTTACCGGACCAGGACCAGTGATAGCCTGCTAGGCTCTCTTTTCCTAAGCCTTTGGGCTTCAGAGAGCTTTATCCTGCTGGATTTTGAGGTCCTTTATTTCTAAGTAGATAAAATCTGGCCACGTTAGAAGTTCCCTACATTGAACTTGACACTGATATTTTTTTGTATTACTAAATTGTCTCACAACCACAGCAGCACTGAGAAAGAGTTTCTCCCAGGGCGGGGGAGGGAGAAAAGTAGGAAACCAGGAAGTGACTCAGGGGAACTTAAAAGGCCGAGCCAGACCCAGGAGGAGAGGAGGTGTGCTAGAGGGAACATAGGAGCTGGAGAAGCTGGTTGGAAGGATTTGGCATGGACAGAGTTTGTAGGAGGTAAGACTCTACTGCATTGAAAAACCTTGCCTTTGTTCAGTGCCTGCTAAGACCTGGGACCAAATGCTGCCTAGCTGTTTCCTGCACCTAAAATAAAGACTGGGGCGTGTCAAGGCCTAAGGAGATTAGGACTTATGTTTGGGAAAAGACTGGGGAAAAGCTTACTTAGTTTCTTGGAAGAACACAAACTTATAGAAGCCTGTGAAGGAATAGGCTCCGCACTACTGTTTAATTAAAGAGGTTTTTTTTGAATGCCCAGAGTGTGGTCTGTCTGTCCATCTGTGTAACCCTTCTCCGGAACACGCTGCCCACCTCTATCACATGTAGGTTTACTTCTGTATTTTGCTATTAACCTTTAATCCAGAATGACTAACTCTCCCGGATTTCTTGAAAGATTAATCATCCCTTACATTCCATAAATATCACTAAGGTCAAGCAATTGAAATCTTTTAGTTGTTCCATCACTATGCCATATAGTATATGATAAGACAAGTAAATCAATACTTTCTGTAACTGCTCCATCATTATGGAATGCAATGCCTACATACCTTCGTGAAGAATCCTCTATAAACAAATTTAAATCAAACTTTAAAACATTTTTATTTAAATATGCATTTTATTTCTGAATATTGACTTAACTCCTAATCATCCTAAGACTACTAAGTCCTTTTCATTCAGATATGATTACTACTAATCAGATGGAATTGTTCCCATTCCTTTTTTGTATTTCTGTCCTATCAAATTTTGTATTTCTTCCCTTTTTCCACTTGTGTGAATAATTTGTTTAATATAATTTTAATTATATACACTGCTTAGATATCTGATAAGTGGTTTATCAGATTTTAAATAAACTTGAAACTTGCTTGGCCAAGATCCTCTAAGCTATGCTACTAAAAAAGATGAGTATTTAAATACTAAAGAAACTTTGAGGATATTCATAGAAATAAATATTTTGAGAAAGAAAAAAAAAATATATATATATATATATATAAAATCTCCAGACCAATGACGATTTTGGGGGCTAACAACCTGTGTTTTTATACCTTATACCAGGGGTGTCAAAGTCCCTCCTCGAGGGCCGTAATCCAGTCGGGTTTTCAGGATTTCCCCAATGAATATGCATTGAAAGCAGTGCATGCACATAGATCTCATGCATATTCATTGGGGAAATCCTGAAAACCTGACTGGATTCTGGCCCTCGAGGACCGACTTTGACACCTGTGCCTTATACACACAGTAGCACTGCTGAGGTCTGTTAGTGGAATACCTTAGAATATATATATATTCGTTCCAGAATCATGCTTGTAATCCAAAGCATTCGTATATCAAAGCGAATTTCCCTATAGGAAATAATGGAAACTCAGACGATTCGTTCCACAACCCAGAAACTTTAATACAAAATACTATACATACTAGTATTGCAAGACCTCGCTCATTTAGAACAGTCACTCCACTCCTGCAGCGTCAGCGAGAGAGAAGAACCATCGGCTCAGTTGTGATGATGTGATGTGTTTATATTGTATGTACTCGTATTGCAAGACTTTGCTCGTTTAGAATAGTCACTACACTCTTGCAGCGTCAGAGAGAGAAGAACCATCAGCTCAGTTGTGATTTGTACTTGTATTACAAGACATTGCTTGTATATCAAGTTAAAATTTAATCAAATGTTTTGCTTGTCTTGCAAAACACTTGCAAACCAAATTACTTGCAATCCAAGGCTTTACTGTATGTATATGTATATATGTATATATATATTGTCACAATCCTATCCCTAAAGTGCATCTTGCACCAGGGCAGGAGCTAATTAAACCTGTCCCAGGGATTCAGAGGGCCAACCATGGGGATAGGATTGTGACCAAGCATAAGGAAAAACCTAGCTTGCCCTTTAATTCAGTCGGGGCTGATCTCCAGGGAGGAGAGGAGGAGGTTGAGAACAGCTTCCAACAGCCCCAGAGAGATTTCCCTCCCCCTGGCTTCTCCCAGCTGAAGGGAATGATTAGGCTCCCAAAGCCAGCTAGGGGAAATCGGCAGAAAGCTCCTCCCCCTCCAAGGGCAGGTCAGATTCCCCTGTGTACTTTAGAGACTGCTCTGAAAAGGAGGGGGGCAGTCTATACAGGGCCAGCCCTGGAAAGGGTCTCTCCTGCTGAAGGTGTTACTGAGTCTCGGGACTGGGAAATGCAGGAGCTTGACACAGACCCTTTGGCCAACCAGCTACCCAGTGAGGAGGCTATGGAGTTTGGAGAAACTTTCAGTCTGCCTGAAGATGTGCAGATGGAAATCAGCTAAGTGGCAGGGCTGGGAGTTGTAAAGTTTCTAAACCTCCTGGGTTTGGGTTTGCACTATGTGGGAAAAGGGTGTTTGATTCCTGGATGCCTTTGAAGGACTTGTGCTGGCAGCACCTGTCCTGCTTGGGAGAAGCAGGAAGGAAAAAAAAAAACGTTTTTTCTTTTTCTTTGTTTGAAAGAATAGTGTCAGCTATAGTTAAGCTGGCTGGGGCTGTCAGAGGTTGAAAGTCTTGAGGGAAGGCAGTTGGGGAGAATCCACTGTACATCAGGTTGGGTCAGTGGGGCCATTAGTGGCAAGTCTGAAAATCAGATTATTTAATTAGTGGATTCGCTGACTTCCTTCCCCTCCCCCAGCAGCTCCTGTTAAGCTGGCTGGGAAACAAGCCAGAAGGAGTTTAAGGCTTGTGCATTAGTTCTTTTGGAGCAATGCTGTGCTTATGGACTTTGTGTGCCACTAAAGAGAACTGGTGAATGTTTTTCTTTTTGGGATTGAAGATTTATGTTGGTGATTACTTACCTGACTAAAGGTTCCGGTTGGCCTCTTTTGTTTTGGGCCATCCTAGCCTGAGTTCTCTGATATAACAGATTGTGTTATGAGACTGTGAGGGTGTCACTCTATGGGAGAATGCACCTTAATCATACCTCCTAATAAAGGGGAAATTTAAGGATTAAAGAATTGACTCTTTTTTTTGTCTTTTGGATTTGCTGACAAGACAGTGCATAGTATCCAGCAGGACCTCTCTCCTTCTAGGGAGGCACGTCGGAGCAGCGTAACTGTGAGCGCGGGCCGGACCTCCTTGATCCACAGGTACCGGCTCCGCTACAATATATATATATATATATATATACTGTATATACTGCATATATATATATATATATATATATATATATATATATATATATATATATAAAATGCTTGAATGGCAGAACTTCAAATGAAAATCCCAGCTGCTGTTCTTCAATCAAAGTGAAACACCAGTGCTGAGACAATATCCAAAATTCGGGGTTCCCTCCTTCAGATTATCACAAATGATCACACCCAAGTCCAGCTCCTCTTTGATGCACAAAAGTTCTTCAACCCCTATACTGTACCTCTCCCTTATATTTTTGCAGCCCAAATTCAGGACCCTGCATTATTTAGAATTACACATCTTCATTGTCTATTTACTACTACTACCACTTATCATTTCTATAGGGCTACCAGGCACATGCAGCATTGTACATTGTGACAGGGAAGCACCTATCACGAGGAAAAACCCTGCTCTAAAACCCTCAATCCCTACAGCTAAGCCAGTTCAGCAGCCAGAGAATAGGGTTTTAGGCAGAGTAAAACAAACAGGGTTAAAACAAGAGAGCCATCCACCAGGAAACCTAGTAAGGAGGGCTCCCAAACCACAGTCTAATTGCCATTATTCCTTTCCCAAGGAGCAGAGAAGTTTCCCTGCAGAACTAAGCTGTGAAACAGAGAATCAACCCAGAAGGGGGTGGGGCTACACCTGGGAAGCTGCAAGCAGGTAAGTCTTCAGACATGAAGCAGAAGGGAAATAAATTAAACCCAGCTGAGGCCGGAAGAGAGATTTGAAGCCAGCACACAGCTCCACTTGACCTTCCCTCCACAGAGAAAGAAAGACAGCTCTTTGCCACCCAGAGAAGGACAAACAGAAATTCCCCAAGCAGCTAAGTACTGGGACTTTGCAGAGGGATTTGTAAGGGAAAGGCAAAGTTATGCTACAGAGGGGGAAAGGGAAGCTCCTCTAACTCTCATGAAGGGGAAGGGGAAATGGAAAATGTAAACGAAGAAGGTATGGAAATAACTGATTATGAATGTGACTCCAGTAATATAGAGTGGGAGAGCCATACTAACACCCAGGAAGAATATAATGTGCCAGAGGAAAGTATGGAGCTTTAATGTAACTGCTTTTCTCCTGAGACAGGCAGGGGATATGCAGTCCCACTTGATGATGAAGTCTCTGACTGAACCAATCAGGTCGGACTCTCCCCTAGCTACAGTATAGTAAGCTTTTGAGCTTACTGAGCATGTGCGGGATTGCCCTACTCCACGAGCTCCCTCCCCTCCTCCTGTCAGTTTTTATCTGACCCACTCCTAGTCAGTCGCAGCTCTCCCCTTGTCAGAGGAAAACATTGAAAGGGGACAGCTTTTCAGTAAGGCTACCTCAAAGGGGGATTCCCGCAGGCCAGACAGCAGCCTCATGCTCCTACCTCCTGCTGACTCTCACTGATTTGCCTGCAGCGTTTCACTCACAGCAGGTAAAGGCAGTTTCAAAGCCTAAGAGAGCTGCTGCTCCTCCACTGGCTCTGGACACTCAGCTGGTACCTGAAAAGAAATTAACCCTGTCTCAGACTTTACAGTCTACAGCCCAGAAATATCAAAGAAGAGACAAGTTAATCTAATCATGTATTTTTAAATTATAACTTATGGGCAGACTGGATGGACTGTTCAGGTCTTTATCTGCCGTCATTTACTATGTAACTATGTCTCCTTCAGTGCCAGGCTCTCCTGCTCCCGATACCCAATCTTTTCAATCTATGGCTAATTTTTTCACCCTGTTCCCAAAATTTATGCAGGATAGTGCAGGGCTTTTTCAACAACCAACTCCTGCACCTTCCATTCTTATTTTAAATCCTCAACAATGCCCTGACTGTGACAACTCTGTACCCTCGCACACTGTGCTAGACATTCCCCACACAGCTAGAATGGAGCCGTGGCACTCCCATCTGCTCCTCTCCTACCCAAGGGCCATCATCTCCCATAGAATGGCCAGACCAGCGGAGCATTTACCTATAGATGCAGATCCTGACCTGTCTCTACCTCAGTCCCCTGCCACAGAGGAGCATTCCTATTCCAAGTTTTTACAAAAGGTATCTTCTCTTCTGAATCTCAATCCAAATGCAACTCCCTCAGGAAGCAAAGATTTCCAAACCATCCTTCAATCCTGCAAATCTCCAGTCAAGGAGCTTCTTGCCTTGCCAGTGCATCAGATTCTCCAGGATCTGCAACTTAGTAATTGGCAAAAACCATGGTCTATATCCATAATAATAATAATAATAACAGTTTATATACCGCAGGACCGTGAAGTTCTATGTGGTTTACAATGATTAAAAAATGTTACAGATTGAGTAGTACTAACTAGTGCTACCAGATTCAGGAAAAAAAAATTTTGATTCGATTCGATTCAGCCTATTGAATCGATTTTCCAATTCGATTCAATTCGATTTTCCTGCCCAATTGGGTATTTTTTTAAAAACATCCTGGTGAGTTTATTTTATAACTTCTTCACCCTTTTATAGTCTCTTCACCCCCTTTTCCATCTCCTAACCACACTGGCGCTGTGGTGTAAACAAACGAAAAAGACTTTTCCTCTCTCTGTTAAATCCTAACACACATTTGCGGTCTAACACCAGCTCTGGCAGGATTAAGGTGACCATACGTCCTGTTTTGAACGGGATGGTCCCGTTGTCAGACCTCCTGTCCTGTTGTCCCCACAGACAGCTTCGGGACGCCGAAATGTCCCGTTTTCAGGGACAGCGTCCTGAAGCTGTGCTCGGGGACAACGGGACAGGCGATCACTTCCTGTCCCTCCCTGCCGCCAAAAAAAAAAAAGCCTCCCCATCCCCGTCTGCTGCTCTTACTGCCCTGCCGCTAAAGCTGCTAAACCCGACAGGAAGTCTTCTTTCCGACATCAATTCTGACATCGGAGAGGACGTTCTGGGCCAGCCAATCGCTGATCACTCGAGTTTGTGATAAAACTACTGTGTGTAGGCTCCAGTTCTGAGGCCGGTGTAGTGAGATGCACTTTTCTGGCTGAAGTGGTGTGTTAGTTTGTTTCTATGTCAATTACCTACCCATTATTTCATACTACTTGTCATTGTATTTTTATTTAAGACTTCAATCTACACATAATTCTATGTAACTGTTATTTGTAACTCTGTGCCACAAACATCAATAATAATAAAACCCTAGCCGCGCATGCACACTCTGAACTGCGTGCTTCATGATCTGTAGGTCTGTGGCCACATGCGTGCGTGTAAGGATCGGACAGGTAACAGCTGCAACTCCCTTCTACCCCCCCCCCCCCCGCCGACCCTACCCGGCACAACAGAAACCCCCGTTGACCCTCCTAGCCGACCCTCCCACCGCTAGATGGCTGACAAACCTGGCAGCTCCAGCAGCGTCCCAGGCACACTAAACACACGGCTTCGGGTCTTCTACTGGTCTAATTTCCTCTGCCGCATCCCAGGTTTGTCAGCCGTCTAGCGGTGGGAGGGTCAACGGGGGTTTCTGTTGTGCCGGGTAGGGTTGGCGTGGGGGGGTGGATTGCAGCGTGTTAGTGGTGTGCCTAAGATCGGGGGGGGGGAGTCACGGCGTGTTAATGGTATGCCTAGGGTCGGCGCAGGGGGGGTTAAAAACATGCTGCTCAGGGGGATGGGAGGAAGGCAGGCAGACTGGCATCGGGGGTGGGGTGAGGGGGTTTCAGTGGAAGGGGGATGGGAGGCAGGCAGGCTGGCATCAGAGGGGGGTGGGGGGGTTCAATGGCAGGCAGGCAGGATAGCATGGGGGGGGTTTCCATGGAAACATGCTGCTCAGGGGGATGGGAGGCAGGCTGGCTGGCATGGGGGGGTTTCAATGGAAGGGGGATGGGAGGCAGGCAGGGAGGCTGGCATCGGAGGGGGGGTGAGGGGAGGAAGGAGGCACTGGGGGCACTAAGGACATAGAAAGGGGCATTGGGGGCACTATGGATACAGGGAGATTCACAGACAGAAAAAATGACAGACAGGCAGCGTGCAAGGAGAGAGAGACAAAGAAAAAAAATACCCAGACAGATATCTACTCTAGCACCCGTTAATGTAACGGGCTTAAAGACTAGTTATTGTAATAATTGATTATGTATTTGATTCATGGCATCCATTCTACACTTTGTTATTCTGCTTTGTCACTAGATATTTTATTGTAATAGCTGGTTCACACACTTCACACGATTATATTCAATTTTTTTGTTTCACTTCACTTGTATTTATTAGGTTGTCTTTTTGTATAATGGTAATATTTCTTTGCACCATTTTTATCTGTTTTTAAGTGGTTTCAGTATTACAGAAGGGGTTTTTCATGCACATTGTTTGAGATTTAAATAGTCACTAGCACGCATGCCCTGCTTTTTTACTTTCGCTTTCTTGATGAAGTGACACGGGACTTGAGATTGCTTCCTGCACTCCGGGTGAGTTGTATTTACCTTAAAGGATTATTCTTTGAGTTTAACTTTGATGACCACTATGTATCCTTATAAATATCTTGGCTTAAACTGTGATAACCCTGTGTTTGAATTTGTGCTTTGGGTGGGGTTTTCAATTCTATAGCGCTTTAATGTAAGCAAGCACCCACTAGTTTAAATTACTTTGCTCTGTTTTCTAAAGCGGAAACAAGTTTGAGCTAAACTTTTCAAGCTGGTTTTTTACACGTTCCTGAAACAACATTCATTTGTTTACATGTTGCTTTAAGTTGTTCCTTTGACTCACTGCTCAGCTTAAGGATTGTTTCTGATTGTGGAGGCTGCTTTGTTATGCAGGAATCATTCCTCCAGTAACCACATATTTTTAGTTTGAGCCAAATATTAGGAATATATCCTTTTTGCTGGTTTAGTCTTTGCTCTTGTGAAACAGCATCTATATACTTATATGTTACTTATTGCTGTTAATGTAACTTATTTGGCAGCTTAAGGACTGATTCTGATCCTTGAAGTCTTGTAATTGAACTTTGATCCTTGTCTGGTAGATTATGATATGATTTGGCTCATATCTCATATTTACTTCCCCCCTTTTACAAACCGTGCTAATGTTTTTAGCGCTGGCTGCAGTGGTAACAGCTCTGACACTCATAGAATTCTTATGCGCGTCGGAGCTGTTTCCGCCTTGGCCAGCGCTAAAAACGCTAGCACGCTTTTGTAAAAAGGGGGTATTTTTCACTCACATTGGGTGTCACATTATATATTATTTTAATGTATAGAGTTTATAGTATCTCTCTTACCTTTCATATCATTCATTAACATGTGCTGCATTAAATTCTAATCTTTTATAACACACCATTTAATCTTGAATAACGCACCATTAAAGGTTGATTACGATCAACCAGTAGATTGCAAAGACAAAGCAAATCGATCGAGGAGCCCATCCCGGGCTCTGCGATAGACTCGCGTTGCCTTTGTGTTCTCCCTGTTCCTTGATGCCACAACAGGCCAGCAACGACTGCAGAAACGTCAGGCACACCAGCCTTCTCTCCCCCCCCCCCCCCCCCCCGGATGTAAATTCTGACACCAGGCTGCTGGCCTGTTGCAGCGTCGGGAAACAGGGAGAACTCTGCGGCAGCGGCGGCTTGGGGGCCTGTTTCCAGACATTGGCGGTAGCTTGGGGGCCTGTTCCCAGATGACAGCCCCAGCGGTGGCTTGGGGAGAATGAAAGGAGAGACAGAAAGGCAGACAGAAAAAAAGAAAGAAAGGGGTGCAGGGAGATAGAAAAACAGAGGGAAAGAAAGAAAGGGGGCAGGGAGACAAAGAAAGGGGAGGCAGGGAGAGAGAAAGAGGGGAGGGAGCAGGGAGAGAGGAAGAAAAAGTTGGGGGAGGGAATGGAGTATGTCGAATGGCAGGGGGGCAGGCTTAGAGAGAGGAAGAAAAAGTTGTACTCATGGAAAGACAGAGATATTGGTTGAGGAATGGAATGAGGTCTGGAGGAGACGAAGCATGCATGAGGAAGGAAGGAAGAAATATTGGATGCACAGTCAGAAGAAGAAAGTGCAACCAGAGACTCATGAAATCACAAGACAACAAAGGTAGGAAAAATGATTTTATTTTCAATTTAGTGTTCAAAATGTGTCAGATTTGAGAATTTATATCTGCTGTCTATATTTTGCACTATGGCCCCCTTTTACTAAACCACAGTAGCGGATTTTAGCGCAGGGAGCCTATGAGCATCAAGAGCAGCGCAGGACATTCATCGCAGCTCCCTGCGCTAAAAAACGCTATTACAGTTTAGTAAAAAGGGAAGGGGTATATTTGTCTATTTTTGTATAGTTGTTACTGAGGTGACATTGCATATTTTAAAATCATCTGCCCTGACCTCTTTGAAAAAAAAACCCCGAATATAAATAATTAACATTTTCTCAGCATACAGTGTGCTTTGTGTTTTTTTAAATTTTATTGTTGGTAGATCATTTTGACTTGGTCATTTTAAAAGTAGCTCACAAGCCAAAAAAGTGAGTGCACCCCTGACTTAAGTAATCGACATTCAAACTATTCACATCTGATAATGATGTCTATAAATGTATGATTTCTAAGCATCATTTGTTTTATTGAAAAAAATTTATTGGTAACTTTTTTCTATTAAATTGTGTATGTGTATCCAGTAAAACCTTGGTTTGTGAGCATAATTTATTCCGAAAACATGCTTGTACTCCAAAACACATGGAGGGGCATAATCAAAAGGGACATCTAAGTCCGTTTTAGTCTAAGTCGCAAGTAGAGAATGACACGGTGACAAAATTCATCACCGTTCCCATCCCCGCGGGACGGGAAATAATCCCATGTCATTTTCTAGTGTCTATTTCAACCTCAGTCCTTCTACACCAGCATTCTTCAGTGCAAGGCTTGAGGGTCAGAGGTTGTGCCCATTCATACTCTGATTCTTCCCTCTCTCCTTAAAGAATGACATTAGGATGGTTTCCCGCGGTTATCTGCGGGGACGGGAACGGTGATGAATTTTGTCACCGTGTCATTCTCTAGTCGCAAGTCGTCCAAAGTAAAAAAACAGCCTAGGACATTTTTCGAAAAATACGATCAAAATTTTTTTTCTTTCAAAAATCATCTAACTATACGTCCTGCCGATCTGATAGTCCAAGCCACTAAATCATCCATCTTTATACGATATTTTCGTCCAATTTTTCGTCCAAGTCAAAAACGCCTAGAACAAGCCCTATTGGACGTAGGAGGGATCTGCAAAGTGATGGACTGAACACCCAGACATGGCACCTAAATTGTGGGGTACCTTACAGGGTACTTCTGTGAACTTCACAAAAAGGGTGCCATGTCATCATCTCACTACAGCTCCCTTATAGGTCATGGTGAGCCCCCAAAACCACCACCAGAATCCCCTAGACCCACTTATCTACCACCCTAATATCCCTTATGGCTGCAGGAGCCACTTATATGCCAGTAAAAAAGGGTTTTGGGGGTGTATAGGGGAGTGCACATGTTTAAGTATCAATGCAGTGATTACAGGGGCTTATGGGCATGGATCCTCCTCTCCATGAGTCCCTAACCCACCCTCAAGATGGCTTAAGCCGCCTCTGTCCTGTACAACTAGGCTTTCCTATGCCAGGCTGCCAGGTGATGGTGGTCTGGAGGCTGAATTTTAAAGGTGTGATTAATATTTTTATGGGGCTGGGGGGTTCGGTGATCACTGGGGTAGTGTGTGGGGGACTGTTTTATGTGTTCGCAGTGCTTATCTGGTGACTTTAAGTGGGTTTTTGTGACTTAGACCATGTTTTGCATGGTCTAATTCGCAACGTCAAAGTTCCGTCGATCCTGGGCTGTATAACTTTCGGTTATACATGCTGTACGACAAAGTCTAAGCTGGTCCAGGTCCCGCCCAACTCCTGCCCTCGACACTCCTGAAATGCCCCGTTTAGCTTTGGTCGTTCAGTGGCATTATGAAGGCCTAGTTCGTTTAGAAATACGTCCAAAACCTGTTTTTATTATCGGCACTTGGACGTATTTGGATAATGTTCGTCCAAGTGCCAACTTAGATTGGTTTTTGGACATTTTTCGCTTTCGATTATGAGCCCCTCATTTATCAAAGCAAATTTCCCCATAAGAAATAATAGAAACTCTTACACTATTCGCAGATGACATTTTGTTATATGTGGGTGAGCTGGAGGTAACTGTTCCTCAGCTCTTAAAGATTTTTTGATGATTATGGGAGGGTATTGGGATTCAAAATAAATTTGGATAAAACGGAAATTATGAATTTGAAACTGACTGACTTGGAGGTTGCAGGGCTCCAAGGGCGTTTTCCATTTAGCTGGGCTTCAGTATTTGGGCATTCACCTTCCTAGGGATCTCTCCCGGCTTTACGCTACAAATTTTCCTCCTATCTACAGGAATATTCGACGCGACATGCAGAGGTGGCACGGTTTATGGGTATCCTGGTGAGGTAGGATAGCTATTGTTAAGATGAACGTACTTCCCCGATTGTTATTTTTGTTTTAAACATTGCCAGTACCAGTTCCCCCAGCAGATCTCGCTAGATTAAGTGCAGAGTGGTTCATACCTTGGCCATTCTTACGGGAGGGCCAGTGAGAGACACCACTCAAGTCTGCTTGCTGGGCATTGATAATAGTAGGGAACATAATTGGCAAACTAAGCTCCTTCACTTAGGCTTTGCTGCAGCAAAATGTTTAATAGCGAATCATTGGAAAAGCAACCTCGATCCCACATATGCTGACTGGACTAGTTTACTGTCCCTGGACAAAATGGAGTTGGCTGTGGCAAAATGTGCTCCGGTAGAGTCTCAAGAAGTTAAATGGCATAAATTGGGGGATATACTGAATGGTATTTAACTGTTTCTTGACATACTGAATGATATTTCATTGTTGGCAGCTGTTTTCTCACCACGTCTCTTGTCTAGGATGGTGGTTGGGTGGGGGGGATGGGACCTGTGGGATTTACCTCTGCTGTCTGGGGGGAAGGGGTATTGCAGAGTTGTTTGTGAGGGACATTACTGTTTCGCTTGTTTTTCTGACAAGTTACTATTTGAGGTTCTCAGCCTTATTGTTGTACTTTGGCTGTGACTATACTGTTGTTTCTTTATGTTTGAAAAACCAATAAAAAAATTTAAAGATAAAAAAAAGAAGAAATAATGGAAACTCAAATGATTCGTTCTACAACCCAAAAACTTTAATACAAACTACTGTATATACTTGTATTGCAAGACATTGCTTGTATATCAAGTTAAAATGTTTTGCTTGTCTTGCAAAACACTTGCACACTAAGTTACGTGCAATCTAAGGTTTTACTGTGTACGTATATATATTTTTATTTATAAGGTCTGACAATTAAATTCATGAGCTCACCTAAAAAAGTGCTATATACCTCATTGCTGAGTAGCATTATGGTCAGTTTGGGAAGCTATGCACCGACACCAGCACCTAATTCACCCTTCAAAGCAATTTTGGAACTCTTTTCTGGAATGGCCATCAGAGCTATAATGGTATTACTCTTGATGTCCTGAACCTCATCAAAATGTCTTCCTTTCAATATTTCCTTTATCTTCAGGTAAAGAAAAAGTCATTGGGGGCTAGACCAGGTGAGTAAGGAGGGTGTTCCAATACAGTTATTTGTTTACTGGCTAAAAACTCCCTCACAGACAGTGAAGTTGTGAGCTGGTGCATTGTCATGATGCAAGAGCCATGAGGGACCATTTTTGCACACACCTTTCTCAGGCCAAGATATTCAGTTAAGATGTTCTTCTTTCTCTATCAATCTGCTATGTTTTCTCTATTAGTCTGCTTACTTCTCACACTTAGCCAACGATTTTGACACACAGTTCGATGAATTTTTGCAATGTTTTTGTCAGTTCTGCTCATTACTGGCTGATCTTTCTTCATCAGTGACACTTTCTCATCCCTCAGAAAAACGTTTAATCCATTGTACACTGCTGTTTTGTTCATGGCATTATCCCCATAAACTTGGGATTAACATGTCCCTGATTTCACAAGAAGTTTAATGTTCATTGCTGTAATTCAAGCTCCAACATTCTCGCAACGGCACACAAAAACATGCAACAACAATAATGAATGCTACTCATCAAGACACCGCCACCCATCGACATGAACACAGCTGTGAGACAATGATATACCAAGGTTATGAAACCCAATCGAGCTGTTTGTACAGTGCTTTCAAGGTAAGCGCACATGGGTGGGATATGGCTATACCGGGGTACAATCTACTTCGTCAGGACAGAGAGGGCAGGTTAGGTGGAGGGGTAGCACTATACATTAAAGAGGACATCAAAACCACCAGGATCACTGATGTCAAGTACACCGGGGAGTCCCTCTGGGTTAACCTGGCAAGAGGTGGTAAAAAATGCCTGTATCTTGGTGTGGTATACAGACCTCCAAGACAACCGGAAGACATGGACGCAGAATTAATTGAAGACATAGAGAATATAACTCTACGGGGCGACACTGTACTACTAGGGGACTTCAACATGCCTGATGCAGACTGGAACACATTTTCAGCAACAACCAGCAGCAGCAGGAGGCTTCTGACCTCCATAAAAGGAGTACATCTCAGACAGATGGTAACGGAGCCCACTAGGGCCCAGGCGATCCTAGACCTGGTACTCACCAACGGGGAAAGCGTCTCAGAGGTCTCGGTGGGAGATACGCTAGCCTCCAGCGACCATAACATGGTATGGTTCAACCTTGGGAAAGGATCCCCTAAATCAATTACAAAAACAAAGGTGCTCAAATTCCGGGGCACCGACTTTGCACGCATGGGAGATTTCATTCATCAGACGCTGCAGGACCAAGCAGAGACCGGCAATGTGGAAACTATGTGGTCGTACCTGAAATCATCCATACTCGAAGCAACTAATCGCTACATAAAATCAGTAGATAAACGGCAAAGAAACAACAAACCCCAATGGTTCACTGAAGAGATCTCGCAACTCATTAAGGAGAAGAAAAAAGCATTTCTTTCCTACAAACGTACGCAGAGAAGAGAAACTAAAGTAGAATATAAGACCAGATCTGCAGCGGTCAAAACAGCAGTTAGGGAGGCCAAACTTCGAGTGGAAGAAACTCTGGCAAAAAACATTAAAAAAGGGGACAAATCCTTCTTTAGGTATATCAGTGATAGGAAAAGGAACACAGACAGTATAGTACGCCTTAGACAACCGGACGGAAACTACGCGGTGGCGGATTCAGAAAAAGCAGAACTACTAAATGAATATTTCTGCTCAGTCTTCACCTGCGAAGCACCGGGACATGGACCACAGTTGATGATAAAACAGGACGTGGATGACCCGTTTCAGAATTTTGAGTTCACACCTGGGGATGTCTACAACGAACTGGCAAGGCTAAAGGTAAACAAGGCCATGGGACCGGACAATTTACACACAAGAGTGCTCAGAGAATTGAGAGATGTTCTGGCGGAACCGTTGGCAGTGCTCTTCAATCTCTCACTAAGTACGGGGAAAGTTCCGTTGGACTGGAAAACAGCCAACATCGTTCCTTTACATAAAAAGTGTTGCAAGGCTGAGGCTGCGAACTATAGACCGGTAAGCCTCACCTCAATGATGTGTAAACTCATGGAAACACTAATTAAGTATAAATTAGATACGATCCTGAACGAGGAAGATGTCCGGGATCCCAGCCAACATGGATTCACCAAGGGTAGGTCGTGCCAGTCCAATCTAATCAGCTTCTTTGACTGGGTAACAAGAAGACTGGACTCAGGAGAGTCCTTGGACATCGTGTACCTGGACTTCAGCAAAGCATTTGACAGCGTCCCACACCGCAGGCTGCTGAACAAGATGAAATCGATGGGATAAGGAGAGACTCTAACTGCATGGGTTAAAGATTGGCTTAGTGGCAGACTTCAGAGGGTGGTGGTTAACGGTACCCTCTCTAAAATGTCGGAGGTGACTAGCGGAGTGCCACAGGGTTCAGTCCTGGGCCCACTCCTCTTCAACATATTCATTGGGGATCTGACTCAAGGGCTTCAAGGCAAGGTAACCTTTATTCGCTGATGACGCCAAACTATGCAATATAGTAAACGGCTATAATCTACAGAATGCTATGGAGCAAGACCTGCATACTTTAGAAAGTTGGTCCTTGATCTGGCAGCTGGGCTTCAACGCCAAGAAATGTAAGGTCATACATCTCGGTAACGGAAATCCTTGCAGAACTTACACCCTGAATGGAGAAACTTTAACCAGGACTACGGCAGAACGAGACTTAGGAGTAATCATCAGTGCTGACATGAAAGCAGCCACTCAAGTGGAGAAGGCTTCATCTAAAGCACGGCAGATGATAGGTTGTATCAAGAGAAGCTTCGTCAACAGGAAACCTGAAGTCATGATGCCATTGTACAGAGCCATGGTGAGACCTCATCTGGAATACTGTGTGCAATTCTGGAGGCCACATTACCGTAAGGATGTGCTCAGAATTGAATCGGTTCAGCGGATGGCCACCAGGATGGTCTCGGGGCTAAAGGGTCTCCCGTACGAAGAAAGACTGAGCAAATTGCAGCTCTACACTCTCGAAGAGCGTAGGGAGAGGGGAGACATGATTGAGACATTTAAGTACATCACGGGACGGGTCGAGGTGGAAGATGATATCTTTCTTCTCAAGGGACCCTCGACCACAAGAGGACATCCGCTCAAGCTCAGGGGAGGGAAGTTTCGTGGAGACGCCAGGAAGTACTTCTTCACAGAGAGAGTGATTGAGCAATGGAACAAGCTTCCAGTGCAGGTGGTCGAGGCACGCAGCATCCCAGACTTCAAGAACAAATGGGATACCTATGTGGGATCCCTACGAGGTCATGCCAAGGGATAGGGTCACTAGGACTTGAATGAGCGGGTCAATAGAGTGACTGTATAATTACAATTATACTTCAGGGGGTCAGTAGACTTTAAGAGGGTGGGTAAATAGTGTGGGCAGACTTGATGGGCTATAGCCCTTTTCTGCCGTCATCTTTCTATGTTTCTATGTGGTAAGTTCATGAATTTAAATATCAGACCTTATAAATATTGTGTTGTGGATGCCTTGTGTTGAGTCATTGAAGACAAGTCCCTGTTCACTGAGGTCCATAATGTTTTGTTTTCCTGTTTTGGATTTGGTGTGCTTTGTGCTGGTCATCCTGAACTCCATTAGCATAGCTGAAGTGCTCACATGTCTCTCATGGGTTTACTGACCAAATCCCTCTGGCTTGGTGGCAGGGTCTGCTTTGGGGGTGGGGGTGGGGGTGCAGTGGGTGGGCAGACAGGAGGCATCCCTGCAGGTGGCGGCTTCAGCTTCAGCGGGGGGGCAGGCAGGGATCCCCGGCAGCACCAGCAGCTTCTGTGAAAGGGTCGGCTTCGGGGGAAGAGGGGGGAGGGGGCAGAAACTCGACACATGGGGGCACTAACTTGGGACATAGGAGGGAGGGAATAGAAAGTAAGAATTGATGGACATGAATGTGTGAGTGAGACGGTACACATGGAGAAAGGAAGAAAGGAAAATTGGGCATAGAGAGGAGTGAGGTAGAGATGCATGGGGAATAGAAGGATGAGAAGGAGACATGTTGGATATGGTGGTGGAGAGGGCAGATTGAAAGGGATGCAAGGGGAGGAATGTTGGACATGGTGATGAAGGGAGAAATGTGGCTTTGTGCTGGAGAGGGGTGATAGAAGGAGAAATGGGCATGGGGCTGGTGGGCAGTGGTGAAAAATGCTGCACATGATCCGGGGCATGAGAGAGGGAGAAATGTTGGATGTGGCAGTAGAAGGGGTGGGAGAAATGCCTGGATCTCTCAAGACAGATGGACAGTGAGAGAGAGAGGGAGACTTGTTGCCAATAGGGATAGAGGAGAGAGGAAGAAAAGTTGAACTCATGGAGGGACAGAGAGAGTTGTTGGTTGGGGAAGGGAATGAGGTCCGGAGGAGAGAAAGCATGTAGGAGGTAGAAAGAAAGAAATATTGGAAATGCAACCAGAGACTCATGAAATCACCAGACAACAAAGGTAGGAAAAATAATTTTATTTTCAATTTAGTGATCAAAATGTGTCAGTTTTGTGAATTTATATCTGTTGTCTATATTTTGCTCTTTGTCTGTTTTTTAAATAGTTGTTATTGATTGCATATTTTAAAGTCATCTGCCTTGACCCCTTTGAAAAACCTCCCAAATATAAATGAAAATTAACATTTTTTTGTGTGTACAGTGTGCTTTGTGTGCAACCAGAGACTAATAAAATCACAACAAAGGACTCATTAAAGCAGTCTTACTGGTGTGGAAACTCTCCTCCTGATGCTCTAAGGGTTCTCCATGGCTGCTACTGATCCTCGGAGCAACCACTGAGAACCCTTTTCAAATGTGTTACAAGGAGTTCTTTAGTGTTCTAATGAGTTTCCTTGTGATGCATGAAAGGGAACCTCCCCACACACCCCATTTCCGACAATTTTTCCAGCAGGTAGCTGTTATGTGAGTACACTACAGCTGTGCCCTCCACCGCAACCAAAAGAACAGTTAAGCACAGGGCTGTGGAGTCGGAGTCGGAGGAAATTTCGGGTACCTGGAGTCGGAGTCTGAGTCGAAGTCAGAAGTACAAAAAACTGAGGAGTCGGAGTCGGAACATTTATCTACCGACTCCATTTTTGAACTTGGCATACCAATCACGAGCGATTCTTTCAGCTATAGCACCCACTATATACACAGCACAAATGTTGCGAGCAGCTTCTGCGGCCTTAGAACCTTGATTAAAAGCAAAAAGAAGGTGGCGTCGAAAATGCTCATTTCTTTCAACTTGACATTCCATTTTAACGATCTGAAAATTAACCAGTGCTGTGGAGTCGGAGGAAATTTCGGGTACCTGGAGTCGGAATCGGAGTCTGAAGTACAAAAAACTGAGGAGTCGGAACATTTATCTACCGACTCCACAGCCCTGGTTAAGCAGGTAGCTCATCTTCATTGAAGCTCCAGAGCCACCATCAGCTTAGCGGCCAATTAGCTGAGCCAGCAAGACTCCCCAAAGCTGCCGATCGGGGCTTCCCCCGACACTCAGCTGATCTGGGATTCCCTTGCTGACTCAGCTGGTTGCAGCCCCAAACTTCCCCTGCCACTCAACTGTTTGGGGCTTCCCCTGCCGCAATCAACTGAGCAGCAGGGGAAGCCCTAAAACTGCAGATCAGCAGCCTTGGGGAGCTCTGACGGTTTGCTAATTGCGGTTCCGGAGCTGTGATCAAGATGAGCCGGCAGGAGAGAGCAGCAACTGCAACAGGAAACAATGGATGGAGTTGACAGGGATAGGGAGGGGAGGATCTGTGCCTAGTGATGTAATCTGAGCAGGCACCAGGCACAGTTCCTCATTTACCAGAGCTGCTCTGCAGTCTGCACGAATAGCATGCATATAATTTGCATGCTATTTTGAAGAATATCACCTGATTAAAAATTCACTTCCAATACAGTGTGTAATACCATGTCGTCTGAGCTTTGAGCATCGGGATTTGAGAGAAGTATTGAAAAAGTCAGCCAGCAGAGATGGTCCTCAGAAGCATGCCATGCAGCCCCCATCACTTTGTCATATCTCCTCTCAGTCACCTTTTCTCCAAGCTGAGCAGCCCTAACCTGTTTAAGCCTCTTTTTGTTATCATGTTTGTCGCCATTCTTGGATTCTTTTCTACCTGCGCTGTATCCTTTTGGAGACAAGGCAAGCAGAGCTAAAAGTCTTGAAAACAAGGCCATGAACAGAAAAAAGGGAGTCATGGACAATAAACATTATATATAAATTCAGCATACGTCCAGCCTAAAGGAAAGTAAGATGGATAAACTGGATTTTGTAATGACTGGGTTTTATGCTTTCTCTAGCAGGGAGAGACAAAACACCACAATGTGGTTCTGGTTGCTGGTCATCATGGGTTTCTACTTCCTGTTCCGCTGGTACTGGTACAGACAGATACTCCAGAACCTCACAGATAAATATGTGTTCATCACGGGCTGTGACTCGGGCTTTGGAAACCTGTTGGCTCGTCAGCTGGATGAACAGGGTCTGCGAGTACTGGCGGCTTGTCTGACACAGCGAGGGACTGAGCAGCTGAAGGAAGCCACATCCCAGAGACTGCAAACAGTAATCCTGGATGTCACTGACAGTGAGAATGTCGCTGCTGCAGCCAGTTGGGTGAAACAGCAAGTGGGAGACAGAGGTATGTTACACTTTTTGGTTTTACTGCCCATGCTGTGACAGCTGTGCAAAGGATCCTAAAGATAATTTGGGCGATATTCAGCCTGTGTCAGCCACTGTTGCCATTTTATAGCCAAATTCTGTACTGCATGATACCACTAGTCAAGACATCCATTTTCTAGAGGCAGTTGCTAAAGGCTAGAGCGAGTGGGGTTTGTTCTTGCCACTATCAACCCCACTGCACCCCCAGGAATTTCAGGCCCAAGTTTCAGTCTGCCTGTCCGACACTGCTGCCTGGATGTCTCACCGCCATTTAAAACTGAACATGGCCAAGACTGTGCTTCTTATTTTTCCACCCAAATCCACCTCTCCTCCTCCCTCATTCTTTATTTCTGTGGATAACACGCTCATCCTCCTTGTTTCATCAGCTCACAACCTCAGGGTCATCTTTGACTCATCTCTTTTTTTCTTTGCACAAATTCAACAGACTGCTAAAGCCTGTCATTTCTTTCTCTTTAATATCACCAAAATCCAAATTGGTTGTCGAACAGAAACAATGGGTAGGATTAATTGGCCATTTTTCTCAATGGAAAAGGGTAAATAGTGGTGTGCCACAGGTACTGGGACTGGTGATATTTATCTTATTTATAAAAGATCTGGAAATTGGAACTACAGGTGAGATGAGTAAATCTGCAGATGACACTAAACTGTTCAAAGTTGTTAAAACACATGTGGACTGTGAAAAACTGCAGAAAGATCTTAGGAAATTGGAAAACTGGGCATCCAAATGGAAGATGAAATTTAATGTGGACATATACAAAGTGATGCACATTGGGAAGAATAATCCAAATCACAGTTACCAGATGCTAGGGTCCACCTTGGAGGTCAGCACTCAAGAAAAAGGTCTGGGTGTTATTGTGGACAATACACTGAAACCTTCTGTCCAATTTGCAGTGGCAGCAGCCAAAAAAACAAGCAAGATACTAGGAATTATTCAAAAAGGGATGATAAGCAAGTCTAAGAATGTTATAATGCCTCTGTATTGCTCAATGGTGCAACTTCACCTTGAGTATTGAATTCAGTTCTGGTCTCCTTATCTCAAAAAAGATATAGTGGAACTAGAAAGGGTTCAAAGAAGAGCAACCAAGATGATAAAGGGGATGGAACTCTTCTCGTATGAGGAAAGACTAAAAAGATTAGGGATCTTCAGCTTGGAAAAGAGATGGCTGAGGGGAGTAGAACAGGTACAAGCGGATCAATTTTTCACTCTGTTAATAATTACAAAGACCAGGTGACACTCGATGAAGTTTCAGGGAAATACTTTTAAAACCTGTTTACCTATATCTTAATCCTGCACTGGTTAGTGTTTATTGTACCCCATTCCCCCTAATTCCCCATCATTTTGACTCCTGTGCACTATTTTCTGTTTTTCAGGGCTTTGGGGTCTAGTGAACAATGCTGGGATTTCTTCCCCTATAGCCCCCAATGGATGGCTGACAAAGAATGATTTTTGCAAGGTTCTGAACGTGAACCTGGTGGGGATGATCGATGTGACCCTCAGTCTGCTCCCTTTGATCAGAAAAGCCAAGGGCAGGATTGTCAATGTTTCCAGTGGAGCAGGAAGGCTAAGTTTGACTGGAGGTGGATACAGCATTTCCAAATACGGAGTGGAGGCTTTCTCAGACAGTCTCAGGTGAAGCATCTTTTATTTGTCATAGATGTTTAGAGGAGCAGATTAAACTTTAAGGTGATAATTTCTTGTTTCGGAAGCACCACTAGTGATTCTATTCAGTAAATGTAAATCAATAAAAACAGAAACTGGGTAAAGGAACTCCCTAAAGACTAGATTTACTAAAAGACGCGTCAATGAATAACAACAAATATTAATGTACAGTGGGACTTATTAATTGATAACGTACTTTAATGGTTTTATTTCTACAGTGTTGAAGTACTTGCTGACCCTTGCTGTGACTGGTGGGGATCCCCAAGCACCGTCAGCAGAGGACCTCCTCTAGAGACGGCCAGAACTCTCCTTCACCAAGCTGGCAACATCCATGAGCCACTGAGGTGCCAGCATCTGTGACTCAGGGATGCTACTGCTGCCCGCCAAGCTTGGCAAAAGGGACCCCCTGCCAACGGCAAAGGAAGTCCTCAGCTAACAGCTTGGGGGTTCTCATCAGCTGAGTATTTATATTTTATATTTACATTAGAGGCTCTGGTAGAAACCCATTTACAAAGTATATATTCTTCTCAATTAATATTTCCAAATCAATAAAGTTGTCTTTGCTTATTTGTAAATGGGTCTCTACCAGAGCCTTTAATTCAGTAGCATAATTAAATGAAATAACTATTTCTGAAGTTTATAGGGACGGGCGGGGACAGAGGGGATTCCTCGCGGGAATGGGCGGGGACGGAGGGGATTCCTCGCGGGGACGGGTGGGGACAGAGGGGATTTTGGCGGGGACGGGTGGGATTTCTGTCCCCGCACAACTCTCTAGTTAAGACCACACAAAAATGAATTTTCACTTTGCCAGGTTAGCTATGTGAATCTGGAACTGGTATTGGCCATATCCACATAATTTGTGGTCACTGCTAGTGATGCAGATAGTACCAGTGCCCAAATATGGCTTAGCGCTGCCTATACAGGTCTAATTTAGCCGGCAGTAATCAATGCATCAAGAAATTCCAACTGGTACCTGTTCCAAGTTTATTCGTCATTTGATATACCGTTTATCAAGAAATACCTAAACAGTTTACAGTTATACTTAAAAAGAAATAAAACCATATAAAATCAGTTAAAAAGAGAAAATGGGGGCCATGTAATGACAGAGACCAAGAGGAATAATAAGGAGGAAAAGAAACAGGAAAGCAAAAAATATTGATCTGAAAGATATGCTTATTCATATCAAAAAATCCTCAAAATATAAAGTCGAAAGACCAAAAAACCTACTAGTGAGATGAATATAAGAGGAAATTCTTTTCAAATCTTCTATGTTGTAGAAAAGTATAGTGGAGTACCTAGTGTAGTTAAAGACTGAGAGACCTCAAGTGTTCACATCCAGCTGATATCTGATATGTTGCTACACTTTTTGGCATACTATAATAAGCCAATATAAGTATTCAATTGAGAAAATATTTAATTAAAAAATTAGAGAGGTAAAAGAAAAAGACTTTGGAGACCAGTGATAGTTCACAAAGAGTCCTGTTGGGATCCGTTCCATTGCCAGTTGGATGTGAACACTTGAGGTCTCTCAGTCTTTAACTACACTAGATACTCCACTATACTTCTCTACAACATAGAAGATTTGAAAATAATTTACTCTTATATTCATCTTACTAGTAGGTTTTTTGGTGCTTATTCATATATCACATTCCTTAGACATATGACAATCTACAATAAAATAATACTGAAACATCATCATGTATAAAAATTCAACATCAAAGAATAATTTTAATATACAACTAATACAGTTCATAAAACTATTAGACATCAATGCATTTTTTAAAATAAAACATAAATATGCAAAAATGTGTATACTATATATTTTCTAAATAAGATGCAGCCTGTCCAAGTATTGAACATTTGCAAATATGTGGTGATTTTCCCAAGTATCAGCACTTTTCAGATGGTTTTCCTCTTTTACTGTATATAGGAATAGCTGAGTGAAGGGAGCTATGGTGGGAGAGGAGTTGAAGCAGGATAGATAAATCTAAGCCCTGAAACTATAGGCAAAAAGGAAATGGTAATTTTTGCATTACAGACGTGAGCTGTGTTCCTTTGGAGTGAAAGTCTGTATCATCGAGCCTGGTGCTTTCAAAACCCACATTACAGATCCCAAATACTTTCAAGAGACTATTAAGCAGATATGGAGCCACTTGCCAGAGGAAACCAAGGAAAGCTATGGAAAAAGTTCCTATGACATCTGTGAGTCTCCTGCTCTCTTTCTATAGCAGCAGTCCCAACCTTTTTTGCACCACATGACAATTTTTCCATGAACCGGGAGGGTAGGGGTAGGGGTGTCGGTATTAAAGTGCATAATATAATTTAATTACTACATATATAATTTAAATGTAATTATTGCATTTTATATTCTGTACTTTAGGGGAAATTCTGTATAGGACACGAGTTTCTGCAGTCGCATAAGAAGCGCCTGAGAATTGCATCTACCCTAAGGGACAAATGCCTAACCCCGCTGATTGTCTAACCTGTGCCCATGTCAAGCTGCTGGTTAGAGAATTGTGTTGCCACTGAGCTGATCACGTCAAGAGAATCTCACTGCTGCAATCAATCGAGTGTCAGCAGCAGTGACCCCCCCCCCCCCCCGACACTGTCTACAGCAGGAGGAATGCCCTGTTCCTCTTGTTGCCACCCCTGAACCCCTTCAAAGTTCCTCGGCAGAAGGGATGCCAACTCCCTCTTGCTGGAACCCCCAAAACAACCCCCTCCCCAACCATGATAGGCAGGAGGGAGGTCCCTCCCTGAACCAATGATCCCCCAAACTATGACCCACCAGACTTGAACCCACTGCAGTACCCCAAACCCCCCATACCTTTTGTAGTATGGCTGGAGGGATGCCTACTCCCTCTGGCCGGCAGGCCCACCTCTTTATAATGGCGGGCCTTCCCCTTTCCATTGCATCCTGGGATGCACCAGGAAGTGGCCTAAATGCCTGGGCCAATCAGGGCCTTGAGGCCCCTCCAATAGGAGGGGTCTTGGGCACCTGGGCCAACCGAAGTCTTAGACCTACTTCCCAGTGCATTCTGGTATGGCCTTTAGTATCTGGACAATCGGAGTCTTAGGCCACACCCAGTGCATCCCAGAATGCACTGGAAAGGAGGCCTACGATTCCGGTTGGCCCAGGTGCCCAAGGCCCCTCCTATGGGAGGAGCCTTAGGCACTTGGGCCATTGGGGGAAGGCTCGCCACTGTAAAGAGGCAGGTCTGGCAGCCGGAGAGATTAGGCTTCCCTCTGGAATGCCATACTGCAAAAGGTACGGAGTGGATTGAGGTGCTGGGTTGGAGTGTTCGAATCTTGGGGGTGTTGTAGGTTGAGGGGTCATGAGTTCAGGAGGGCTGCTGGCAGGAGGGAGTGGGCATCCCTCCTGCCTATCGCAGTTGGATTGGAGTTGTTTGGGGGTTCTGGTAGGAGGAATTGGGCAGCCCTCCTGCTGCGGACAGTGTCGGATGGGGATTATGGGGTGGCAGCAGGAGGGAGTAGACATCCCTCCTGTCACCCAACTTGTAGTGGGGTTCAGAGTTTCCCTGTCATGACCGCTCAGCTGTTTGTGGCAGCGTCTATTTGAAATGTAGGCAAACATTTTAATGGCCTACATTTAAGACATCTGTTGTGGCTCTAGGGAGATGCCTAGAGCTGCTTTAACTTGCCCAAGGCAAAATCATACCCATGCCCTGCCTTGGGCAAGTATAGGTGTTCATAAGCGTCTCTCTAGACCCACAAAAATGCCTACAGTGTAGGCAGCAGGCCTTGGGTAGGTTTTCTTCTAAAAACGTGCATTCTGATTGCCTGGTTAGACAGCAGTAGGATACCTACCGCTGCCTAAAAATGTGACGCTGTTTATAAAATTTACCCCTTTATTTGTATTATTATTACATTCTAATATATACAGTATATCAATATAATTCACCATAATGCAGATTCAGTGGGAGCCCTGAGCTTGTTCCATCTAGGGCTAATGGGAGACAGTGACACTTGAAGTGTGTTCCTCTCCTGCTGTTTCTGTGTCTCCCCTCCCATCCCACACTAACCTACTCTTTTCTCCAGCACTCTCCCCTTTCCATAATGCTTCTCCAGCCCTCCCTTCCTCCATGCTGTTTTTCCAGTTCTCCCTTCCTTCAAGCTGTTTCTCTAGTCCTCCCTCCCTCCCTTCATGCTGTTTCTTCCCTCCCCTCACGACCTCTTTAGTCTGTCCAGGTTAAGCGAGTTCTCCCGACTCCCCTACCTACCTCCTCCCCGGGCCCAGCCGCTGTAATTGAATCTTCAAGCAGCTGGCAGCAGCAACGAGGTAAGCTTACTACTGCCGGCTTGCCCCATAAGCTGCCTTTCTGGAAGTTTCACCTACCCGGGAACAGGAAGTCAGTGCAGAGAGGTGGCTTCCGGGGTAGGCCTGTGGTAGCAGGCTTACCTCGCTGCTGCCCAAAGATTCCATTACAGCAGTCAGGCTAGGGGAGAAGGTAGTTGGGGGAGTCAGGAGAGCCGACTAAAAATGGACAGACTCCTCCATTTTCAAAAACTGTCTGGGCACCCAGACAGTCCTTGAAAAAGAGGATATGTTTGGGTTTTCCCAGACGCCTAGTAACCCTTTTTGCAGCCCGGTTCGGCATAGCCTACATCCCAGTACCAGTCTGCGGACTGGTGATTGGGGGACCCCTGTTCTAAAGGATAGAGGAAATGTTGTTCACTGACAGCTCTGGGGAGGGAATCTATTATGTTATTAGTGTCATTTATGGGGCTCTTGAGCCAAGAGGAAGTGACAAAGCTTTTAAGGTACTGGGGAAGGACAACAAACTTTTCCCAAGTTAAAAAAGTTTGCTTGCAGCTGGTGAAGTTATTCTATTTGTGCATTCTTACACAGATTTCAAGAACATGCATAGTTCGGTGGATGTCGTCAGTTCTAAACTGAGTCTGGTAACTGACTGCATGGAGCATGCTCTGACAGCAGTGCACCCCCACACACGCTACTCTGCAGGCTGGGATGTTAAACTCATCTACCTTCCACTCTCCTACTTGCCAACGTCCCTTGTAGATTTCCTGTGGAGCCTGGTGACTGTCAGCCTAGCAAAAATGCTTCTTAAACAGGATCCATGATAACTAAGACCCTCTTTGCTATATAATGTCAAAGAGTTTACTTGTTAACAGATAAGGAAGTCATCCTCAGTAGAAGTAATCATGACCTATTCAATAAATTTGTTTTTTCTCTACCCTTTTTAAAAAAAAAGGTGTGTTCCTTTGAATATTGTAGGGAATCATTTAATAACAGTATGCTTTAGTTAAAATGAGCCATGTGGCAGATTACATACACTGTTAATAAATGAACTCTTATATATGAAGTTGGTTGTTAAAATAATACCTAACTTAACTCCTTACAATAGCCAGTCTGGCATTTAGGACTGAATTAAAAGGGCTGGCACATGGTGGGTAAATTAGCAGAACTGGATTAAGGTATAATAATAATTTTATTCTTATATACCGCCAAAGCCTTAGTATAGGTTGGAAGATGGATGGCAGTAGGGAGCAGAGGGAGAAGGGAACAGAGAAGAAGATTGGGGGCAGAAGGGGAATACAGTAGGAGATGGATGAATCTAGGGAGGAGAGGAAGAATACAGCAGGTAACTAGGACTTGAGTGTGGGGTAAGGGAAAGAGAGCAGAAGGTGACTGGGACTTGGTGATTGAATGGGAGAGTGTTGGGAAGCAGAGCAATAAATTATGGGTGGGAGGAATGGAAATTTCAAGGGGATAGTGAGTATTTGAGAATTGGTAGATTGTCACCTGCCGGGCCCGCAGGGAAACTGCAGGGGGCCGGTGGCAGCACAACCCGGGCGCGGCTCCCAATGGGGGAGACCTTGCCAGTGACCCAGTTCTTTGGCTTCACAACAATAAACACCAGCCAAAGCCTATTCAGACTAATGCCAAAAGTTTAATTTGTCCAAAAATAGGAAACAAAATACAAGGAGACTATTTCACTGATTTTCTTCTTCCCCAAAAATGGTTCCCAACAGTCAATTGCAATTCAGTGAATAAACTGAAGTTTTGTTCCAGGTAAGTCAATGCAAGTCCTAGGTAATGCTCTGGTAGCTTCACACAGCTTCAAACCAGAAAATCAACACAAAAAAAAACAACAAAATATTCTTCCACATCTTTCTTCAGACCTGGACTGCTAGTAATATAGTCCTGTTCTTCACCAGGCTCTTTACCCTACCATCCACACAAGCAAACTTTAGAAATTAAAAAAAAAAACCCCGCAGTATTGGAGACTTTGTTTCTTTCAGCAATAGCAACTCTCCAGCCTTTCAACGGCTGGGCAACAGAATTGCCGGGTCCCCTTTGTCAATGGCTTTTACAAGCACCCACAAAGACCCAACCCTAGCTCTTTGGGGAACCCTCCCCAATTCTGTAAGTCACTTTGGGTTTGTTAGGTAGAAAGAAAACCCACAAGCACAAAAAGAAACTTACTCCGGCTTTCCCTGGCTTAAACACAGCTGGAGTGCAGTAGCTTAATTACTGCTGAGTACTGCTGCAGCACTGTTTTCCAGCCCAGCCCCACTGCTGAGCAACACAAAAAAATGCTCTTTCAAAAACAAACAGTTCTTTAGAAAATTGTCCCAACTAGGTATTCCCACAGGAGAGCAGTACCTTCAATCATTAGTGGGAGACTGCCAAACTCACATCCATGGATTCCATACCTTCAGCTTCAGGCATTTCCCATTCAGCAGTGTCCATGCTTTCCTCTGGAGACATTAGCTCTGTTGAATCCTGGACTGTGGAACCTTCACATTCCATGGGTTCCTGACTGAGGTCTGGCCTTTGCCTGGCCTAGAAAGTCCTTTTCACTGCATAGCCACTTCCGGGGTTTTGACGTCACTCCCTGGGAGTTCATAAGCCGGTACAGTTATGGTGCAGCCATCTTTTTGATCAGATGAGACGTTACGGCGTCCTGCTTAAAAGGTATGTCATAGTGGCTTTTTAAGAATTTCTTTAAGTCATGCTTAAGTCCAGTACATTGATGTAATTTTCTTTTCTGGCCCTAGTTTTGATCGGACTTTTGATACACCCTGAGGCAGCAAGTTAGTGAAACGCTGGCCATCGTCGGTGTACCGATCAACACAGATAAGTGGAAATATTTTTCATCTATCAACCATGCATAGACAGCCCTGCTTATAGTTTTCTACTTTGGGAGTACAACGGAGGTTTTTGCCAGTGAGGTTACCACCCTGCCACCTTTACCCACCATTGTGGTGGTGGGAGGGCTCTTGTCTGAGGCTTTTCCTCCAGTTCAGTTTGAACTTTCTCCTTTGAACTAAAGCAGCACTGCCTACATTCTTATATGACATTGCTCTCTCTTTTTTGTGAAAGTGTGTTTCATCATACTAGAGAGTCCTCTCTGCCAGGCAGTGGCGTACCTAGGGGGGGGCGGGGGGGGCGGGCCGCCCCGGGTACCAGCCCTAAGGGGGTGTTCCCGGCCTTGCCGTTCAGTCCCCCGCCACCCCCGAAGGACCGCTCGCCCCACTGACCTTCCTGCACCACCTGTGAAGCAGCCCGCAGCAGGATCGCGAAGTCAGCGTCAGCATCCCTGCGCTGCGATCCCGCCCCTCCTCTGACGTCAGAGGAGGGGCGGGACCGTGGCGCAGGAAGCAGCGCAGGGATCGCTGACGCTGACTTCGCGATCCTGCTGCGGCTGTTCATAGGTGGTGCGGGGAGGCCAGGGGGGCGAGCGGTCCTTCGGGGTGGGTCGGGGCATCAGGCCTTCAGGGTGGGGCGGGCGGGCAGGCAAGCAGGCTTTCAAGGGGGAGGGGGTGACAGGCAGGCAGGCAGGCCTTCAAGGGGGGACAGGCCTTCGGGGGGGGGTGCAGACCTTCAAGGGGTGCAGGCCTTCAAGGGGGGCAGGCAGGCCTTCAGGGGGGTGCAGGCCTTCGGGGGGGGGGTGTAGGCCTTTGGGGGGGTGCAGACCTTCAAGGGGGTGCAGGCCTTCAAGGGGGGGAACAGGCCTTCAAGGGGGGAAAGGCAGTCAGGCCTTCAAGGGGGGGACAGGCCTACAAGGGGGGGGGGACAGGCCTTCAAGGGGGGGTGCAGGCCTTCAAGGGGGGTGCAGGCCTTCAAGGGGGAGACAGGCCTTCAAGGGGGGGAAAGGCAGGCAGGCAGGCCTTAAAGGGGGGACAGGCCTACAAGGGGGGGACAGGCCTACAAGGGGGTGGGACAGGCCTTCAAGGGGGGACAGGCCTTCGGGGGGGGTGCAGACCTTCAAGGGAGTGCAGGCCTTCGGGGGGGGGTGCAGTCCTTCAAGGGGGTGCAGGCCTTCAAGGGGGGGAAAGGCAGGCAGGCAGGCCTTCAAGGGGGGGAAAGGCCTACAAGGGGGGGAGAAGCTACAAGGGGGTGGTACAAGCCTTCAAGTGGGGGACAGGCCTTCGGGGGGGGGTGCAGACCTTCAAGGGAGTGCAGGCCTTCGAGGGGGGTGGTGCAGGCCTTCAAGGGGGTGCAGGCCTTCAAGGGGGGACAGGCCTTCAAGGGGGGAAAGGCAGGCAGGCAGGCCTTCAAGGAGGGACAGGCCTACAAGGGGGGGGAGAAGCTACAAGGGGGTGGGACAGGCCTTCAAGTGGGGGACAGGCCTTCGGGGGGGTGCAGGCCTTCGGGGGGTGCAGACCTTCAAGGGGGGGACAGGCAGGCAGGCCTTCAAGGGGGGACAGGCCTACAAGGGGAAGGGACAGGCCTACAAGGGGGGTGCAGGCCTTCAAGGTGGGACAGGCAGACCTTTAAGGGGGGACAGGCCTTTGGGGGGGGACCATGATTTAGAAGTACACGGAGGGAAGGGGGTGTTCAAAGAGACATGCATATGCCAAACTTTGGGGGGTGGAAGAAATAATGGGTCTGAAAATAGAGGAGAGGGAGAGAGATGATGGACCATGGGATTTAGGGAGGGAAGGAACAGAAAGGGAGAGAAATTGGACACAAGGGATGGTGTGGAGGAAGGATAGAGATACTGGATAGGAGGGTAATTAGGAAAAGAAACGGAGAGATGGTGGACTCTGGGATGGTGGGGAAGGAGGGAGAGATGCCGGATGAAAGGGTATTTAAGAAAAGGTGGATCTGTGGAGGGAGATGAAAAAAAGGAAAGATACCAGACTTCCTGGGAAGGGAAGGGAAATGGAAAGGGAGGACAGAGTTGGCAGATGGATGGTTAGCATGCAGAAAGAAGGAGACCCTGGCAAGCAAGTTATCAGAAGAAAACCAGAGCCTTGGACCATCAAGATTTGAAATATAACCAGACAACAAAAGGTAGAAAAATTAATTTTATTTTCTGTTTTGTGATTATAACATGTCAGATTTGAAATGTGTATCCTGCCAGAGCTGGTGTTGGACTGCAAACGTGAGCTAGGATTTAACAGAAAGAGGAAAAGTCCTTTTTGTTTCTTTATTTTATTTACACCACAGCGCCAGTGTGGTTAGGAGAAGCCAAAGGGGGTGAAAAAGCTATAAAACCCACCAGGAGTTTTGAAAAAAATCACCCAACTGGACAGGAAAATCGAATTGAAAAACCAATTCAATAGGGCTGAATCGAATCAAAATTTTTTTTTCCTGTATCTGGCAGCATTAGTTTGCGCTACTGTCTTAGACTTTAGGACCTGGGATTGGGGAGAGATGGCATCCTCAGTACTTTATAATGCAAGTGAAATGAGGATTTGGTCAGACTTTTGAAGGGTCTGCAGAAAAAAAATATTGTATAGGCCGGGGACATGAGACAGCAGGAAATGGGAACTTTTCTTCCTTCTATTTTTGTGAATGGAAAGGCTGAGGATGTCAGAGAGGTCAGTTAAAATATGTGCTTTATAAGAAAATATAATAATGTGTTTTATAAAGTTTATAGCATAGCTGGCCTACCCAGTGAGGTGTTCCTAGTGGTGATGGTGGCAGCGGGTCAATGTGTTGAGAGGAAGAGGTGGTCTGGGAAATTCTGCTGAGCAAACTCCGGGCCCATTTCCACCCCCCAGTTAGTCCACTCCACTCAACTGATTCACACACTGAGTGGGTCTTTGGGTGTTGTTTTGGGATCTCTTCCAGTGGTTTATCTCCTTCTGGTCCAAGGAAGGAAACTTTGTTATCCTTAGCATTGACCTACAGAATATGTTTGTAACAGCGCTGCTTGTGTGGCATTAGGCTATGTAGTGATCGAAAGAAAAAAACAGACCTTTGCACATTTTTGCACTATATGGTGGGTGTATGAGGAGATTCACATTTCCTGCACAGCTAAGTCCATGTGAAGTTACCTTGTGCTGTATTTGACATCTAGCAAGGTCTCTGTTTGAAAGGAAAGATCTAAACTTAAAAATGAAGTGGCCAGAAGTTATGGTAAAAGCAGATAGTGTAGCTGGTTTTAAGAAAGATTTGGACAAATTCCTGGAGGAAAAGTCCATAATCTGTTATTAAAGACATGGGGGAAGTGTCTGCTTGCCCTGGATCGGTAGCATGGAATGTTGCTACTCTTTGGGTTTTGACCAGGTATTAATGTCCTGGATTGGCTACCATGAGAATGGGCTACTGGGCATGATGGACCATTGGTCTGACCCAGTTAGGCTATTCTTATGTTATGTTCTCATCTGTAGGGGCCTTTGTTTTCACTTCTTATTTTAATGTATTTTTTTTCTGGGAACTTATCAGTGTTTTTTATAATGGGAACAAAAATGGAAGAGAATTAATGTGTGTGGAATGGGGGGTAACTAATTTCTTCAGCTAAATAATTCAATCCACTTCAAACAGACATAGGAGAACTTGTGCACCATTCACACACCCTCCAACCAAAAACGTCAAAAGAAAAAAACTGTTCGACAACCTCCTAGCCATTCGAGCTGCAACACTCGACCCCCAACTCTACAACCAATTGATATCAACCACAGACTGCAAAACCTTCAAAAAGAAATAAAAACCCTTCTATTCAAAAAACACATAAAACCGAACTAACACAATCAGAACTGTCCCAAGCATCACCTGCAACTACTCCATATGTACTTCTAATGTCATGACAATTTAGACATAATTTATGTTATGTTATGTTTGGAATAATGGTTACATATATGAGGTTCAATAAAAGAAAATTTTCACTGCCTGTTTCTATTCTGACCATTTATTCCATTTCATGGTTATTGCAAAAAAAAAAAAAAAATTTTTTTACATGGGGGGGGGGGGGGGGGGGTGTCAAAAAATGATGGGCCCCGGGTGCCACATACCCTAGGTACGCCACTGCTGCCAGGTCCTCGTGTGCTGTCTGCCTCACTGACTTTGAGAGCTGTTTTAGTTATGGCCACTCCCTACCTTAGGTGGCTGGAGCACTAATTTACGTGCTCTCTGGCTCCCCCCCAGGTCACTGGGCAGATTGCTATTAGGAAACTGATTTAATCTCCTAAGGGAGCTAACTCTCTTACCAGGCTGCGGAGCTAGTCTGGGTTCCCGCTCCTGGTCGGGCTCGTGTTCCTCAAGGTAGGCAGCTCTGCTTTCGGTATCCTCTGACTCATCGTTCTCACCTAGTTTCCTGCCTTGGGCAATGGATTTGCTATAGGCTTTAACCCTGACATGATCATCTGTAGGGATGGAAATGTCACAAGATATGAGTGGGGATATGTTGATGGTTTGGGAGAAGGAATGAGGGTATGAAATGTGTGTGGGGGGGGGAGAAAGGGATGAAGGATGATTCAGTGCGAGTGAGCTGGAAAAATGGTGATATGAGGGATGGGGTACTGGGGGGGATATGAGAAGAAGGGGCTAGTGAGATGAGAGGCAATGCAGGATAGGTGAGGGCAGAGATAGTGAATACAGAGGACAGAAATAGGGGACTACGGGTGGATAAAAGATGGAGCCTGGGGAAGCAGAGAGACAGGGAACAATGGGGAGTGCTGAAAAGGGAATGAAAAGAAAATGAGGAAAAGCCAGTAGGCAGATGAGATTTAAAAAGGATGAGACTAAGGAAAATACAGGAAGACTGCTTCTAGAGGTCACAGCAAGTATTTTTTAGAAGCAACTACTAGGTAGCAGTGGCATGCGATCAGGGAATTCAGTGAAGTCCATGACCACAGGCTGCTGGCTCCCGGTGACTCCTCCTTCACTTCAACTGGGTTGGGCTCCTAGCAGCTCCTCCTTACTGCCGACATCCAGGGTGTCAGGCCATCAAGGAATTCTCTACAGATGGGGTGGGTAAAAGATGGGGGGATAGGAACTGGGGAAGGAGAGATATAGGGAACAATGGGGAGTACTGACAAGAGAATGAGAAGAAGGCAGGGCATTGAATCAAATCAGCTCTAGAGGGCAATGATGAAAAGTCATTATCACCTGAATGCTATTTTGTAGCCTAGGTAAAATGGTAGTTAAAGATCTATAATGTGATCTTTATATTTAATATCGATCTTCCCAGTTTGACAAATATCTGAAACATCTTTGGCAGTCTTAACTAATTCTTGGAAATTGAATTACATTTCTCCCTCCGTATTCGCAGGGGATGCGGGCAGAACATAACCCTGAATACATAAAACCGCAAATCACTTTTTGCATGTTAGTCGCAGTTTTTTTATTAAAATTGACCTGAAAAAGATAATAAACCGTGAATAACCTGACCTGCGATTTGCTCCGTACAATACTGGGAGCAGCGATTTCCTTCAGGAACCACCGGGAGCAGCGATTTCCAATGTGAAATGCCGGGTTCAGTGATGAAAATTAGGGGGCGAAGTCAGCAGCTGAAAAATCGCGAATAAGCGATACGGAAACTGCGGATACGGAGGGAGAAGTGTATTCATTTACCCTACCACATGTAGAACCCCCCAGTGATGATTTGATGGTTTAAAAAGGAGAAAGAGCTGCTTTTAAACTAAGTTGTGGGGGAAAACCGACATCCCAGGAGCGGATGGTTCGGTGTGAGATATCCTTGGAGGATACTTGAAACAGGATATTTAGGGAGTCCCGGTAGAAAGATTCCAATAATGGTGAAAGAAAGCTAGAAGGGTTTAAGAGGAAGGCAGAATAAAAGACTCAGATTTTCCCTGTCTTCTCAGCAGCCTGTAGTTGCAATGAAAAAACACAATTTGAAGTTTCTGAATACAAATGCTAGAAGCCTAAAAAATAAAATAGGAGAGTTAGAGTATATAGCACTGAATGATGAGATAGATATAATAGGCATCGCGGAGACCTGGTGGAAGGAGGACAATCAATGGGACACTGCGTTACCTAGGTACAAATTATATCACAAGGATAGAGTAGATCAAATTGGAGGGGGGTTGCATTGTATGTTAAAAGAGGGAATTGAATCAAATCAAATAAACATTCTGCATGACATAGATAGCAGTGTGGAATCCTTATGGATAGAAATTCCATGTGTGAAGGGAAGGAATATAAAGGTAGGGTTATACTACCGTCCCCCAGATGAAGAAATGTTTTCAGAGATTAGGAAAGCTGGAGAAATGGGCAACAGTATAATAATGGGTGATTTCAATTACTCCACCATTGACTGATTAAATGTTACATCAGGGAGTGCTAGGGAGGTAAAATTCCTAGATGTCATAAATGACTGCTTCTTGGAGCAACTGGTCCGGGAACCAACAAGAGGGGGTGCTATTTTAGATTTGGACCTTAGTGGAATGCAAGACATAGTACAGGAGTTAACTGTATTGGGTCTGCTCAGAAACAATGATCCTATCATGATCAAATTTGAGCTGATACCGAGAGTAACATCGCAAAAGAAATCTACTGTAGAAGCATTTAATTTTTGAAAGGCCAACTATGATAAAATGAGGAAAATGGTTAAAAAGAAGCTAAAAGGATCAGTTGCAAAGGTTAGGACTGTAAACTAGGCATGGATGTTATTTAAAAATAGCATTGTGGAAGCTTAGACCAGATGTATTCCACATATCAACAAAAGTGGAAAGAAGAGGAAACGAGAACCGGCGTGGTTAAAAGATGACGTGAAAGAGGCTATTAGAGCCAAAAAACATCCTTTAAAGAATGGAAAAAGGATCCAAATGAAGAAAATAAGAAGAAATACAAGCAATGGCAAGTTAGTTGCAAAGCATTGATAAAGACAGCTAAGAAAAAATATGAAGAGAAACTTGCAAACAGGCAAAAACTCATAACAATTTTTTTAGGTACATCAGAAGCAGAAAACCTGTGAGGGAATCTGTGGGACCGTTGGATGATCAAGGAGCAAAAGGGGCGCTCGGGGAGAATAAGGCCATAGTTGAAAGACAATTAATTCTTTGCTTCGGTCTTTACAGAAGAAGATGTAAGAGATCTACCTGAACCGGAAATGGTTTTCAAGGGTGATGATGTGGAGGAACTGAAAGAAATCTCTGTGAATCTGGTCCTTTATTTCTAAGTAAATAAAATCTGGCTACGTTAGAAGTTCCCTACATTGAACTTGACACTGATATTTTTTTGTATTACTAATTTGTATCACAACCACGCAGCACTGAGAAAGAGTTTCTCCCAGAAAGGGGGAGGGAGAAAAGTAGGAAACCAGGAAGTGACTCAGGGGAATTTAAAAGGCTGAGCCAGACCCAGGAGGAGAGGAGGTGTGCTAGAGGGAACATAGGAGCTGGAGAAGCTGGTTGGAAGGACTTGGCATGGACAGTGTTTGTAGGAGGTAAGACTCTACAGCATTGAAAAACCCTGCCTTTAAAAAACCTGCCTTTGTTCAGTGACTGCTAAGACCTGGGACCAAATGCTACCTAGCTGTTTCCTGCCCCTAAAATAAAGACTGGGGCATGTCAAGCCCTATGGAGATTTGGACTTGTGTTTGGGAAAGGACTGGGGAAAAGCTTACTTAGTTTCTTGGAAGAACACAAACTTATAGAAGCCTGTGAAGGAACAGGCTCCGCACTACTGTTTAATTAAAGAGGTTTTTTTGAATGCCCAGAGTGTGGTCTGTCTGTCCGTCTGTGCAACCCTTCTCCGGAACACGCTGCCCACCTCTATCACATGTAGGTTTACTTCTGTATTTTGATATTAATCTTTAATCCAGAATGACTAACTCTTCCGGATTCCTTAAAAGATTAATCATCCCTTACATTCCATTAAGATCACTAAACTCAAGCAATTGAAATTTTTTAGTTGTTCCATCACTATGCCATATAGTATATGATAAGACAAGTAAATCAATACTTTCTGTAACTGCTCCATCATTATGGAATGCAATGCCTACCTTTGTGAAGAATCCTCTATAAACAAATTTAAATCAAACTTAAAAACATTTTTATTTAAAGATGCATTTTATTTCTGAATATTGACTTGACTCTTAATCATCCTGATAAGACTACCAAGTCCTTTTCATTCAGATATGATTACTACTAATAAGATGGAATTATTCCCATTGTTGTTCATTCCTTTTTTGTATTTCTGTCCTATTAAATTTTGTATTTCTTCCCTTTTTCCACTTTTGTGAATAATTTGTTTTAATTTGTTTAATATAATTTTAATTATGTACACTGCTACATGCAGCACTGTATATTGTGACAGGGAAGCACCTATCACAAGGAAAAGTCCTGCTCTAAAACCCTCAATTCCTAAAGCTAAGCCAATTCAGCAGCCAGACAATAGGGTTTTAGGCAGAGTAAAACAAACAGGGTTAAAACAAGAGAGCCATCCACCAGGAAACCTAGTAAGGAGGGCTCCCAAACCACAGTCTAATTGCCATTATTCCTTTCCCAAGGAGCAGAGAAGTTTCCCTGCAGAACTAAGCTGTGAAACAGAGAATCAACCCAGAAGGGGGCGGGGCTACAGCTGGGAAGCTGCAAGCAGGTAAGTCTTCAGACATGAAGCAGAATAAATTAAACCCAGCTGAGGCTGGAAGAGAAATTTGAAGCCAGCACACAGCTCCACTTGACCTTCCCTCCACAGAGAAAGAAAGACAGCTCTTTGCCACCCAGAGAAGGACAAACAGAAATTCCCCAAGCAGCTAAGTACTGGGACTTTGCAGAGGGATTTGTAAGGGAAAGGCAAAGTTATGCTACAGAGGGGGAAAGGGAAGCTCCTCTAACTCTCATGAAGGGGAAGGGGAAGGGGAAATGGAAAATTTAAACGAAGAAGGTATGGAAATAACTGATTATGAATGTGACTCCAGTAATATAGAGTGGGAGAGCCATACTAACACCCAGGAAGAATATAATGTGCCAGAGGAAAGTATGGAGCTTTAATGTAACTGCTTTTCTCCTGAGACAGGCAGGTGATATGCAGTCCCACTTGATGATGAAGTCTCTGACTGAACCAATCAGGTCGGACTCTCCCCTAGCTACAGTATAGTAAGCTTTTGAGCTTACTGAGCATGTGCGGGATTGCCCTACTCCACGAGCTCCCTCCCCTCCTCCTGTCAGTTTTTAACTGACCCACTCCTAGTCAGTCGCAGCTCTCCCCTTGTCAGAGGAAAACATCGAAAGGACTAAAAAAAATAGTAATTTTACTTCCGAAAGCCTTGGCTTTTTAGCCCTTAAGACAGTTAAAAAAAAACAAAAAACTGTGAGAATGCTGCTCCTGTCATTGCAACTCATCAGTAACAGGGTTATTGATTCTTCCATCCATCAATTTCTGCCGGTGTCAGCTAACTGCAAGTATTTTTTATTCACTAGTTAAAAAAAAACCCAAAACAAACAAACAAAAAAAAAACAAAAACAGAAGCCAGATTTATTTTTATCAGGACAGCTTGTCTTTCCAGCCCTTAAGGCAAAACCGGTATGGGAAAATCAATTGTACTCTTCTCTTCAAAGTCAGTGAGCTAGTGTACTCTGCTCGTTTAAAAAAAAAAATTTTCAGTGGCAATTAAGACCGCGAAGACTTCTGCCGGCTTCATGTCACCTTCCCCTTCGATGCCTCTCTATGCTGTCAAAATAAAAAAAGCCGGCAAAACAGCTGATTTTAGCTTCCTCCCCTCAGGGTTCTGCTTCGTCTCCGGCGGGGGAGGATAGCGTTCAACTGCCTAAGCTGACAATTCTGAAAGAAAGTGGCACTGCAGAAGAAAAAGGACAAGAGAAAAATCCTGACGGTGCAGAGGCTGAACACCCGCTCTCCACTGTTGGCGGCTGCAGCAGCATGTCATGGTAAAAAAGTTTCAGGGGACAGCTTTTCAGTAAGGCTACCTCAAAGGGGGATTCCCGCAGGCCAGGCAGCAGCCTCATGCTCCTACCTCCTGCTGACTCTCACCGATTTGCCTGCAGCGTTTCACTCACAGCAGGTAAAGGCAGTTTCAAAGCCTAAGAGAGCTGCTGCTCCTCCACTGGCTCTGGACACTCAGCAGGTACCTGAAAAGAAATTAACCCTGTCTCAGACTTTACAGTCTACAGTCCAGAAATATCAAAGAAGAGACAAGTTAATCTAATCATGTATTTTTAAATTATAACTTATGGGCAGACTGGATGGACTGTTCAGGTCTTTATCTGCCGTCATTTACTATGTTACTATGTCTCCTTCAGTGCCGGGCTTTCCTGCTTCCGATACCCAATCTTTTCAATCTATGGCTAATTTTTTCACCCTATTCCCAAAATTTATGCAGAATAGTGCAGGGCTTTTTCAACAACCAACTCCTGCACCTTCCATTCCTATTTTAAATCCTCAGCAATGCCCTGACTGACAACTCTGTACCCTCGCACGCTGTGCTAGACATTCCCCCACAGCTAGAATGGAGCCATGGCACTCCCATCTGCTCCGTTCCTACCCAAGGGCCATCATCTCCCACAGAATGGCCAGACCAGCAGGAGCATTTACCTATACATGCAGATCCTGACCTCTCTCTACCTCAGCCGCCTGCCACAGAGAAGCATACTTATCCCAAGTTTTTACAGAAGGTATCTTCTCTTCTGAATCTCAATCCGAATGCAACTCCCTCAGGAAGCAAGGATTTCCAAACCATCCTTCAATCCTGCACATCTCCAGTCAAGGAGCTTCTTGCCTTTCCAGTGCATCAGATTCTCCAGGATCTTCAACTTAGTAATTGGCAAAAACCATGGTCTATATCCATAATAATAATAATAATAACAACAACAGTCTATATACTGCAGGACCGTGAAGTTCTATGCGGTTTACAATGATTAAAAAATGTTACAGATTGAGTAGTACTAACAGAGTTAAGGTTTAGTGGTCAGTTATTGTGGAGAAAGATTGTGCAGTGCAGCTGCCTAAGTACTTTAGGAACAAATATATTTTTAGGTGTCTCCTAAATTCCCCATAAGTATTCGCAAGCATGAGTAATTGTTTCAGATCTTTACCCCATAATGCTGCCTGATATGAGAAGAGATGTTAATGATGTCTTTTAAATTTACATCCTTTAACCGGAGGAGAAACAAAATTCAAGTTTGAGCTTCTCTTAAGTCGATTGGTTGAGAAAGAGAAAAGGTCGGTTATATATCAGGGGGCTAGGCCGAAAAGTACCTTAAAGCAGAAACACCCAAACTTAAACTTCACGCGTGCCTGCATCGGCAGCCAATGCAGGAGTCGGTAGGAAGGAGTTACATGATCGAACATCAGCCCAAGAATCAGCCTGACCGCCGCATTTTGCACCAGTTGTAATCGTTGCAAGTTCTTCTGGGAAATTGTCAGATAGGTGATATTACAGTAGTCAAGTTGACTCAGTGTAAGGGATTGTACCAGAATTCTGAATGATGAAGCATCAAAATATGTTCTAATGGACCGAAGCTTCCAGAGAGTAAAAAAGCCCTTTCTGACCAAAGAGTCCACCTGGTCTTTCATGGTTAGGCACTGGTCTAATATTATACCCAGTACCTTCATAGTAGATTGGATAGAACATAAGAAGTGCCTCTGCTGGGTCAGACCAGTGGTCCATCGCGCCCAGCCGTCCACAGGTCCAGGACCTGTGTAGTAGTCCTCTATCTGTACAACTCTATCCCCTTTTCCTTCAGAAAATTGTCCAATCCCTTCTTGAACCGTAATACTGTACTCTGTCCTATCACACCCTCTGGAAGCGCATTCCAGGTGTCCACCACCCGTTGGGTGAAGAAAAACTTCCTAGCATTGGTTTTGAATCTGTCCCCTTTCAACTTTTCTGAATGCCCTCTCATTCTTGTAGTTTTCAAAAGTTGGAAGAACCTGTCCCTCTACTTTCTCTATTCCCTTCATGATCTTGTAAGTCTCTATCATATCCCCTCTAATTCTCCTCTTCTCCAGGGAAAAAAGCCCCAGTTTCTCCAGTTTTTCGGTGTATGAAAGGTTTTCCATACCCTTTATCAAACATGTCGCTCTCCTCTGAACCCTCTCGAGTATCGCCATATCCTTCTTAAGGTACGGCAACCAATATTGGACGCAGTACTCCAGATGCGGACACACCATCGCCTGATACAATAGCAGGATAATTTCTTTCGATCTGGTTGTAATACCCTTCTTGATTATACCTAGCATTCTATTCGCTCTCTTAGCGGCCGCTGCGCACTGTGCCGACGGCTTCATTGTCTTATCCACTATTACTCCCAAGTCCCTTTCCTGGGTACTTTCACTCAATAACATCCCTCCCATTGTATAGCTGTACCTCAGGTTTTTGGTTCCTACATGCAATACTTTACATTTCTCTGCATTGAACTTCATTTGCCATCTCGTCACCCACTCCCCTAGCTTGTTCAGGTCCCTTTGTAATTCTTCGCAGTCCTCTTTAGTCCGAGCACCACTAAATAGTTTGGTGTCGTCTGCAAATTTTATTATTTCGCACTTCGTCCCTCTTTCTATGTCATTGATAAATATATTGAAAAGCAGCAGTCCGAGCACCAACCTCTGTGGGACACCACTTGTTACCCTCCTCCAGTCCGAGTAGTGACCCTCCACTCCTACACTCTGCTTCCTACCCGCCAACCAATTCCTGATCCATCTATGTACGTCTTCTTCCACTCCATGGTTCTTCAGCTTCCGAAGTAGGCGTTCATGTGGTACCTTGTCAAAGGCTTTTTGGAAATCTAAATATATGATGTCTATGGGGTCCCCTTTGTCCATCAGTTTGTTAATTTCTTTGAAGAAGTGTAGTAAGTTTGTTAGGCACGATCTCCCCTTGCAGAAGCCATGTTGGCTTGTGATTAGAAGTTTATTTCTTTCAAAATGCTCATCGATGCTGTCTTTTATCAGCGCTTCCGCCATTTTCCCTGGAACCGAGGTCAGCTGTTTTCCAGTCCAAGGGGACTCTTCCTGTAAGCAAGGAAAGATTGAAGAGCACGGATAATGGCTCTGCCAGGACATCACACAGCTCTCTAAGCACCCTGGGGTGTAGATTGTCCGGTCCCATGGCTTTGTTCACTTTGAGTCTTGATAGTTCGCAGTAGACGCTGCTGGGTGCAAACTCGAAATTCCAGAACGGGTCTTCTGAGCTTTGCCTTGCTTGCAACTGTGGACCGGACCCCAGCGCCTCACGGGTAAAGACTGAGCAGAAGTATTCGTTTAGTAGTTCTGCTTTATCGGAATCTGATTCTGCATAAGTCCCGTCTGCTTTCCTAAGGCGTACTATCCCATCTAAGTTTCTTTTCCTGTCACTGATGTACCTGAAGAAGGATTTATCCCCTTTCTTAATGTCCTTTGCTAGATTCTCTTCTATTCGAAGCTTGGCCTCTCTGACTGCCATTTTGACAGCTTTGGACCTGGCCAGATAGTCTTCTTTTGCCTCTCCTCTTCCTGATTGTTTGTAGGAAACAAATGCTTTTTTCTTTTTTTTTAACGAGGTCCGAGATTTCTGTAGTGAACCACTGGGGTCTGTTATTTCTCCGTCGTTTGCTTACTGTTTTTATATAGCGATTGCTTCATGTAGGGTAGATTTCAGTTTTGACCACATAGCCTCTACATTATTGGTTTCAGCTTGGTCTTGCAATGCCCGACGGACGAAATCTCCCATGCGACTGAAGTCAGTGCCCCGAAAGTTGAGGACCTTTGTTGTTGTGTTTGATCTGGTGAAACCTTTCCTAAGCCCTGACGCTCAGTATAGATCTTCGTGCAGTCTACATTCCAGGGGAATAGAATATCCTAGCAGACTCCCTCAGCAGGAAGCTCGACCCACATGAATGGGCCCTCAATCCTGCAGTGCTAACATCCATTTTCCAACAATGAGGGTCTCTTCAATAGGATCTCCCTCAGCAGGAAGCTCGATTTGTAACCTAAAAAATTATATAGTTTATATTTCTTCTATTCTGTATGCATGTATCTGACGACTCTATATTGTGACTATTTCTCTGATTGTCCAGCACCTCTTGTTGTAAACCGCCTTCAACTATTATGGCTTTGGCGGTATATAAGAATAAAATTATTATTATTATTAAGGACATGGGAAGGAGACATTCGGGGCACTAAGGACATAGGAAGGGGCACTAAGGATATAGGAAGGAGGCACTGGGGGCACTAAGAACATAGGAAGGGGCACTAAGGACATGGGAAGGAGGCAATGGGGGCACTAAGGACATAGGAAGGGGCACTAAGGACATAGGAAGGAGCACTGGGGGCACTGCACTAAGGACATGGGAAGGGGGCACTAAGGACATGGGAAGGGGGCACTAAGGACATGGGAAGGGGGCACTAAGGACATGGGAAGGGGGCACTAAGGACATGGGAAGGGGCACTAAGGACATGGGAAGGGGGCACTAAGGACATAGGAAGGAGCACTAAGGACATAGGAAGGAGCACTGGGGGCACTAAGGACATAGGAAAGAGCACTGGGGGCACTAAGGACATGGGAAGGAGGAACTGGAGGCACTAAGGACATGGGAAGGAGGAACTGGAGGCACTAAGGACATGGGAAGGAGGCACTGGGGGCACTAAGGACATAGGAAGGAGGCACTGGGGGCACTAAGGACATAGGAAGGAGCACTAAGGACATGGGAAGGAGGCACTGGGGGCACTAAGGACAAAGGAAGGGGCACTAAGGACATGGGAAGGAGGCACTGGGGGCACTAAGGACATAGGAAGGAGCACTAAGGACATGGGAAGGAGGCACTGGGGGCACTAAGGACATAGGAAGGAACACTAAGGACATGGGAAGGAGGCACTGGGGGCACTAAGGACAAAGGAAGGGGCACTAAGGACATGGGAAGGGGGCACTAAGGACATGGGAAGGGGGCACTAAGGACATGGGAAGGGGGCACTAAGGACATAGGAAGGAGCACTAAGGACATAGGAAGGAGCACTGGGGGCACTAAGGACATAGGAAAGAGCACTGGGGGCACTAAGGACATGGGAAGGAGGAACTGGAGGCACTAAGGACATGGGAAGGAGGAACTGGAGGCACTAAGGACATGGGAAGGAGGAACTGGAGGCACTAAGGACATGGGAAGGAGGCACTGGGGGCACTAAGGACATAGGAAGGAGGCACTGGGGGCACTAAGGACATAGGAAGGAGCACTAAGGACATGGGAAGGAGGCACTGGGGGCACTAAGGACAAAGGAAGGGGCACTAAGGACATGGGAAGGAGGCACTGGGGGCACTAAGGACATAGGAAGGAGCACTAAGGACATGGGAAGGAGGCACTGGGGGCACTAAGGACATAGGAAGGAACACTAAGGACATGGGAAGGAGGCACTGGGGGCACTAAGGACAAAGGAAGGGGCACTAAGGACATGGGAAGGAGGCACTCGGGGCACTAAGGACATAGCAAGGAGGCACTGGGGCACTAAGGACATAGGAAGGAGGCACCGGGGGCACTAAGGACATAGGAAGGAAGGAGGAAGGGAATAGAAAGGGACAATTATTGTGCCTGAGTGGAGAAAGAAAGGATGCACAATCAGAAGGAAACGCAAACAGAGACTCATGAAATCACCAGACAGCAAAGGTAGGAAAAAATGATTTTATTTTCAATTTAGTGATCAAAATGTGTCAGTTTTAAGAATTTATATCTGCTATCTATATTTTACACTATATTTGTCTATTTTTCTGTAGTTACTGAGGTGACATTGCATATTTTAAAGTCATCTGCCTTGACATCTTTGAAAACCCCCCAAATATAAATGATAATTAACATTTTCTCTGCGTATAGAGTGCTTTGTAGTTTTTAAAAATGTTATGGTTACCATTATGAATTAATAAGATATTATGTGTACATGAAAAATGAATGGAAGAAATTGGAGTGGGACTAGGGTGGGGCTAGGGCGGGATTGGGGTCAGGACTGACAATTAATAGATGTCCCGTTTTGATGAAAAAATTAATGGTCACGTTAAATATTATCCTTATTTTACAATTTTTTCCAAACAAGGTTCAGCTACGGACTCATCCTAAGTTCCTGCCTAAGGTGGTTTCAGATTTCCATCTTAACCAAACCATTACTTTGCCTTCCTTTTTTCCACCGCCACATGACTCAGAGACAGAGAAAAGACTTCAATCTTTGGATTGCAGAAGAGCACTGCTTTTTGCTTTTTTTTTTAACCTCAAAACAAGTTCCCATCTTCGGAAATCTTCTCAATTATTAATTTCCTATAATCCACCTACCTGTGGTCAACCAGCAACTAAAAGAGTCCTTTCTTCTTGGATGTCACGTTGCATACATTTTTGCTACACAAGAGCTCATCTCCAGCCCCCTGTTTCAATTGGGGCCCACAGGCTGCGAGTGCAGCAAACCTCAATTGCAAACTTGAGGTCCATTCCAATCCAGCACATATTCTTACCAAACACTACTGCTTAGATGAAGTTTTAGCTCAAGATGTTCATTTTGGCCAGTCAGTTTTACATAACCTATTTGCATTATAGATTGTTTACCACCTCCCATATGCTTCTTCAGCTTGGGACTCATCATCAAGTAGGACTGCATATCCCCTGCCTGTCTCTGAAGAAAGCAAGGTTGCTTACCTGTAACAGGTATTCTCCATAGACAGCAGGGGAATGCAGTCACACTTGCCTGCCCACCATCCCCTCGTCTCCTCTTTTATAGCTAGGAACAAAACTGACAGGAGGAGGGGAGGGGGGCTCATGGAGTAGGCAATCCTGCACATGCTCAGTAAGCTCAAAAACTTACCATACTATAGCTAGGGGAGAGTCCGACCTGATTGGCTCAGTTAGAGACTTCACCATCAAGTGTGACTGCATTCCCTCCCTCCGACGTCAGCACTGACATCGGGAAGACTTCCGGTGGGCTGTGTGCTGCGGCAGGGCAGGTAGGGAAAAGAAGAAGAGCCTCGCGGCTCGAACTCCATTTTGCTTGCAAATGAGGGCTGGGAGGCAGAACACAAAAGGGAGTGCGTTTTTGGCACAAAGCATGAACTTGGGAGAGAGGATGGAGGAAGGGAGGGAAAGAGGTGGGGGAGGGAGTGCGTTTTGGACACAAGGCATGAACTTGGGAAAGAGGATGGAGGAAGGGAGGAAAAGAGATGCTGAGGTGGGGGAGGGAATGCATGTTTGGAAACAAGGCATGAACTTGGGAAAGAGATGCTGAAGTGGGGGAGGGAGAGCGTTTTTGGACACAAGGCATGAACTTGGGAAAGAGGATGGAAGAAGGGAGGGAATGCGTTTTTGGACACAGAAGGCATGGACTTGGGAGAGAGGAAGTGAGGGAAAGAGATGCTGAAGTGGGGGAGGGAATGCGTTTTTGGACACAGAAGGCATGAACTTGGGAGAGAGGAAGGGAGGGAAAGAGATGGTTGTGTACACAGGAATGGAAGAAAGGAAAATTTTTGGTCAGGGAGGGAGTGAGGTACAGATGAGAGGGAGAAATATTGTGGTGGAAAGGGAACAGTGGGACAGATTGAAATGGATGCAAGAGGGAGGAATGTTGGACATAGTGGTGAAAGGAATGGAGGGAGAGATGTGACATGGTGCTAGAGAGGGGTGATAGAAGGAGAAATGTTGGGCATGGGGCTGGTGGATAGGCAAGAAAGATGAGAAAGTGATAAATGCTGGACCATGGTAGGAGGAACCAATGGACAGCAACAGAAGAATTTACAGAAGATGGGAAAGCGGAAAAAAGAAACTGGGACCAACTTTATGGAAAAATAAGTCTCCAGACAACAAAGGTAAAAAACGGAATTTATTGACTAAAATATGTTAGCTTTGGGAAATGTATATAGCAGATGTCTTTGTATTGTGTTCAAAAGAAAAGGAAATGCATTTCTGGTTTTATTTCTACAGTGTTGAAGTACTTGCTGACCCTTACTGTGACTGGTGGGGATCCCCAAGCACCGCCAGCAGAGGACCTCCTCTAGAGACGGCCAGAACTCTCCTCCACCAAGCACAGCAGTCGCTGGCAACATCCATGAGCCACTGAGGTGCCAGCATCTGTGACTCAGGGATGCTACTGCTGCCTGCCAAGCTTGGCATAAGGGACCCCCGGCCAACTGCAAAGGAAGTCCTCAGCTGACAGCTTGGGAGTTCTCATCAGCTGAGTATTTATATTTTATATTTACATTAGAGGCTCTGGTAGAAACCTGTTTACAAAGTATGTATTCTTCCCAATTAATATTTCCAAATTAATAAAGTCTCTTTGCTTATTTGTAAATAGGTTTCTACCAGAGCCTTTAATTCAGTAGCATAATTAAATGAAATAACTATTTCTGAAGTTTATAGGGACGGGCGGGGACGGAGGGGATTCCTCACGGGGATGGGTGGGGACGGAGGGATTCCTCGTGGGGACGGGTGAGATTTCTCACGGGGACAGGTGGGAACGGGTGGGATTTTGGTGGGGACAGGTGGGATTTCTGTTCCCGCGCAACTCTCTAGTTGGAAAGCCAATTAAAAGTGTTTTTTTAATGTTCAAACATTTTTATTGAAGGAATAAAGTAAAAATACATTTATGATAATACATATAGATTTATTACAAATGATTTCACATATTTTAAAAATTCTAATCCATATATTCTATAAAATACTGTCATTCCTTCAAACATTTTATAAGACAAACCCTAGTCCCCCTTATCACCCCCTTCCCTTTCCCCCCTTCCTCCTTCCCATTCCCCCCTCCCTCCCAGGATGAAAGGTGACAAAAATAGCCAGGTTCTGGAATACAATGAAGGCAACCATTCATTAAGAATCAAACTTCTTGCTCTAGGTGAAAATTTTTGGGTCCCAAGTTTTCATAAAAAGACAGGTTTGTCTAGGAGATCGATGAACCTCCCAAACCTCAAATAAAAGTACACAATGAAATTGGTTCCTCCAATGCCAAAAACTAGGAGGTTCTGTCTGTAACCAATATTGCATAATACATTTATGACCTACCATACAAGCTTTCTGAAATAGAAGATATTTTCCTTGACCATATACCCTGCCTTACCAAAAAGCACTCCTCTTGGAGATTCCACCACAGAACTATCCCATAATGAACCCCAAAATAATAGGATGGCAGACCAGAAAGACTT